>NC_062566.1:137052166-137411666 GCF_022837055.1 Prionailurus viverrinus
GTCAGAAAAGCAGGATAAACACACTCCGGAGGAAAGAGTTCTGCCTTTCCCCGCAGCTGCTCCCACTCGTCCAAGCCCAGCACCCAGACAGCCAGGCTCCCAAGAACCTGCCCCTGGGCTCCTGGGCAGTGCTGGAGGCCCCCCGGGGAACGTCTTCAAAAGCACTTCGGAGATCTGCTCGGTTTTCCATTGTCTGCTACAAACGGACCACCCAAAGGGCCACCCAAAGCAACGTCCTTGGGTCAGCTTCCTGCGGGGAGCCCCCGAGGCCACTTTCCCACCTGCCTCGCCCAGAAGCAGAAGGAGAGATGCACTCTCAAGGCTGTCACCACAACCGTCAGTCACCGAAGGGCAGGGGGACCACGTCTCAGGAACCGTGGCTGCTCCCGTCCGTTCATGGCACCAAAACGCCTTGCACCTTGTGCGCGAGATCTTTAATCCTCCCCAACAGCCCTGCAAGGGGAATATCACCCTGATTATGCAAAGGGCCCACCGGAGGGCTGCAGCGTGGTGATGACTTGCCCAAGGTCACCGTTAGTAAATTGCAGGGATCTACACACCTGAGCTTACGGCTCCCACAGCCCCAAGCCCCTCTCTCCACCAGCCCTCACACGGAGTAGGTGTTGACTACTTGGTTGCAGAGGAAGTGAAGGAGTGAGTGAAGGAATCGAACACACTTGAGAACTTAAATTGTTTGATTTGCATTTTCAGAAAGGAGTGCATCCGTGCGGCTGTGAGGAGGCAAACAGACTGTTGATTAAATCGTCTCCTGGATTTTTTGAACTCAGTGAAAACAATCTCTAAATAATTTTGTGACTTTTGGCCCATTCTTAACACAACAAAAACATTTTAGTTAAAGTTGATTCCTAAGCCAACTTTTCTTTCCTAAGAGACGGGGAAGTAATGTTCACTGAGCATATACTATGGGTACACGCCACACTCCCTACATCCACACGCTCGAACTTCACAGTAACCCTGCAAACGGCATGGCTACCAATTTCCAGAGGAGGAGACTGAGGGTCAGAGTGGTTATGTGACTCACCTGAGAGCACACAGCTCGGCGGAGCCAGGGAGGTCAAAGGCCAGAACTGGGAGTCCACACCTGACCCCCAACCCTGCCCGCAAACAACCTCTAGCGCCAGCCAAGCTTCCTCTCCTAACTTGGCAACTTGCAGACGGGACTTTTCCGGCATCACCCCTCGGCCAGTGGGCCTTCTACATATGTGCTCAGGATACCTGAGAAGCCGAGACACCCGGAATAAACAGAACCAAAGAGTCTCGAAGCAAGCCATTGGGTCTTCAGCATCGGGAACGTGTAGTGTTATGAAAAGACAGCCTCTTGTGGTTTTAGCATCGACTACTGAATGGCAGGTGGAGGGTGGGGAGGAGATCTAAAACTTTGTGGTGTTTAGGGCTGCTGTAGCCAGCCTCGCCTCTCCCAACAAAGGGGCCTTCTGCCACAGAGAAGTTTCCAGCGGAGGAAGGGAGTCCCAAACACTCAGCTCTTGCGGGGGAGGTGGGGGAAGGGGGTCTGTCTGTCTTGATTCTGTGCACCCAAGCACAACCACCCCCATGAACCCGATCCGGGAGATCCCGACCCTGTCCCGCCCCCCACTCCTGCCCCGGGACCTCCAAAGGCCACCTTCCCAGACACCAGCCCCCGAGGCCAGCCCCATGGCCTGTCAGGGGTGTCCTCGGAGGCTGCTGGGACCTGACTACTCCCTTCTAGGCAGTGGGAGTCGCTGAGCCAATTCCCGGCCCTGGAACCGGGCAGACAATCCCCTGTGTCTTGCCACCTTCCTACCTTGGCTGCCAGGAGCCGGCCCAGTCTCAGAGATGCTGAATAGGCCATTTGTTGTGAGATCAAAGGGCCACCTGTGGGCGCCTCACTGCTTGGAACGGGCCCAGGCCACGTCCTGCCAGACCCCAGGCTTTCCCACCTTGGCCAGGACATCTCTCCACGCCTACCTCCTACTCACGTTTCCCTTTCTAACAACGTCTAACCACCTCCCTCGGGTGCCATGTTCTCGCGGGTCTCCATGCTTCCCCGTGCACTGTTCCCACTGGGTATGCCCTTCCTTGCCTTCTGCGCCCAGATAAGGCTTAGGTACCATCTGAGGCAAAATTCCTTCCCCGGCCCCTCAGGGCGGTTAGGGCACGCACCACCATCACCACCAGGTGCCCCCAGGCTTGCCGGGCAGGGCAGTCCCCGAGGGCCCCCAGTCGGCGAGTAGTCCCCAGAGCCCTGGGCACAGCCGCCGTGTGATTGGTGTCAAATGCTAACAGACAGAATCGGGAGGCAGAGAACCCTTCCAGCACATTCTCCTCAAACCAGACAGAGGCGGTAAAGAAGGAGTGAATGGGCACGACCGGGAACAGATTTACATACAGCGTTTAAAAGGCAACTCCACCTTGAGGCGCCGGGGGGCTCAGTCGGTTAAGCGTCCACTCTCTCAGGCCGTGAGTTCGAGCCCCGTGTCGGGCTCTGCACTGACAGCGTGGAGCCTGCTTGGGATTCTCTCTCCCTCTGTCTCTGCTCCTCCTCTCTCTCTCTCTCTCTCTGTCTCTCTCTCTGAAAATAAACATTTAAACATTTTTTAACATAAATGAGTGAATGAATGAATGAATGAATGAATAAATAAATAAATTTTTAAAATAAATAAATAAATTTTTAAAATACAACCGCATCCTGACGCCGCCCTCCCACCCGGTCCCGGCCACGGTCTTCCTGGCGAGGACCACCATTCACTGCGCTGCTGTGCGTGTCCTCCGGTCCGTCCACGCCAAAAGCACGTCGTCGTTCAGCACGCCCATCTGGTCACGTCACACACCCCCAGTGAAAGCACACCAGTGTCCCTCCCCGGCACTTTTGAGAAACACACAGACCCTCCGTCCTCTGGCCCGAAAATCTGGGCTCCGGCCACCCTGGATCCCCTCTTTGTGGCGCTGAAGCATTTGGCTTTTCCTACTTTTCTCTCTTCTTTCTCCCTTTCTCTCCTGAGTCTCTGATGCCTTCCCATGATGTCCCTGAGCCATTGGCAGTCGCAACAAGCCGGGCCTCACCCTTTCATAACCGCCAGATGGGGAGAGAGTGTGGACAGGTGGTGAGTGGGCATTTGGCCTGGGATGACCAGGGTTTTGGATGGTTTCTTCTGCCCATCTCACCCCACTCTGGCCCCCACTCTCTCCATACCAGCCACAAAGCCCTCTTTTAGGCCTGCCTGCCACGGGCCCTTTGCACATGCTGTTCACGCCTCGTGGGATGTTTCTGCTCAACTTTGCCTTCTTACCTTCCAAGCGTTGCACATGGCCTTTCCTAGCAGGAAAAGACCTCACTTTTACCGGCATCCCCAGCTCTTACTTGCTTGATAAATGACTGATTCTCTCACTGGACTATACATTCCATGGGGACAGCATTTTAACAGTCTACCTACAATATGAGGCACATAGCATTGTGTAATGCCCACATGGGCATGAATAGCCACTCTACCTTGCAGACCATCTCTGTGGAGTCAACTCTCAGAGATTCCAGAAGGCTTTAATGCACTGATCATCCCCATGTCTGTCTGCCTCTTCCACCTGTGGTCTCCCGGGGGCAGTGAGCATGACCTATCCACCTGCTCCCCCGCAGCCCAGAGCATCGAGTCTCACCCCCTGGAGATGCTCCCTGAACTTGAACTGAGAAAGCAGCGGCTACTGTCGCCAAAGGCGTCCACACAACCCTGATGTTCCTTTCTTGTGCATTGCCCAGACCTGGCCCTTTCTGCCTCGTTTCATTTTTCCCTGGCCTGCTAGGACCTTTCCTACCCCAGCTCTCCCTGCCCCGGCTTTCTCTGAAAGGGATAATCTCAGCTGAGTCGGAAGTGAATTGTGGCTAGTCCGACCCGGAAGGAATGGAGACCCACTTGCCCGCTTGGGAAACATGCGTTTGCCTTGTGGCAGAGGGGAAAGCCTCTTTGGATGAGTCATTTCCCTTTACGCCGCCTCCCGCTGGCCCCCTAGCCTGCACCCTACAAGATGAAGAGCATGGTTTTAGGAAGGAGACATCCCGTCACCTTTCAAATCCCATCTCAAAAGCCGCCTGCTCCTGGAAGTACTTTGGGACCCCTGGGCTGCCCGCCCACCCGGTGTAGCACCCCTGCTTGCTTCCTGCTCCATCGCATTTGACTCCGGGCTCTCCTGGGCCAATGGAGCCCCTGGTCTTTATTCTGTGCCCTGCCCCGGGCTGGAACTGTAGACACAAAGAGGTGGCTATGACCGGTGTCCTCCAGTAGCTGATGAGTCACGAGAAGTCAGGCCACCGCCCCTTACCACACAGCGTGATGGGAGCTCTAATGGTCTTGCCACCAGGCAGAGAAAGCCGAGAAGCACTGAACGAGTCCAGGAGGGACACACAGGTTGGACAGCAATTCTCGGAGGAAGTAACGTCTAAGGAGGGTTTTGAAGGGTGCGTAGGAGTCTGTGGAGCTAGCAAGAAGGTAAAACGCAGACCAGGATTCGGAGAAGATGCAAAGGGCTCAGTCTAGCTGACTACAAGCGGTCGGGGGCAGCCCCATCATGTGAGGAATCCCAGAACGCATAGAAGAAGCTGTCCCTGCTTCTCGTTCACGTTCCCAAGGCCCCAAGGAAGGTCCAGGCCAATTCCCGAGACACAGAGTGTTGACAGAGCCCATGTGCACTGTCCACTTCAGTCGGGTCTTCTCCCTGCCGTCCCTGTCCCCTGCCAGAGTACAAGCTTCGGGTCCCCAGGGTCCATATACATCCCCGCGTGCCCTTACAGCAACTTACAGTGTGTGACACTTAAGAGACGCTCACTCAACATCCGCTTTCACCAGCGGTCGCTTGACACGCTGGGGTTGGCAAAGCACCGGTGATGACGGTGGCGACGGGCACGTTTTCCCCGCCCTGAGCCCAGTGACCCGGTCACACGCTAAGCACGCCGTATGCGCCACTCACCCGACACCACGCGACGCGACGACAGGCGAGGTAGGTACCCATCCTTATTCTGCCGGTGAAGAAACCGGGGGTCTGACGTGTGACGCTACCCTTCTGCCCCAGTTTCCGTCTCACGGTTCGGCAAACCGAGGCCATGTGCCTCAGTCAAGAACGGTTGATTCAGGAAACCTCTTCCCCCCCCCCCCCCCCCCCCCCCCGCAAGACCTGGTTTAGCGGACGGTGTTTCCAACTGAAGAGGGAAGGACACACACTCGTTTCTCCCCTCAAGACCCTGTCACGGGGCATCCGCCAGGAACCGAGTGGCCGACCTGCCTCTCCTTCCCCTTCCAGCCAGCTCCCTCCCCTGGGGCTGCCGAGGCTGAGCGGGGCTCCCCCTGCCGAGGTCCCAACCGCCAGGAAGGGCCTGGCACCCACTCACCCAGTCCCCACACTGCCCTGCCCGGGGGACGCGACCTGCCAGCCGGCTGCCAGGCGCCCGGTGAGGGGAGAACAAAGGAATCAAAGTCGGTCCCCACCCCACCCTCGGTCCCCGCCAGGCCTCAGCTCCACTGGGCCTGGGCTCAAACTCGGAGGCTGAGAGAGCCTCTCACCTTCCCGTGCCTCAGTTTCCACATCAGTGAAAGGAAAGAAAACCCCGGGGACCCTCCCCAGAGGCCAGGAAGGTGAAGGGAAGGGAGCTGAATCAAGCCAGCCCAGATGCGTGACAGGTTCTGGAGGGCACCTTAAAAACGCAGATTCCCGAGCCAGTCTGGCTCATCTGCGTATGCGGCCCAGGGAGCTATTTTTTTTTTTTTTAAGTGTATTTATTTATTTTGGGAGAGAAGAGGCAGTGCGTGGGAGGGGCAGAGAGAGAGAGAGAGGGAGAGAGAGAATCCCAAGCAGGCTCTGCACTGTCAGCACAGAGCCCGAGGCAGGGCTCGAACTCAAGAACTGTGAGATCACCACCTGAGCGGAAACCAAGAGTCCGACGCTCAACCGACTGAGCCACCCCTACACCCCTAGGGAGCGCTAGTTTGAATGGAGCCTCCAGGGGATTCTGAGGGGCCCCAGGTGGGAGGCACCGAGGTCACGGGCACAGAAGAACTGGCAGCAACAACACCCGGACAACCCACCCGTGTCAGTCCTCAGGCTCGGCCGGCCTTAGCCCGTTCTCCGGCGGGGGCCTCCTCCCCCTCCCCCACATCCCATCGGGGAATGGATTCTGTTCTCTGGCCAGAACCTCAGACCTTCCACCCCCGCAGTGGCCGCTGGGATCGTGACCCTCATGAAGTCCTCGCCTAGACCGGTGCAGTAACCCCTAACAGCTCCCCCACCACCCCCACCCCGGTCCTTCCATCCCGCCACGTTCCCCTTCCCAAAACACGGCCCTGCCCGCATCGCCCGCTTGGGGGCGCGCTCACGTCCGGTGGCGTCGGACTTGCACCAGCAAGGAGCTGAAGCGGAGCTTCCCCAGCCAGCCTTGGCGCTGAGCTGCGGGCCCAGGGCCCGCCTCCTCCCTCCACCCCTGCTCACCACCTGCCACCAACCGGAACCTGCCCGCCCCTCAAGGCCGTCTCAGAGGCCACGCCCTCTAGGAACTGCCCCTTGGTCACTTACGGGCACTGGGTACAAGCCGGAGCCGGCCCCGACATCTATCTCTCCGAGGTACAGTCTCTCCCCCGTGAGCCCGGGAGGCTGCGGTGACAGACGGGCCGCCCGGCCCCCCCAAGATCCCTCCCTGGGACCCACCACAGGCGGCTGCGCCCCAGGACCCCCCACAAGTGGTCGCCCCCCCGGGACCCCCTTCCCACCTTGGCACGCGCAGGGTGCTGCTACCCTTAGGCTTTTCCCCTCCTCCCTGTTTACGCCTTTGCAAGATGCCGCATCTGTCCACCCCCCTCAAGTGACCCGCTTTGAGGGTGCCCCGTTTCCTTCCAGCGCCTAACGGATACACATCCTGTATCAAAACGGCCTTGTCAAACGGGCCACCTGAAATGTCCTGTCTCTCCGGGGCACATAACGTCATTTCTCCATCTAGCTCCTGGGCCAGCGCCACCTCCCTAGAGAAATAGTTTCCGAGGCCCCTGAGAAGGCCTGCTGTGACCTCAGCTTCTGAGGAGGCCAGGAGCCCCCCACCCCCCATCTGAAAGCAAGAAAACAGCATTGCCCCAGTGTACTGGGGACACTGGAGCCTATTCCCTAGAGACTACAGACTTGTGAGGGTCCCCAGTGCGATGCTAACCTCTAGAAGATACTTCCGCAGACCCCTCGAGTCAAGAGGAGCCCACAGGGGAGATAGAAGAGTGAAAAGGGCAGAGGTAAGAATGTCCCTGATGTATCCTCAGGCCCCTGTGGGCAGACAGACACCTGAGGGGCTGGTCTCCCCCCCCACCACCACCACCTACCCGCTCAGCGCCTCAAGGGAGCGGTGAGAAATGTGAATGTTTCCAGAGCTCCCCAGGTGATTCTGATAAGCAGCCGGCCTGGGTGAATAAATGACTTGAAATTCCTACCAACCCAGGGCATACAGTTCTATGATCTAAGAATAATCAGATTCAAAGAGGACTCCAAGTTCCGATTCCACTCTGGGCCTTGGAACAGCCCAGAGGAATTTTGACGGGAGCATGTCATAACCACCTAAAACCTTCTCTTTGGTTTTCTCAGCCTCTCTGCACTCAGAAGATGCTTGCCCCAAACTCAGACTTCATAAAGATCAAAAGATCCCTGTGTTCGGGTTCCAAAGACGCACAGACCTTAATTGCGACACCCAACCTATCTCGGGTATAATTCCATTTAAGTTCTATGAAACAATAAATACATGTTTGAATTAGTCCCAATATTTATTGGGGTTTAGCAAGAACCCACACTGGTGTATATCTCTGGGTTTTATCTGCATGTCCCTTATAGAGTTATTAAAACACCAAAATATAATTTTAATAATCAGTGGGATTTTAATTAACGTACCATAATGATTCCCATTCAATTGGACTCCTCAGATTCAGAAAGTAATTACTCATTCACGACACTTAATTTGAAGTGTTACCACAGATTTGTATCTCCTGAAGCCACAAGAAGTTAGATCATAATATTTCTTGTTGGAACTTATAGAGCGAGTTCACTTCAGAGAGAGAACGAAGACCGGGTTCCAAGGGAGGAGGGGAAACGCTGGAAAGAGCCGGGAACCAGCTGGGTGGCCTCAGAGGAAGACGAGTGTGGTCTCTGGAGTGAGAACACCACCCTGCTTTCACCAGCGCATCAGATTTCGGCAGCACGGCCCCGCATGCTCCCCTGACCGATGTCCAGAGGTCCCCAGTGTCGAACACTTCCGGGGAAGGAGAGCTCATTACCACAGAAAGAAAGGCGGCCCGTGTAACCTTGGAAAGTCACTTTTCCTCTCCAAACCTCCATTTTCCCACCTGCCAAATGGGAGGAATGGGGTCTGCTCAGCCCGCCTTCTTGCTGCCATGAGTCCCCGTGAGCAGCTGGCCGACAGCCTGTCTTCACAGACTGAGACCTATGCAGACACTGGAAGTGTCGAGGATTCATACTGGAAACGTTCTGGTGCCACAACTCCCAAGGACATTGGAAGAGGCGCCAGGGCGTGAGGTCCGTGGAGGGAAGCAGACCCTGGTGGCTGGGGCACCTCTGGATGTCAGGCCACGGACAAGACTGCCTTCAGGACCCCTGGCTGCCTCCAGCCTCCCTGCCACACCCCACCTCAGAGGCAGCTCCCGCTGGCCCCATATGGCACCCATCTTGACCATGGCCCAGTGTCAGGGAACATGGTGGCTCCAGGTGCAGAGTGAATGAGAGCTGAGCCTCTGGCCTTTCCAAGCAGGGGGCACACCAGAGCTAAGAGAGAGAGAGAGCCTGCTTCCCGGTGTGCCCCGAGAAACACGCAGCATGTGCGAAGGAGAGCTGGACAGGGGCGGCTACTGCAGGAGGGCTCAGGATAGACAGCGGGCAGTCGAGTCAACCCACGTCCCTCCATCTCCAAGAAGATGACTTTTTTTTTTTAATTTTTAAATGCTTTTATTTACTTTTGAAGGTGAGAGAGAGAGAGAGAGAGAGAGCACGAGCGGGAGAGGGGCAGAGAGAGAGGGAGACGCAGAATCCGAAGCAGGCTCCAGGCTCCGAGCCGTCAGCCCGGAGCCCGACACGGGGCTCGAACTCACAGACCGCAAGATCGTGACCTGAGCCGAAGTCAGACACTGAACCGAATGAGCCACCCCGGCGCCCCAGGAAGATGACTATTTTAAATGAGATAAATATCACTCCACCTGCACAAAAAGTATCCCCACACTGACCACTTGGGGCCAAGGTCCAGAGAGGCACTTTAGTTGCTTCCGAGCGGCGCGTCTCCACCTGGAACATTCGGCCGTATCTGGGAGATGTCTGGTTATTACCCCTCGAGGGCATCACTGGCATCTACTGGTGAAGGCAGTTCCACACCCTACAAACCACAGAACAAATACTTATCCGTCCAAAAGGTCAAGGGTGCTGAGACGGAGAAGCCCCAGTCTGCAGTGGCACAGATAATGGCAGAGTTAGACTAATCCCCGAGCCGTCTGCCTCCCGAGATGGTCGGAAGACACACGGCGCATCCCAAGGCCAGACGTGGAAGGTGTTGCAAACACCAAGGCTCTCCCTCCGCGGTGGAACTTCTAGCCCGGCGCATACTTAAAGCCGTGTAAATCCGGGCAGTATCTTGCACGGCTTCAGGCTTCACTGTTAGTGCAGACCTCCGGCCACCGTGGGTTGAACATTCCCTAGAGAGCTGCCATGCTGAACCCTTTTGCAGTGGAACTTGGCTTCCCCTAGTTTTGACCCCCACAAAGAAGACAAGCCCCGTATGTTCAGCCAACTCTCCTTGCGTTCAAATCCGCACTGAACGTACATGAAAAGGCCAGCCCCTGGGAGGCTCTCAGGAAATGGACGTCCCGTGAATTCCAGCAGGTGAATACAACCATGAGGCACGAGAACATTCTATACCGTTTATTGTCAAGGGCTGGCCCAAAACCAGGTGCCTCGGGGCACACATTTTTATGTTCTTCCCAGTTTTGAAGGGCCCAAGGAAGGAAAATAAACAGAGTTGTTAAGAACTGATTGTCGTTTCACTCACTGAAAGAGTTCTCCCCCTGCAGACCCACAGGGCACACGGCAGGGGCTGGGGCTCTGGTGTGGGTAGGAGAGCCCTCGATTCGGCAAGTGAGGAGACTGGGGCACAGGAAAGGATTTCCTCCAGGTGCTCAGTGGGCCGCATGGACCCCTGACTCTTAGGACATTCCAGAGCAAAACTACTCTGATGCAAGGTGCACCCTAATGTATTCTTTTTGTTTGATTATTTCTTTTGGGAGAGAGAAAGAGCATGCGTGGGGGAGGGGCAGAGAGAGAGAGGGAGACAGAGAATCCCAAGTGGGTTCTGCGTTGTCAATGCAAAGCCCGACGCGGGGCTCAAACCCACGAACCGTGAGATAACGATCTGAGCCAAAACCAAGACTCAGACGCTTAACTGACCAAACCACCCAGGTGTCCCCCTTAATGTATTCTTATAGGAATTTTTTGTGGCCCAAAGAATTAATAATATCATGGCCAGTTAATGTCTCTAACTGAAGGGAGAGAAGGGAGTGGAGGCAAGTGTCAATTATTCCCTTTTCACAGCAATTTCAAGGACACATTCCAGAATAATGATGCTAAAAGGACCTCAAAGGGTGTCCAACCCACCCCCACCCCCCGCTCACCCATCCTGCAGCCGAAAAGAGTGACATCAAGAATGGTCAAGTCTCTTGAGCAGACACATAGTCATGGTCAAATGCCAGGTGCCCCAAAAGGAAATATTCACGTGGGTAAACACAAGGAAGGTGACAGAGGGAGGGAAGGGCCGAGAGTACACAGAACCAAAGCAGAGACACAGAGCACTGGCTGGGGAAATCCCCCCATCACCCAAGGAAAGGATCGATAGACAGTGCGACGAGCAAAATGATGGCAGGCAAGAGACCTCTATCATGGTGACACAGTACGTGTGCGACAGGGATTCCAGACCGCCCGGGTCAGACAGACAGTCAGAACTCACTTGGGGACCAAGAGAAACAACTTCCCTGAGATGAATATCTTTCTTTGTGTTGTTTTCACGTCGTACATATTAGACAAAATTAAAGAGCCCAAGGCGTTAGTGACTCTTTTTCCAGTCTGGAGGATGAAAAAAAAAAAAAAAAAAAAAGTACCAGCATCCACACTAACATAACAATGAGTTGGCACCAGAACTTTCCTCCACATTCCCGAATAACGGGACACGTCAGACCATTCTCCTCAGTTAAGGGGGTCGCAAGCCAAGAATCGACCCCTGCCAAGAAACCGCTCACTGCAGAAGCGAGGAAGGGGCATTTCCCAACAGCAAGGATGCTGAGGCTATATCCCTCAGTGCCTCTGGAGGAGAAAACACAGATGCCCTTCAAAGAAATTTTCTAGATAACTAAAATCTCTGTCAAGATGGCCAAGAGCTATGAATAACGGGGATGTTGAAGAGAAACGAAATATTTAGCTTTGATGGGGGAAACCAAGGCAGGAGGAAATGGCAGGTAGAGCTCCGTGTCCTTATAACCTGCAGCCTCAAGTGACAGACCCTTGAGGCCAGCAGAGTAAGGTGTCTCCAGAACTCCCCACTGTGTTAATGCTAATGCTTTGCTAGAGGGAAAAACAACCTTAGCTTGACAAGAGCTAGGCCTCCAGGATCTGGGGAGTCTCCTTTAGCACATGAAAATCTCATTGGAAACTTCCCCTGGACTTTACCTTCGCCCCCAACTCCCAGGTATGTAACCAATCTCTTCTCAGGGTCTGAGGAAGCTCTTCCTGCCCATGGGTCCTGTGCCCACGCTTGAATAAAATCACCTTTTTGCACCGAAGACGTCTTCAAGAATCCTTTCTTGGCCGTGGACCCCCATGAACCCCACCTTCACCCCAAAACTTCATCAGCCTCACTGGTGAACGAGGAAATGCAAATTAAAATCAGTGGGCCTCCTGTTTTCCGATGAAGTGGCTGTAAATTACTTGTTCGCTATAGAGTCAACGTTATTTATCCCTCGCCTCTGAGGCCAGATATGTTTCCCAACTGAGAAATGTTCAGATTCTAGAAAGGAACTTTCTAGAAAGGATTCAGATTCTAGAAATGTTCAGATTCTAGAAAGGAGCTTTGTCGCGCGGGGAAGCCATGAGCAATCCTCCTAGGTATGGTCTGAAGGCTTGTCCCCCGCAGAGTGGCGAGCCCCTCTCGCCACGTGGGGGTGCAAGGAGAGGTCAGCATCCCAGAACCCCACCCACCCGGGCGGGTACCCTGACCTCAGACCCCCATCCTCCACAGCCGAGAGGAAGCAAAGTTTGTTGTTCAGCCCAGACTTTGACTGCTTGTGTGTTTTGTGGGTTCTCCAAAGTTCTCTCTTGGGGAAATCAGGTGGGTTGAAGCGTGACCGCCAGGGTTGCTCAAATAAGTAAAAATCGCCATGGGGGGGTGGGGGGGAGAATGACCAGAAAGCATAGCTTCATGTTGCGGACGGAATTACAGACGAAATGGCTTGGAACTTGAGCTGAGCTGAGGACATGTTGCCATTCCCCTGCCTGGAGGACGAGGAAAAGGCCACCTGGGAGGAAACCAGCCACGGGCACCCTGTGCCAAGAGGACAGAAATCTCCGTCACGGTTTCTGCGAATCTAGTTCCTTCTACAGAACGCAAAAACTGGGGCGCCTGGGTGGCGCAGTCGGTTAAGCGGCCGACTTCAGCCAGGTCACGATCTCGCGGTCCGTGAGTTCACGATCTCGCGAGATCTTGAGTGATCTCGCGTGAGTTCGAGCCCCGCGTCGGGCTCTGGGCTGATGGCTCGGAGCCTGGAGCCTGTTTCCGATTCTGTGTCTCCCTCTCTCTCTGCCCCTCCCCGTTCATGCTCTGTCTCTCTCTGTCCCAAAAATAAATAAACGTTGAAAAAAAAAATTTTTTTAGAAAAAAAAAAAAAGAACGCAAAAACCGGACTTGGCTTTGATGGTACACAGAAACCCACAACTTTGCCATGGAGGCATGAAAGATACTGACTTTCTGGTAGCAGAAGGCATTAGTGCATCACCACTGGTTTATCCTCAAGATAAAAGAAAAATCTCCTCTCCCCGCCCCCCAGTCAAGCTAACCTTGCTAGTGATAGATAACCATCTGTCACACACTGTCCTCCTATGCAGTGGTCACTCCTGCGGTCAGGATGAAGCATCAGCCACACCGGCTCTTGCCTCAGTGGACCGCTGGGTGCAGGACAGGTTCCTCTATGCTCTTGTAAAATATCCCACACAAAATAAATAATTCTAAATCCAGGGGCGCCTGGGTGGCTCAGTCGGCTGAGCGTCCGACTTCAGCTCAGGTCATGATCGCGGTTTGTGGGTTCGAGCCCCGCGTCGGGCTCTGTGCTGACAGCTCGGAGCCCGGAGCCTGCTTCGGATCCTGTGTCTCCCTCTCTCTCTGCCCCTCCCCTGCTTGCACTCAGTCTCTCTCTCTCACTCTCCAAAATAAATAAACATTAAATAATTCTAAATCCTGCCCCCTACACACGCATACATCCCCTTAGAGCCTTGGGGAGCAGTGGAAAGGGAATTGTTTGCAGATTTGCAGAGACTTTGAGACTGTCCTTCAAGGAGTGAGGGCTAAATAATGCCTTTCAGACACACAAAGGCTGAAAGAATTGAGCACCAGCAGACCTGCACTTAGGAGGATTGTTAAAAGAAGTTCCTCGCGCACAAGGAAAAGGATACTAAATGAAAATCCGGATCCACACAAAGGAATGGGGAGCGCCAGAAAGGGTAACTCCGTGGATAAATATAAAGATGTTTTTCCCATTCAAAACTCTCTCAAAGATAATTGACTGCTTAAAGGAGATATAAAAATGTGTTGTGAGGTTTATAGCAGGAGAAGAAGTGCAGTGTGTAACAACAATTGCACGAAGGCCAGGAGAA
Organism: Prionailurus viverrinus; assembly: GCF_022837055.1. NCBI lineage: Eukaryota > Metazoa > Chordata > Mammalia > Carnivora > Felidae > Prionailurus > Prionailurus viverrinus. Next base: position 137,066,087 of record NC_062566.1, read on the forward strand.
CACTGTTGCAGGTTTCTTGCACCGTACGTGAAACGGAACAGTGTCCCCGGAAGGCCGTGATAAATTAAAGACGCATATTAAAAACCCTAAAGCAGCAATGAAAATAACTCAACAAAAAGTTAAAGCTCATATACCAATAAAGGAGACAAAATCGAATGACAATCAAAATACACCATCCAAAGGAGGGGAAAGAAAACAATGAATACATGAGACCAAGAGAACACCAAAAGCGAGATGGTAGGTTTAGACACAACCATATCAGTAGAGGCATTAAAATTAACGATCTAAACACCACAAGTAAAAGGCAGACTTTGGGGGGCACGTGGGCGGCTCAGTCGGTTAAGCGTCCGCCTCTGACTCAGGTCACGATCTCATGGTTCATGGGTTCGAGCCCTGCGTCGGGCTCTGTGCAGACAGCTCAGAGCCTGGAGCCTGCTTCGGATTCTGTGTCTCCCTCTCTCTCTGCTCCTCCCCCCTCACGCTCTTTCCCTCTCTCTCTGTCTCAAAAAATAAATAAACATTAAAAAATTTTTTTAAAAAAGAAAATCTCAACAGTTGCTTTTCAATAATCGACAGAACCAAGTGGACAGAAAATCATTAATAGTACCTGAACACTACTAGCCAACTTGACCTAATTGACGTTTACAGAGCACTTTACCCAACAATAGCAGAAAACACATGAAACAGTCCCCAGAATAGAACATATTGTGGGCCATCAAACAAGTCTCAACAACCCAGATCCTAAAAGTACGGTCACTGACCACAACGGACTTAAGTTGAAAGCCAGTAGCACAAAGATATCTAGAGAATTTATAAGAATTTGGCAATTAAATAACATACATCTAATAACTCATGGGTCAGAGGACAAATCAAAAGGAACATTAGAATGTAGTATAAACTGAATGAAAATGAAAACAATCAAAATTTGTAGGATGCTGTTAGATAGCACTCAGGATGAAATGTCTAACTTTATTTTATTTTATTTTTTATAAAATTTTTTTTAATGTTTATTTATTTTTGAGAAAGAGAGAGACAGAGCATAAATGGGGGAGGGTCAGAGAGAGAGGGAGACACAGAGTCTGAAACAGGCTCCAGGCTCTGAGCGGTCAGCACAGAGCCCGACGTGGGGCTCGAGCTCACGGACCGTGAGATCATGACCTGAGCCGAAGTAGGCCACTTAACCGACTGAGCCACCCCGGCGCCCCAAAATGTCTAACTTTAAATGCCTGTATTAGAGAAGAAGAAAGTTCTCAACTCAATAATCTCAGCTTCTGCCATTAAAAAAAATACTTGAAAAAGAACAAATAAACCAAAATTAAGTAGACAAAAAGGATATAAAAACAATCAGAGGAGAAATCAAAGAAATAGAAAACCAATAGAAAAAAAATGGATAAAACCAAAAATTGTTCTTCAAAAAGATCCATACAGTGGCTCATACGAGACTCTAGCCAGACTGATTAGGGAAAACAGAGAAACAAATCAGCAATATCAGAGATCAGAGCAATGATATCACTACAGACTCTGCACATATTAAAAATATAGTTAGGAAACATAATTGAAAAATCTTATTCCAGGGTGCCCGGGTGGCTCAGTCAGTTGAGCATCCCACTTCAGCTCAGGTCATGATCTTGCAGTTTGTGGGTTCGAGCCCCACATCGGTCTCTGTGCTGACAGCTCGGAGCCTGGAGCCTGCTTTGGATTCTGTGTCTCCCTCTCTCTCTGCCCCTCTACCCGACTCTGTCTCTCCCTGTCTGTGTGTGTGTGTGTGTGTGTGTGTGTGTCTCAAAAGTAAACATTAAAAAAATTTTTAATATAAAAATATTTATGCCAACAGAATCAATAATTTAGATGAAATGGACAACCTACAAACTCACACAAGAAGAAATAAATTCCCCAAATGGCACTTTAACTAGTAAAGACATTGAAATTGTAGTCAAAAACTTCCCCAATAGAAATCACCGGGTCCAGATGGCTATACTTGTGAATCCTATTTGAACATTTCAGAAGGAGATAGTATTAAACTCTCCCAGAAAATAGAAAAGGAAGGAACATTTCTCAGTGCATTCTATAAAGCCAGCACAATCCTGATACCAAAATAAGATTAAGATATTAAAAGAAAATAATAGCACAATATCCCATGTAAAAACAAATAAAAACTTTTTAAAAATGTTTTTAAACTTCTTTTTAAAATTGGATTCAAACTGAATCCAATAACATCATAGCCAAGCGGGTTCTTTTGTGGGAATAAAAGACTGGTTTAATTTCTGAAAATCAACCAATGTCATTCGTCATATTAATAGGCCAAAAAATGAATAAAGTATATATGATCATCTTCATAAAAAGCATTTGGCCAAAGCAAGCATTCATTTCGGATTTTTTTTTAATCCTCGGCCAACTAGAAATGGAAGAGAGCTCAGTCAGTTGAGCGACCAACTCTTGATTTCGGCTGGGGTCATGATCTCATGGTTTGTGAGTTCAAGACCCACATCAGGCTCCATGCCATCAGCTCAGAACCTGCTTGGGATTCTCTCTCTCTCTCTCTCTCTCTCTCTCTCTCTCTCTCTTTCTCTCTCTGCCCCTCCCCTGCTTGATCTCTCTTTCAAAATAAATGAATAAATATTTAAAAATTAATTGATTAATTAGTTAATTAATTAAATTCTCAGAGACATGCAAAAGGCCCAGAATGGAAAAAAAAAACTTGTAAAAAGAACATAATTGGAAGATTAAAACTACTTGACTTTGAGACTTAGGGGGTTAAAATAATCAAGACAATGTAGTATTGCTGTTGAGATAGACAAACAGATTAGACTCCAAAAATAAATCCACATAAACATAGTCAATTGATTTTCAACTAAGATGTAAAGGTAATTCAGCAGAGGAAAGATAGTCTTTTCAAAAAGTAGTGCAGATAATCATGTGCAAAAAAAGAACTTTAACCCATACCTCATCTGACATACAAAGATTAACCTGGAATAAATGATAAACCTAACGTAAAGCATTACATTGTAATGCTGTTAGAATTACTATAATTCTAAAACTTTTATAAGACACTCTACAAGAAAATCTTTGTAACCCTTGATTAAGCAGTGATTTTTAGCTACAACAGCAAAAGCACAATGCTTAAAGGTAAAAAAGAAAGAAAGAAAGAAAGAAAGAAAGAAAGAAAGAAAGAAAAGAAAATCAAATTATCAGCAAAATTAAGAACTTCTTCTCTTCAAAAGACATTGTTAAGAAATTGAAAAGTCAAGGGGCGCCCAGGTGGCTCAGTCGGTTAAGCACCTGACTTCGGCTCAGGTCATGATCTCACTGTCCGTGAGTTCGAGCCCCACACATCAGGTTCTGTGCTGACAGCTCAGGGCCTGAAGCCTGTTTCGGATTCTGTGTCTCTCTCTGTTCCTCTCTTGCTCACACTCTGTCTCTCTCTCTCTCTCAAAAATAAAGATTAAAAAAATCGTTTTAAAGAAATTGAAAAATCAAGTCACAGAATAGGAGAAAATATTTGCAAACCACATATCTGATAAAGAACCAACACCAGAATTTGTAAAGAGCTCTTAGAACTCAATAATAATAATTTATTATTATTGTTTATTTATTATTATTATTATTAATGTTTAATTTAACAATAGGCAAAAGATTTGAACAGACACTTTACCAAAGCAAATAAAGGAACGTCAAATAAACACCTAAGAAGACGCCTACCATCGTTAGCCATTGGGGGAGTGTAAGTTGAAAACTGCAGTGAGCTACCCCCATCTACTAAATAGAATGTGGAAGATTCAGAAGCCTTCCCCTACCAAATGTGGGTGAGGCTATGGAGCCCTAGAACTCACTCACGTTCCTGGTGGGAATGTGAAGCTGTACCATCACTTTGGAAAACAGTCTCGCAGTTTCTGCATTGTCAAACACACACCTCCCATCTGTGGTCCACTGTCAGGTATTTACCCAAGAAAAAAGAAAATATATGTCTGTGCAAAGACTCGTACCTGAGTGCCCATAACCATTTTATTTGTAATAATCCATAGCTGGACACAGCCCAGGCGTCCATGGCAGCTGACCTGACTAACAACTTGTAGGACAGACATCCAATGGAATACCACTCAGCGGTTTAAAAAAAAAAAAAAAAAAAAAAAAAGGAGTTTTTCCTGCTGGAAACTGCATCAGTGAATCTCCAAGTAATTATGCAGAGTGGAAGAAGCCAGATGTAGAAGAGCACAAGGGGGACCATTGCATTCAAAGAAAACTCTAGAAAATGCAAACTAATCCCCAGGACAGAGAGCAGACCAGGGTTGCTTGAGGGTGGAGGAGGGGCAGGAAGCAGAGATGGCAGAGGAGCTTGAAGAAATGTTGGGAGGTGTTGGATACTTTCGCTGTCTGGTTTGTGGTGACGGTTTCATGGGTACTCGAATGTCAAGACTTATCAAAATGTGCACTCTAAGCCTGTGTGGTTTATTGCTTGTCAATTAGACCTCAATAAAGCTGTCATAGATGATGATGGACACGAGCTTTCCAGACCCACAGCCCCCACCCTTTCACCTGTATTACTAACCTGAGTCTAACACCAGAGGGAAGTTTCTAATGAATGAAACTGTCTGTGTTTCTTTTTTCTTTTTTCAATTTTTTTAAATTGTTTATTTGTTTTTGAGTGAAAGAGAGAGAGAGAGACAGAGCGTGAGCAGGGGAGGGGTAGAGAGAGACACACACAGAACTCAAAGCAGGCTCCAGGCTCTGAGCTGTCAGCACAGAGCCGGATGCGGGGCTTGAGCTCACAAACTGTGAGATCATAACCTGAGCCGAAGTCAGACGTTTAAGCCACTGAGCCACCCAGATGCCCTGAACCTGTCCATGTTTCTGCCAGTCATTCCGTAGCACAAGTTGAAAAGAAGTCCTCAAAATCGCCAAATATCCTTGCAGCTGGCTCTGACATTTCCCCTGTGGTCCTGAATTTGTGTTCGGACTGTTCACCCAAACAGCTGGACCTGGGACTCAGACGCAGTTGCAGCCCCAGGCTTACACACAGCATGGGCACTGAGGTTCCGTCAGCTCACAAAGAACAGTGTCCCTGCTTCCTCCCAAAGTCAGATCTCCAGCCCTGTCAATAGGCAAGACGGCTGTGTGCAAAGTTGGTACCGAAACGCAGGCATTCGTATTCATGTATTTGTCGCCACAAGGGGACTTCCATTCCTCTCGCCAAGTCTTACTTTGGGCTGTGTCTTAATAATCTTGCTGACTGACTTTTTTGTTCACGCATTAGACCTAAGGCAATATCATATATATGTTTGGGTTCTTTTTTTTCCCAGTCCACAGTGGATTCTGGGGTGGGGGAGTGTTTCTGGGAGAAATGCTGGCCAGCTAGAGGGAGGCAGCAGCACAGAACTACAAGGGATCTAGAGATGATGGAGGCCAGTCCACACATTTTCCAAGTGAGGGGCCCAGAGAACCAGAGAAGAGGCGGATCTCCCCAGCGTCACACAGTAAGTTGGTGGCCAAGATGGGACACAGAAGCTTCCCTTGCCATTTAAGGTATTCAGAATCTTCTAGATAGAAAATTGGTTTTTATAGTGCACATGAAGATAGGTATGATATTGAAGTTCAAGTATAGTGCTCAGCAATGCTTACAGATTGCCTGCTAACAGGAACATACAGTTGTATTTGTGAAGCAGCATCGGAAGGAAGGAGGGAGGGTGGGAGGGAGGAGGGAAGGAAGGAAGGAAGGAGGGAGAAAGAGAAGGCAGGAAGGAGGAAAAGAGCCATCAGCATTTTGACAAACTAAATTGGAGAGGGGTGACATTTTACCCTGTTTCCTTTGAGGACCAAATGGAAAGGACTATGGTGATGCCAAAAAAGACAAATATGGATTCTGAGAACATGGTGGCTTCACTGTGCAGGTACAAAACAGCACAATGTCTTCAGAGTTGAGCAGATCCAGATCCTGCAACAACCCAGCCCTTAGGGTCACTGGGCTAAGAGATTAGGGCAGAACTTCTGGGTCTCAGGTCTGGGTTAGGCCACCGGGGCTGCCTCTCGGCACCACCTGCAATTCTCCCCTACAGAGTTCACCGCCACTGGTGGCTTATGGGTTTGATTATTTGTTCAGCTCAGTTCCTAGTTCAGAAGCTCCAGGGGAGCCAGGGCTGCTTATGGCTGTATCCCCAGAGCCTACAGGGCTCAAGAAAGACCTGGAATGGAATCCTCTCTAAGCAGAGGCTGCAATCAGACCAGGATAATGAATGATGATGATGGTGATGATGGTGATGATGATGGTGATGATGATGGTGGTGATGATGGTGATGATGATGGTGGTGATGATGGTGATGATGATGGTGGTGATGATGATGGTGATGATGGTGATGATGGTGATGGTGATGATGGTGATGGTGATGATGGTGATGGTGATGATGGTGATGATGGTGATGATAATGGTGATAGTGATGATGGTGATGATAGTGATGGTGATGATGATGGTGATGATGGTGATGATGGTGATGATGATGATGGTGATGATGATGATCTTTTATTGAGCTTCTATTCTACACCAAACCCCTTGTAGGTACTTCAGCTCTGTTTCCTAGCAACAGTGCTTCAAAGTAAACATTGATCGCCTCATTCCATATGAGGAAAAGGAAGCCCAGGGTGATGGAGTGACTCTCCCATGGTCTCACAGCTAACTAAACCCAGTTCATTACCCTGCCCCCAACTATCTGGAATGGGTCCTGCATGGAGCAGGTGATCAGAGACACAGCCACACGAGAGGGAACATTCTTGCAGCCTCAGCACATCACCAGCCAAGTCAGCGGGTTGCACAGGCCTGGCCCACCCATGGAGGCAGGTCTCTTCCGCTGACCAGCCAATCAGTCTGCAGCAGGAAGTTTCTTCTCCCCCCACCAACCTTATCTCCTGTCAGGGCTGCTCAGCAAGGTCATGATCACAACCCTTTATCAAAACATCTTCACCTCCTGGGGACACAGCCCAGCCATCTCACAACAGCAATTTCCTTTAGTTCCTTCCCCTACCACAGGCATCACAAATTAAAACCAGAAACCCCAAACTGAAACCTGAGGGAAACTTCCATATAGGGCCTGGCCTGTAGCAGAGGCCACAGAGAAATATATGTAGTGAAACTTTTCCTTCTCCTTCATCTGGTGAGCTCCTACCCCACATAACCCCAGCTCCAATGGCCTTCCCCCTGGAAGATTTACTAATGCCTCCCAGCCTCCAGTTACCACAGTCAGTGCTCTGACGATGCCTTGTCCACTTGTCTCCCTGGATTGTAATTATCTGGTTTTGTGTCTGTCTTCCCTACCAGACTATAACCTGGAGGGGATAAACTTCCTCCTGATGCAAATGTAGGTTAACCACTCAGAATGAATATAAGATTTAATCACAGTTGATCAAGTTACTAGCTCTGTGACCTTGGTCAAGATTGCCTTTCTGAACCAGTTTGTGTATCTGTACAATGGAAATAAAGTAGGTCTCCCTGTCACTGTGGGAATTAATCATTTCAAGTGCTAAATATACAGCAGCCACTTAACAAACGTTAGCACTGCCCCCTCCCACCTCCCACTTTCCCATGCCAATACCATACCTAGCACGTTGAGATTCTCACTAATGTTTGTTTAAAGAAATCTCTACATGGGTGGAATTTAATGAAATGCTGAGGTTCTACTCAATACACAATCCCTAGAAGAACAAGGAGAAATCTGACCCAAAGAGCCTCCAGCGTCCTGCCAATGAAATGGGTCCATGCAGTTAGACCCTACTGCTCCTGTTTTCTCTTCTTGGACTCACAGAAAGACTACGTTTCCCAGCCTCCCTTGCAGTGATGGTAGGGCCATGTGACTAGGTTCTAGGCAATGGATGCTGGTCTTTCTAAGCTCTAAAGCACTCCACATGGTCCTCCGTGCCTGCCCTCTACCCCTTCACTTCTGTGCCCCTGGCTAGAGGTAAAGGACTCTGAAGTAGTGAAGCAACATAATGGAAGGAGCCCAATTTCACAAGCCAATGCTAGAAGGAGCCAGCAACCCTCAGTGGATGCTAACAAAAGAATAAACTTTTACTATGTTAAGTCACTGAAATGCCAGGTTATTTGTTATAGCAGCTAGTGCTACCTATCCTGACTGTTAAAGAACTAGGAGACAAAAAAAGATGGCATCAGCTTTTCTATCAGTCAAGCAGTGGTGAGTGAAGAAACAGATATATTAGGATGGATGGATGGACATCTAGTTCTACAGGGCAAGCATTTTCTAAGACTATTGTCTGTGATAATGTGGAGGGCAGAACCCATGCCTCCCAAACTTATAGCTCTAGGGAAGATGTCTGAAAACAGAGCATTAATAATCTGTGTGTATCAGATACAGTTGGGCGCAACTGGGAAAACATTATAAAGGGGTAAACTCAGAAAAGAACTACCTGACTTGCTCTGTGCTGGCAGTGTGGAGCCTGCTTGGGATTCTCTCTCTCTCCCTCTCTTTCTGCCCCTCCCCTGCTCACGTGCTCTCTCTCTCTCTCTCTCTCTCTCTCTCTCAAAATAAGGAAATAAAACATTAAAAAAAATAATTACCCAGTTGGCAAGCAGGTTGGAAGGGGAATAGAAAGTCCAGAAATGTGGGGCCCTACCAAGTTAAAAAAAGTCAACGGCTTCTGGTCCCAAACAGAAATGAAATTTGAAAATTGGAGGGGCAAAGGCCCAGTAAATCCTCTGCTTTTGGATAAAGTAACTTAAAGCAAAGATCGGATTAAGGGTGTGGCTCGGGAGGGACCTGGGGTGTGGTTACTGGTACGAGAGCAAAGCAAGCTGTGCAGAAGCTGCTAGAGTTCTTGAGGGCTAGGCATTTCGAAAGAAACCAAAAGTGAATGTTAAAAGCCTTTCGCTATTCAAGACTTAGGACACATTTTGTTCTAGAAGAAAACACAGGGGAACATCTTCATGACCTGGGTCTAGGTGACGATTTCTTAGATGCAGAAGCAAAGAGTGCAATCCTAAAAGAAAAACTCGATAGACTTCCTCAAAATTATAACCTCTGCTCTTCAAGACACTGGCAAGAAACTTCACACAAGCCAAAGACTGGGAGAAATTACCTGCGAATTATGTTATGTAATAAGGAACACCCACAACCTGAAATGAGGAAACAACTCAACAACCCAATGGACGAAAGATCTGAAGAGGCAGATCACTGAGGAAGGCACTTGGATGAAAACAGACACATGAAAGGATGCCCCACATCACCCGTGGTGAAGGGAATGCAAATTATCCTCCTAAATAGAATGGCGAAAACCAAAACTGAGTGTGGACAGAAAAAGGAAGTCACTGTTGCTCCTGCAATTTGCTGGTGGGGATGCAATGTAGCACAGCTGCTTTGGGAGACGGTTTGGCAATTTCTCACAAAATGAGACAGGCACTTGCCATCTGACCCAGTAATTCCGCCCCTGTGTGTTGACCGAAGACAGATGAAACCTTAGGTTCGCATAAAAACCTGGATGCAAATGGTGGCAGAAACTTTGTTCACGATCCCGGCCCCAAAACAGGAATCTCTGTGAAATCCTTCAAGGTGACATCCAGACAATGGAATACTGCTTGGCAACAAAAAAGGATGAACTCTCGATTCACTCAACAACTTAGATGCATCTCAGCGCATTGTGCTGGCTGAATGGCGTTTGACTCAAAAGCTACATGCTGTATGATTCCAAAACAGATCAGCAGGGTCTGGGGTAGGGGGGTTGACCAGAGGGGTTGAATACAAAGAATGAGGGAAATTTGGAGGTGATGGAACTACCCTAAGTCTTGATTGTGGGGGTTGTTACATGATTATATGTGTTCACCATAACGAATAGAGTAGCTGTCCACTAACAGGTGAATTTTATCATCCTTAAATTATATCTCAACTTTCAAAATACTTTTTATTAAATTTTTTTAATATTTATTTTTTGAGAGAGAGAACAGGGGAGGGGCAGAGAGAGAGAGGGAGACCCAGAATTGGAGGCAGGCTCCAGGCTCCAAGCTGGCAGCACAGAGCCTGACGCGGGGCTCGAACTCATGAACCGCAAGATCATGACACCCAACCGGCTGAGCCCCCCAGGCCCCCCTAAAATACTTTTTTAAAAGCACATGGTGGGTAATGGATATTGCCTAGCATTAAAAACACACGCACACATCACACTTAAGCCCCCACCGTTCCTTGAACAAGAGGCACACTTCAAGCCTGCAAGGTCCCCAGAGAGGGCATTATCCCTCAACAACCACTTCAGATGTAACCAAGGAGGGGCATAGACAAGGAAGAACCTCTAAATCGGGGATCCAGGAGGAACAGAGATCCCCAGAGCAGGGAGTTTGTCCTGGACACCAGGATCAGGCCTTAAGCAAGGACAGTCCCCAGTCCCCAGGGCAAGGACCCTTCACAATGTCCACAGGACCTGAGGATTTCAGACTTGCTCCAGATCAGGGATGCTCCCATCTCCCCATCATCCACTTTCCTCCAGGAAGAGTTTTTTCACAACTCCACAGCCCCTGTCCCAGCGCTCTGTGTTGGACACAAGGGAGATGGGTAGCTTTGTCTTTTTAGTTCATAGGTCACACCCAGAGAGGACCTGTCCAGGACCTGTCTCATCAGATGATGACGTGAGCAAGAAATCAACTTTTGTTTTTCTTAAGCTCCTGGAGGCTGGCATGCGGGTTGTTTCCATAACCAGTGCAGTTACTTCTACTGACTGATGCACATAGTCATATTTAAGGAAGCAGGTAGTGAGCTGGCCATAAGTGCGTCTAACGTCTGAGCCAAGTCAGAAGGCTGGACAACATCCAAGGAGCTTGTGTAACTTCTGCAGGAACACAGGTGGTGTGGAAATGGCCAGACGTCAGCGTGAGTGTGGTCAGTAGGAGCTCCTGCGTGCAGAGGTCACCTCCCTCCAGCAGCGACAATTTGAACAGATAGATGGATCCCAGAATGACCTCCTCCAAAAAAGACCCTGTCCCGCTGCAGAGAAGCAAGCTTGTGGGAGCCCAGGGACAGGGAGCTGGGAACAGGTGGGCAAAATCTGGCTAGTCTGTGGTTCACTGACTGATAAGAGCCACGATCCAATTTCTGAGGAAAGTCCCCACTAGCACAAGGCAGGGCCCAACCTGAAGAGACTAGAACGACCTGGGTTTCCAGGAAACACCTGCAATAGAGAAACCTGATTCCCAAACCTAAGACCCAGTTAGGAAACGAGAACCTAGGACAAGGCCAAAACCCAGAGGCCAAACGACTTTCAAGGGCAGGAGCGGATTAACCCCATGAGAGGCAATTCTGAGCAAAAAGAGAGGAATGCTTCTTGCTCCCAGCCCCCACATGCCAGGTGACACTGGTCCCAGAGGCCAGCACAGGGGTGAAGCAGGAGAGTAGGGGTGAAGTTATCTCCGTTGGAGGTAGAGAAGCTCAGAAGACACAGAAGTCCAGCAGGACCTGCTGTTTAAAGTTTCTTTATCAGAGCTTTATCGTGCATATCAAAGTTCCCGAATTAGTGACAAGGGGTGTGAGTGCACTGGTGGGGGCTATTTGGAAAGTGGGAAATCTAAAGATTAAAACAAGTCAAGGGAAGGGCGCCTGGGTGGCTCAAGTCGGTTAAGTGCCCGACTTTGGCTCAGGTCATGATCTCACAGTTCGTGGGTCCAAGCCCCGCATCGGGCTCTGTGCTGACAGCTCAGAGCCTGGAACCTGCTTCGGATTCTGCGTCTCCCTCGCTCTCTGCCTGTCCCCCACTCACACTCTATCTCTCTCTCTCTCAAAAATAAATAAACATTAAAAATTTTAATAAGGGGCGCCTGGGTGGCGCAGTCGGTTAAGCGTCCGACTTCAGCCAGGTCACGATCTTGCGGTCCGTGAGTTCGAGCCCCGCGTCAGGCTCTGGGCTGATGGCTCGGAGCCTGGAGCCTGTTTCCGATTCTGCGTCTCCCTCTCTCTCTGCCCCTCCCCCGTTCATGCTCTGTCTCTCTCTGTCCCAAAAATAAATAAACGTTGAAAAAAAAAAAAATTTTTAAAAAAAAAAAATTTTTAATAAAAAAATAATAAAAACCGTTAAATTTTTCTTAACTTAAAACAAGCCGAGGGAAATCTTGCTTTCAAGATATTTGAAATATGTGCAATATAGGCCCGCAATACAGACCAAGCCAAAAATGGTTACCTATGACAGGACAGAAGCTAGATTATGAGTTCCGTGGAAAGGAAACCATGAATCTTTCTGTCCGTGTGTCTTACACACTGCTTAGCTCCCAAGGCATATGGACAGAGAGGTGGTTAGTGTGAAAACAGAGGTTACAGAAAACACATTTTATTCCTTGAGTGATTTAAATAGTACTTTATGTCCTTACAGAGTGGTGAAGTTTGTAAGGTCCATTCACGACTACTGTCTCACAGGGTTTTCCCACAGCCCTCGGAGACACATGCCCATTATCTCCAGGTGGCCAATGCAGAAAGGGAGGCCTGGCAAGGTGGGGTGAGCCCAAAGCTGGCCTCTCCAGAGCAGGGTTTCTCCCCCTCTGCACTACCCACATTTGGGACCAGGTAGTTCTCTGCCATGGGGGCTAGGCCCATGGATTATGGGAAGGTTAGCGGTATCCCTGGTCTCTTCCTAATAGATGCCAGTAGCAACACCCCCATACAGATTGCGATTATCCAAAATGTCTCCAGACATTGGCAAATGTGTCCTGAAGGGAGGGGTGGGCGGGGAGGGTAAACCCTCCAACTGAGGATCAGTGCTGTAGGTGGATTAGCTCACACCGCTGAGGAAGGTGCTAGGCCACAGGCCCTGCTTTCAAACCCTTGGGGCCTGACGTAGATTAGAATCCAGAAGATTCTGAATTTTAGAAAGAAAAACAGATAATATCGCAGTGGAGTCTGGGGCCGTCTCCCATCATCCCAGACATTACTATTTCTCCTGCAAAATGAATGAATATGAGCATTAAGTAGGATAAGTGAAGATTACAGAGGTCAGGGTTTGCCTCCAGATGAGTTTGCTATAAATGTGTAAAAGAATTGACTTTTGGAGCTTTTAGGATTTCAGAATTGTAGTGCGGTCTGTGAGCCGCAGCCCCCTCCCCTCCCCCCCACTCCCCCCCCCCACTCTCCCCCCCCCACTCCCCTGGGGAGGTCAAGCGACAGGCCGGGGGTCACGTGACCGTTACCATGGACAGCGACTGTTCCCGGCCAGCTGTAAACACTCCCCACAGGGCTGTCTCCCACCTCTCCCTAACTGCCCCTAACCTGCCAGGCCCCACGCTGGTGTAAGCAGCTCCCAGGCCCTTGGCCGTGTCCCACCTGCCCCCCTGCACATCCAGCATCCCCGGCGACCCCACACTGACGTCATCGGTCACGGTCTTAAGCTATTTCAGGTTGTCTCCGGGTGGGGATCAAGCTTTCCACAAGATGCAAGGTCACAGAAGCAAAGATGGGGGAAAGAGAGAGGAAAGAAAGGGGAAAAAGGCAAAGAGGGAGACGTCTTGCAGCGGAGTCCGGCTGGAAACCAGCTTCCGGAACTTCCCGGGCGGGTCTGACCGTGCTCTCTGGCAGGGGGATGTGAGGATGTGAGGCCCCGTGCACCAGCACCTGCTACCGTCACTCTGTCCTGCCGCTGAGACCCTATTCTAAAACAAGCCTTTACAAGGTCAGGTCTGTTTACTCAAACATTTGTCCCCGAAAACCGAGCTGCGAAAACCATCAACGTCACCCAAGGTTGGGGACACGGACTTGCCTCCAGCTGGAGAAGCGAGTCCTCTGCCTTTGCCACAGGGACCAATCAGACGACGAGACAATCCGTGGGGCGCGGGCGTCCATGGTATCTGGCCATCTGGGGGCCCCCGCTTCTCTCGGCCGGCTGTGGAGGCAAGGGAGATTTTTTTCCAGAGCTTGGTGGAGCTCCATATGGTCGAGATCAAAGGTGTTGCTGGGTGCATGGTTCTGCTTTATTTCCAAGCACTGCTGTTAATTAGAAAACAAGATCAGAGGCAGTATTAAAATCCAATTAAATTGATATGAACAGATTGCCAAGTGATGTTCACTAATGTATAATTGAGCACCATGCAAATTTCGGTGGCTGGCTTTTGTGTTTTTCCCCCACACTCTGGAATGAATGATGAGGCTATGAAGTTTCCCTTCATTGTAAAAAAACAAACAAGTTAATGCATTGATCTAGGGGGTATTGCCCTGGTGATTGATGGAAATGAAGGGAGAATAGCAAAGTGTGACTTTTTGAAGGGAGGGGCAAGTTTTCTTTGATTCGCTCTCTTTTTCCTGCCTTTGGTTCCACATCCATTTCTTATGCTGGGGCTCAGGCCCAGCTTTCTATTGGCATTCCGTCTTCAACAATCAGAGAAAGTTCCTCTGGATTTCAAGGATGGATAAGAAACAAATTTTCCAAGCTTGAAGGCCGGCACCGCAGGTAAAAAAGAATCTGTGTGCAGTACATTTCCTCTCAGTATGAGTTGCGTGTCTCTGCCCTTGCGTACTTAAAAGAGGGAAGTTGTCCTGATTTGGGCTCATGAGCAGAACCTCCCAGAGTATAGAGTCTGGGAGAAGATGGGGGAGGGAAGGCCCGTTTTACCAACAGAGGTGAGAGGGCCACCTTCTGAAAAGAAGCCAAAGAAGCCAGTAGCATAAACACGCATCAGGAATGGCCTGTTACTGTTGCAAATTGTTTGCTCACTGTGGATACAGTGAGCACCTTTGTGAGCATGTTGTCGGGGCTATGGGGCACCTGGGTGGCTCAGTGGGTTAAGCATCCGACTTGGGCTCAGGTCATGATCTCGCAGCGCGTGGGTTCGAGTTCCACGTCGGGCTCTGTGCCGATAGCTGGGAGCCTGGAGCCTGCTTCGGATTCTGTGTCTCCCTCAGTCTCTGCCCCAACCTTGTTCACACTCTGTCTCTGTCTCTCTCTTTCAAAAATAAACATTAAAAAAATGTAAAGGAAGGAAGGAAGAAAGAAAGAAGAAAGTGTCTACCTATTCACGATATGCTTGTAGCATTTGGGGTCTTGTTTTAACTCTCTAAAAAGAAAGGCAAGTCTAAACAGCTCACTCCCAGGATGGCAGTTGGTGAGTGAGGCAATGAGGAAGGCTCAAAGATAGTAAGAGCCAGGCCTTGACCTTCAGGCGTCCAGAAAGGAGCAGGAAGCGTGAGCAAACAGGTAGCATGAGACACAGAGCAAAGGTGAGGCTGCTTCTCTGCCACCTGCCTCTAAGACCTGAGTTTGTTCACAGAGATCACCTGCCCACCGTGCAGCACCTGGGGTGGTGAGCCCAGACATTTCATTCTTCCCACAACGGTGGAAACGCCCACTGTAGAAAACCAACCACACTGTTACCGCGTCACTTCTCGACGCCTGCACATTCTGCCAACGCTCCGTGGCAGCCGGGAGCTTCCATAACGTGCTGACCTGATACTTGGTTTGACAGCTCCCTGAACCTCCAAGCCTTGTGGCTCTGACATTCTGTGTTTGTGGGGCACGGTGAAGGAGAACTGTGTGTTCAGCAGGGAAGGGGGACACATGGTGCACATCCCCTCTGCTCACACACCTGCCCCGTTGTCCCACTGGATGCCACCTACAAGTTCCAAGATAAAAGTACTACCAATTTTGAGAAGGCCAGAGCAGAGCGTGAAACCAAGCACAGGGCCTTCTTGAGCGCGAGCCCTGTGCACCTGCCCTGGTCACATGGCCGTGAAGCTGGCCCTGGGCTTGGTGCTGCTGTCTCAGACATGTCTCATGGACAGGCCATCCAGCCTCAGGCCCAGAACCCTAGGACACCCCGAAGAGGTCTGTCTCTCCAATGCCAGGAAAGCCCCGTGGCTCCCGGCACTCTACCGCATGCCAAACAACTCGATTTTAAAAATCCGTATCTCTTCCAGATGTTTGGTAATTTCAAACGCCAGGGCCAAATTGGTTTGTACCCAGGCTCATTCCAAACGTGTTCTAAATCGATTTACCAAAATATGTTTAGGAAGATAGAAACAGATAAAACATTAACTCGGGTAAAGGGATGTGGCCATTATTGCAAAGCCATTCTGTTTTCAATGATCTAGACGGGACTGCACTGAAAACAGTTGGTGCCTGTTAAATGTAAAATGACTATATGCAATAGGCAGGGTCCCCCCTCTTTTTACTTAAAAGCACATCTTTCGGGGGACCTGGGTGGTTCAGTCGGTTAAGTGTCCAACTTCAGTTCAGGTCACCATCTCGCGGGTCATGGGTTCAAGCCCCGCATCAGGCTCTGTGCTGACAGCTCAGAGCCTGGAGCCTGCTTCGGATTCTGTGTCTCCCTCTCTCTCTGCCCCTCCCCAACTCGTGCTCTGTCTCTGTCTATCAAAAATAAATAAATGTAAAAACAATTTTTTTAAAAAAAGCACATCTTTCAATGGACAGTTCATTTTTGAATAAATGAGAAGTACTTGAGAAAATTTACAATTCTTTTAAGCTACAAAGCTTTTTTATGTGTTTGTCCCATCGGATGCTCGAAGTACATTTTCAGTGCAAGCTATTTGAGCCCCTCCTGGCCAAGGAAAGCCTGAGAAGGGGGGTGACGTACCCATCATAGCTTGTAAGAGACAGAACAGATTTCAAACCCACTTCTTTTTAGCTCCAGGATTTTCTATGACATCAGCCTTTGAGGTTATGAAGCAATCAATCACTTTGGACCAGGGGAGTTTTTTGAAAAGTAAAAAAAAATGATCTGTGATTCCTCAGAGTACAAATCAGTGAGTCCCTCTGGCCAGAGCTCCATGCAGAACTGGGGGGTGAGGAGGGAGATCTGCAGGGGACAGGCAGCCGCACCCAGATCCTGGGTCAGGACCACAGTCCCACCCCATAAAGTGGACCCCTATTGCAATTACAGCAAGGTGCATTTGCCACATGCAGAAAGGAAAGCATAATTGGAATCAACCACAGAAGATGGTTAATAGAGCTTCCAAACAAACCATCTAGAAAACACAGGCTTCCCTCTTTCTCCATGCCAGGCAACAGAGACTGGGGCAAAGCTCACCTGAGTTGCTTTACTGGAATCGGCATACACGGAGGCCTGGAGACACCAGTTTGAGATAGTGGACCAGTCCAGGGTCATCTGTGTTGAGTGACTAAGGCCGGGGCAGTCCAGACAGCAGGGAGAGGCATGGCAGGGCTCTCCCGCACTCTGCCCTGCAGGTCTCGGGCACTCAGACTTCACAAGGAGGCCACTGGCTTCTTCCCACTGGTGAAGACCCCAGATCAATTCTTGGACCCGGGCTGTGTCCCCAGAGCCTCTCCTCACCTTCCGCTGACAGTCACAGGTCATGACAGGAGAACCCACTGGTGTCCCTGCCCTCGGAGTTCTTACCGCCATCTCCCAATGGGAACAACACAAGAGCGGCACGTGCTCAAAGGAAAAACGGGGGGCGAGTCGGAGAACCCAAGGTTTTCCTCTCAAAGACCGTCCTGGGAAGCCTGATGTCTGCCTTCCTCTCTCCTCCAGCACTCGCTTCACTCGGCAGACATCCATTCATTAATCACAGGCAAAACATTCGGCCAAGTCCTGGGGCATAAAGCTGTCTGCAGGAGCTCAGAGCCCCGTGGGGTGAAGGCTGTGTGGGATCAGCATGTAGACAGAGGGCTACCAGGAGGTGCAGACCTCAGGGCCCAGTGCTGTCCTGGAGGAGTGTGGCGCTCTGTGCCCGCTTTGTCACCCCTGCCCACCCCGTGTCCTCCACCCCTTGTCTCCCAGGGAGGCCCAGCTCTTGTCCAGACTGGACGAGGCACTTGGGAGGAGCAGAGAACAGGCCAGATGCTGACCTCAAAGGGCTAGTGGCCAATCCCAAGGTTTCCTTCCGATGAATCATCATGTCTTTGGGATCCTTGCTCAAACCAGGGGTCAGCATGAAACCCGCACGTCCAACATTCAGTTTGTGGTACCCAAACAGCCCTCCTGACTGTAGGGTGTGGCCGGCCACAACCTGTGGAGAAAATGGTCTCAGCTCATCAGCTTGCCCTCTCCTACGGCGGACGGGGAGAAGCCGTCCTCGGCTCATCCCTCTATGTGGGACTCCGGCCACCATGCTTCTGGAGTGAGCAATGGTCTTTGTCATGGAAGCTGTTCACGGAAAGTCAGCCTGGGAACATAAATAGCTGGCAACAGTGCACGGGTCAGGACTACCCCCCGCTGGGCCATTGGTGCTGCGATCTCTGAGTCTAGGCTCCTAAAACCATCAACTGATGGGGCGCCTGGGTGACTCAGTCGGTTGAGCGTCCGACTTCAGCTCAGGTCACGATCTCGCAGTCCATGAGTTCGGGCCCCGCGTCAGGCTCTGGGCTGATGGCTCAGAGCCTGGAGCCTGCTTCTGATTCTGTGTCTCCCTCTCTCTCTGCCCCTCCCCCGTTCATGCTCTGTCTCTCTCTGTCTCAAAAATAAATAAAAAACGTTAAAAAAAAAATTAAAAAAAAAAATAAAACCATCAACTGGGAATGCTAGCTTGGATACTCCAGAACACGATGGCCATGAAAAGCAGCATCCTTCCTGATTAGCTCAAACAAACAGGAGCAAAGGGGTGAGGTCACGATCGGAGGAAGAGCTCACCGTGAAGAAGATACGACTGGACATTTCAGGGCAGAAAGAAAACAAAGTTTAGCTGAAAATCTTGGGGCCTGGTCTGGAAAACAGAAACCCTGTGTCTCTATAGCTTTGCCTCTCCCTTTCCCTCACCACCGTCCTTCCGCTCTTTTCGTGCTGCCTCCTGGCCTCCCATCTCTGCTTCTCCCCACTCTCTCTCTTCTCTCTAGAGATCGGCTTTATCTGCTGGTACGTGGGCCACCAAAGGCAACTCTCGATGACTTTCAGCCCCTCACAGGCCAAATTCATGGAGATACCAAATTCAGCTTCCAAGAGCAATTTCCAAAAGGAAAACCAAAACAAAACCTGCAGCCAGACAAGGTGCCCACCCTGCACTGCCAGCTGTGGCCAGAGGAGAATGGCCATGTGGACATGACCGTATGCACAAGTTTGGCGTGCCATGGGTCATTCATCTGCCATTGACAAAACGCCCATGGCAACAGAGCTCTGTATCTGGGAGCCCTCCCGGGCTGGCTCCAGAGGATGTCAACTCCTTCCGTGCCATTCCACGCCTGCCTGTATAGAGACGTTTGCCCCGAAATCTGCCACCACCTGCCTGGTGCCTCTCTCCTTGTCTCCTGGGCTTGGGTCCTGGCTCCCTCCTGTGATGGTTGATTCCTCTGCCCATAGGTCCAGGCTGGAGTTCTTGGTTTGTGCTCCGCATGGGCAGCCATCCTGCACACAGATTTGGGAGGTGAGTGCAAGGATAAGGAGAGCTTGGGGACATCACACTGCCTCTGACCTGGCCTTTGACCTTGCTTCTCCCCATTTTACAGCTGAGGAAACTGAAGCTGGGGCAGCCAGATGAACTGCCAAGGTCCCGAGCTTAGTGCACTTCCTGGCACTCTCTGAGCCACAACATGACACATTTCCTTAGCCCTTTCTTATCAGCAGACCGAGCACCTTTCAGACCCGTGACCTCATTGGAGCCCATGACCTTGTGAATCAGCATGAAGCCTTCCCAGCCTACGGACGAGCACACTGTGCCCCCCGGAGGGCCACCTGGCTTGCCCAAGGTCACTCGGCTAGGAAGTGGTCGCTACAGGTTCACGCCATGACTGTCTGGCTCCTAAGTCCCTATTTTCCGTCAACACCACTCCACCTCCATAAGGCACAGTAGAACCGCTAAACTGCGGATCACTTCTGTGGGCTGGGAAATCCATGACCTGCATTTCAAGGATCCACTTAATACCGCACACCTGACGCCCCTGGTGGAGTTTGGGGGAAGATTAATTGTGAAAATGTGCGTGGTGCTTTCCAGGTTAGAAAGTGCTGTCTCATATGGGGGGACATCTCCTAAGGAGGGCTCACCTACCGCCTTCCCTCGACTTGATCTGCAGATGCCCCCCTGATGTGGGCGGGGTGGGGGGAGGCACTCGCATGGCCGTTAGGGGAGAGAGTGGGGGTCCCCAGCCCAGCCCCGTGTTGGGCACCGTTCACGCAGAACCTCACCTCGCTCTGCCCACACCCCCGAGGTCCGCGGCCTTAGCCCCACTGTGCGGATGAAGGGCTGAGGCTCAGGAAGGGTGCATGGGCAGCTGGGAGAGGGCCGTTTGTGCCAAAGACTGTGAGGACAAAAAGCATGTTCCGAGCACCCGGCAACTTCTCAGTTTCTGTCTGCTGACACTGCCAGAGTATGTTCACCTGCCCCCCTTTTTTGGGCAGAAAAGGGGGACCCGTCGAGCTCAAAACGTCACTGAGAGCCAGGATCAAACTGTCCCCCGCACCCCAAAAAGACACACGTTACCACAGTGAAAAGGCTGTGTTTGCCACTGGGGTGAGGGTTTTGCTCTTTATTTGCTCCGGAGCTCAAGATGAATAGAAGGGTAAGGGCCGGGTGGGGGGACATAAGGCAGGGAAGGTGGCCCCCAACTGGGGTCCTGGCTGCACCACATGCTGAAATAGTGGAGGCTTCAGGGGAAAACGCAAGTCGAAAAGAGAGAGAGAGAGCCCCGCAGGCAGCTCAGCTCCAAGGGCCTGAGAGAGCGACAGGCCACTGTGTTGTCATCAGACCCTTCTCCAGCCCCTCAGCCCGGCCCCGGGGACAGTACTCACCGTGGGGTTCAGCTTTCAGACACCATCAGTTTGGTGGCATTTGACTCCATCCTTAGAAAAGCAGCCCCGCCCGATCTTTGGAAGCTTTGAGCGCTCACTGTCAGGGCAGGGGAGGGCAGAGGACAGGTGGGCCCCCCCCACCCAGGGCAGGGCCAGGAGGAGAGGGGCACTCAGATCGGGGAGAGGGCACTGGGACAGAGGCTCAGGGCCTGAAGCCCCGGGTCCTCCCCCACCCTGGAGTTCCAGCAAATCGAAAATAGAAAACAAGATGCGTGTCGGGGCTCCAGCTTGAAGGAAGGGGGTCGAGAAAGCGTGATTTATCTGGAAGAGGAGCCCCTGGCTCTCAGGGGAGGCCGTTTACCCCAGAGTGTGTTTTGTTCGGAGGGTGAGAAGAGGCACGAGTAAATCTGCACTTCCAAGTGGAACCCGGGACTGCAATTATATAAAACAACACATCGTCCGCTCCAGGGTCTACACCACGACCTACGTGTCACCAGGTGTGATCCTCAGAGGCCACCAGGCTGATGCTCATGGTCATTCAAGAGAGGTAAGCGGTCAGTTGCACAAAGTGAGACAGGTGTCTCTGCTGCAGGACTTCTCAGGGCCTTTACTATGTGAATTTCCCTTGTGACTCTCCAAGGAGGTGTACAAAATACAAGGGAGTCCCAGATTTACCTGGCCACCAAATCCTTCTCTCCTGGTGCTGGTGTTCCACTTTGGGAATGGCCGTGAGTGAAGGGTGTGGAGGCCTGAGCCCCCCCCAGCTGGATGGCATGGGGGCCCGGCAGGGAGCCTGGGGGACTTCCACATGAGGAAGACGGATCCTGCTCAGGGGCGGCTGGGACATCTCATTCTTGGCGGCTGTTGGGAGAAGGCACGACCCGAGGCCCCCATGGTGTGTCTGGCCCAAGCACGCTCTCTGCAGCCTCAGACCCTTGCACCCCTTAGCGGGCCGTCGTGCAGACGGAGCAACATCTGGGGAAGAAAAACAGATCCAGGACGTGAATGAGCAACTTCCAAAGAAGAAAAAATGCGTAAGTTCCAAGACGATACAAAACTGTCCAGCTTCCGCATCAATCAAATAAATGCAAACTAAAGCAATGTTCTTTTGGGGCGCCTAGGGGGCTCAGACAGTTGACGGTCTGACTCTTGATCTCAGCTCAGATCTCGATCTCAGGCTCATGAGTTCAAGCCCCATGCTGGGCTCTGCACTGGGCATGAAGCGTGCTTTCATAATAATAATGAAACAACATTTTGAGTTTTTTTCTTATCAACTTAGCAAAGTTTTTGTGGGTTATTTTTTTAAGATTACAGCTTTGATCCTGGAGCAGCAAAATAGGGGTCCCAAAACTGTTCATGAAAGCCCAACTTGGCCCTCCCCTTCTGATCGTCAAATTAACAATATGGATCAGCAGGCTAGAAGGGTACGTGTCCCTGACAAGAAATGTATCCTAGGGAACAGGCAAAGTAGAAAAAGATTCATCTATAAGAATGTTCATTGCCATATTATTAATATTATTATATTCTATATATAATATTATATATAATGTACTATATATAACCATATATAATATTATCATTAATATTAATAATTACTATTATAGCAAAACAGTGAAATCATCAAAAGATAAAATTATTGGAAATTATATATGAGTAATATGTACTTAATTTATATTCTATTATATATATCATATACATAATATAATAATTGGAAATTACCCATAAGTAATATGTACTTAATTAACTTAGTTATATTATATATATTATATTATATATAATATAATAATTTAAAATTGTATATGTAAGTAATATGTACTATATTCGTACAAAAAGACATTTTGAAAAAGATGTGAAAGACTCACGATTGGGAATAAACTTTTTAAAAATTTTTTTAACGTTTTTATTTATTTTTGAGAGAGGCAGAGACAGAGCATGAGCAGGGGAGGGGCAGAGAGAGAGGGAGACACAGAATCGAAGCAGGCTCCAGGCTCCAAGCTGTAGGCACAGAGCCCGACGTGGGACTTGAACCCACGAACCATGAGATCATGACCTGAGCCGAAGTCAGAAGCTCAACCCACAACCGAGGGAGCCACCCAGGCGCCCCTGAGAATAAATTTGCAATGCGCAGTTCACTAGAGGGGTTAGCAAATAAACAGTTGTCACAGAATGACCCTTTAAAACAACAACAGCCAAGATACGTGTCACTTCACTGAAAAACCGTGTGGAGTTTCAGAGCTGTGTCCCACTGAGAGGGACTCAAAGTGGCATTTTCTGTTATTATTCACATCTCATCTCCCTCCAACAAGTTCGAGTTCACAACACACGTTTGGAATCTGATGTCTGCCTCTGTTCTCCACATCTCCTACCCCTGGGACCCTGACCAAGTGTTCTTTGTCATGCCATCTGGACCCACCCCCCATCCTCTCTCATCTCCGCCATGCCCAGCCCCACACGAGGTGCTCCCACTATGTCACGCCCTCCTCACCGAGGGTAAAGGTCTCCTTCTGTTCAGACCTGCCCCCATCTTGAGGCTTCCACAAGGGCATCAGCTCAAAGAGCCTCCCTCCAAGATCTGAGAATGACTTTCACCATCCATGTAACCCACCAACTTTTGACATGCAGTGCTTGGTTTCACTTCCTGTTCACAGGCTAGCTCAGGGATAAGCCCCAGTTTGTTCATCTGCAAAATTGGGACAACATAATCTGCCTCATGGGAGACCTTCTAATTGCTGTGGCAGCACCTGGCACATTGCCTGGATCATAGTCGTCACCGAACGTGTATTAGTTCTCTACCTCTGGTCCCCTCCTGGCCAGTGTCCACACCTTGAGAATCAAGGGTCAAACTAAAACACTCAGAGACCATAAGCAATGGAAGGAGCGTCCTCTGAACCGGATGATCCGGGGACCCCGACCAGGTTCCACATCCCAACAGGAGCTCCAGGCCAATGAGTCACATTCATAGATGGTCTCAGACCTGGGGTGGGCCTCAGAAGGGACATGGTCCACCCTCCCCACACTTGACAGCCTGCCTTCCAACCATGGCCCCACCACCGGGGAAATGATGTGGTCCTCATCCACCGAGTAGGGACAGGAAGAGTGCACACTTCACAGGACTGGGGCCTTGAGGAGCCAATTAAACAATGCCAGTAAAGATTTAAAATCACCCTGAGATACCACCACACATCCTCAGGAATGGCTAAGACTAATGATGCCGAGGTTGGCACGGATGTAAAACAGCTGCATCATTCATGCAAAATGGTGCAACCACTTGGAAAAATAGGTTAGCGTTTTCTTATGGAGATAAACACACCATCACATGGCCCAGCAATTCCGCTCCTTGGTTTTTACCCAAAAGATCTGCACATGTGTTTACAATGTACGATACATATCATATACATGGCATATATATAAACAATTCAAATATTCATCTATGCGAGAATGAATAAAGATGCTAGGGAGTGAGTCACTCACAAGTGGATTAATCCACATGATGGAACAAGGTTCAACAATACAAAGGAATGGGTCACAGACACATACGACAGCATAGATGAGTCTCCCAGGCACATGCTAAGGGAGGGAAACTAAATGCAAAAGAAGGAAAATGGTATGAGTCTATCTGTTCGAAGTTCTAGAAGAAAACCCAATCTAGGATGAGACAATACAGAATTGTGGTTTCCTGTGGCTCCCATCAGGAAGGAGGGGATAGATCAATAAAGCACCAGCAGGGACTCTGTGGGGTGTGGCGGTGCCCTATACTTTCACTGGGTTGTTTCAGGAATGGGCACATTTGTCAAAACTCACCAACATGTGCACTTAAAAGCTTGAGGATGTGAAATGCACAATTATACCTCAAAAGAAATAATAGTGTCCCTGGCACATGACAAGCAGTCCATAACTACATTATTGTCATTGATGATGACTGTCCTAGGTCCACTGACTCACAGATCAACAGCGTTCGGGGGGACCTCGGAAATCCCTAACCGGGTGTCCCCAACTATTTTTGTGCGACGGACCTTTGGACGGGTGTGTGATGCCTACAGCCCTTTCTCAGAATATAGTTTTGCCCGCCTAAAATAGAATACATATGATGACAAAGGAAACCAATTATTTTGAAAGTTATCAAATATTAAAAACAGATTTGTGATCTAGAAGTACCATGTGCTTCTTTATTAACGCATTAAATAACGAGCCACACCAGAGGGTCTAATAACTACCATAATTTCCAAGTAGCGAGAAGCGTAAATGGCATCTCGAAATTTCCCCCAGCTGCAATGGAAAATGAAAGGATCTGGGATTCCTCTTGGTAACCAAGTCACAGGCGCTGGGAGTCCTGTGCCTCGGTGACACCGTCTCCTACGAACAGCGTCCCGTTTCAGTTAGACAGTGATGAAAACCGAGGGGCAATGCTATTTTCTCAGCCCGGTTCCGAGACCTGGCCACAGACCGTGGCCTCCCCAGGTGGGACCCTGCCCTAGTCCAACACTCTGGGCACAGGGGAGATGGGGCCACAGAGGGAGTTACACAACGCTACACCAAGTTTGAGCTCGGAACCGGCATCCTGCCTCCCGATTTCTAGGTCAGCCCTCTGTCCTACAGGGATAAAATATACAAAGATTCACCCCAGAGCGAGGCATGGCTGTGTCTCGCCATTGAAGACAAGGATGGGATGATTTGTTGGTGCCGGGCCGGCGAGGCAGGAAGGCAAATGTTCACGCACACACAATATGCATTCGTTTTCCCTCCACTCTGACCCCGCCTGATTCAGCAATGCAGGGCTCAGCTTGGGGAGCCCCCCTGGACCACAGCCCCCGCCAGGCCCTGGCCCAGAACGTGGGCGACCCCCGCTGCCGCGGCGGCCAGCAGGCCCCGTCCACCCCAGGCTGGCAGGCTGGCAGTCAGCGGGCGCCCACCGAGCACGGGGCCTCTGCCCGCATTAACTCCCTGCTGGGATAATTCTTCTCCAGCCTTTTTTTTCCGGCCACCAAGTGGGCCTGCCACCACACTGCTGTTTTTCATCTTGTTAATTGAGTCATTTATTTCGTTAAAAGGTGAAACTTTATCAGGGTTTATGTGCCAAGTGTGAGAAGGTGTATTTAATGATACATCAAATGGCCACGGCCTCAGGTGCATCTATATTTAGAGATGGTACAGCAAGGGGGACAGTGGCGGGGCGGGGAGCACGATGGAGCCGATCCCGCACAATTAAATTATGCTGGTTTCGAAAAGAGCTACAAGTTACACAGGCAATGTTGGATTCAAGGTGCACCCAGAAATGCACACAGTGGCCAGGACCTTGGCGGCTGCCCCCAAGGTATCCTGGTGACTCTGTCCTTCTCTCCTGGGGACTGAACCCAGGGGTATCTCCCTTTGTTCCTGACTCCCTGCACCCCAGCCGCCCATCCAGCACCACTCAGGCCAGAGACTTGTGAGCCCTACCCGGCCCTGCTGCACTCTGCCCCTGACACTGTCCCCTTCCCTACCACCCGTGACTCTCTCACCTCCGTCCAGACAGCCAGCATCCTTCCAGCACCAGAGGCCCCCAGAAGAGCTCAGCTAGCCCTCCCCCCCACCAAAGGCTTCAGTGTCCTTCCTCCCTTAACACCTCTGGGTGAAGTCCAGGCCCCCGGGGCCAGTGTTCAAAGCCTTCGTGATCTGGCCCCAAGCATCCAGCCCTCACCTCCAGACCAGTTGTACTCTCTCTGCCTGTCTCCCGGCCAGGCTCTGCACCTGCCTTAGAACCCCATCTTCCCCATCCTCCCCACCTGAAGGCAGCGCTTATCAACCCACTAGAATCACTCAGGGAGCTTTTTAAAATACCACTGCCTCAGTCCCAGGCAAGACCACCTTCACCAGGCTTTCAGGGCTCTGGGTCCCCAGGTGGCCCCATGTGCAGACAGAATTGAGAACTACTGCTTCTCATCTGTTCGCCCCCCAAAGCCTCTGTCCCCAAGTTCCTCGCCCCCCAAGGATGGGTGAGGGTGCTCCCCCGGGCCCCTTGAGGGCCTGGCCAGGGAGGGTGCTGAGTCAGGAATCTTCATGGTATGCACATGGCCCACGGCCCCACGGCGAAGTGCCACCGAGGACAGTTCCCGTCAAAGACGCCAGCTCGGGGAGATCAGAGCTCTGGAACTGCCCTGGCCACTCTAGCAAGTCCGCTGGACAGAATGGGGGGACAGGATGAGCGATGGTATGGGGGGCTGGGAGCAGCGAGCCAGCCCAGGCAATGGGGAAGCTTCTCGTAGACTGAGAGGAGGTTGTAAGCGAAGGGAGGTGGAAGGAGCTAAGGCTCCAGAGTCCCGCTCAACCCTGCCACATCCCAGCTGGGTGACCTTGGCTGCCTCGTTCAACCTCTCTGAGCCTGTTCCTCACCCATAAAGGGGGAGTGATAGGCCCCTACCTGTGGGGCTAGGGGCAGACTTGGAAGCAGGATCTGTGTGAATTGTGGACACAGGCCTGGCAGGCTGCAGCCTCAGAGACGATCACGTCCCTGTGCCCCCAGCCTTCCTCTCGGGCTCTGCTCCTTCTTTCTTCTCCAGATGGCCTTACGGCACTCAGGCCACCAGCCGGCTGCGGGCGGGCAGCTGCCTACCACGGACATAAGCCACTTCTTCCTTGCACCAGAAAGGACACAGTCTTAACTCTCGAGAAATGCCAGACATCCGCCCAACACCCCAGGATGGCTGCCATGTTGCCCCAGGAAGTGCAGAAAGCTGGGTCTCCGCAGAGAAGAAATGCTTCCCATCTCCTCTCTCGGGCTGTTGGGCATGGCTTTCAGGTGGCTGAGCTCTCTGGGTGGGGTCAACAGGTAAGGTCAACAGGCAATGTCAGCACTGGAAGGGATACTGAGGCCTCACATGTGGGTAAGGCCTGACCATGGGAGGATCTTGGGCCACCCTGACCAACACTTTGCAGGCACTGGTGGAAAGGTTGGGCCCCCCGACGTCCGTGGTCACAGGGCGTGGGTTGAGGAGGCGACACGTGAATCCAGCCGTCTCTGCTCTCGGGAGTAGCGTGTGTGATCACACCTACTCCCAGCTACCGAGTGCCGATCAGGTGCACGCGGCTCTAGTCCTCCTGATACCTCGCCTTGGGGGCACTCGTTATGCCCCCACTTCACAGAGAAGGAGACTAAGGTTTCAAAAAGGAACCTGGTGTGCTTTCAGCCACCAGGTATGAACGCTTCCTGCCTAGCACGGGAGCAGTGACACGCACTTGACCTGCAATGCCTTCTCTAATCCCCTCCCTGGGCTCCGCCAGGGAAGGATATTTATCAGCCCATCCCACAGAGGAGGAAGGGATTGTCCCGTTTCACACAGCTGGAAAGTGGCAGCATGAAAATTCAAACCCAGGTCTGCTGAACTCCCCAGAAAGCCCACACGGCAGGCAATTACATGGGACACCCAGCCTGCGGAAAGCGAGGGAAGGAAGGGAGGCAGCGAGAAGGAGTGGGTGTGTGTGCCCCACAGTCTCAGACCACCGCTCGCTGCCCCACTGCCTTCATCAGGCAGAGTGTCTCTCCTGTCCTAGGACTGAGCTTCAGGATCCTTGCAAGTCAGGACTGCTTGTGAACATCGCCCACCGCACTCTTGCCTTCCCCATGACCACGTGGAGGCGTGACACCAACCTCACACCATCTTGCAGAGTTGATGAGCTTCCCGTGGCTGCTTGTGACAAATGACCAGTGCTGTGGCGAGCTTGATGACTTAAAACAACAGAAATTTATTATCCCACAGTCCTGGAGGTGAGAAGTGCAGATTCAAGGTGTTAGCAGGACTGCACTCCTGCAGGGCAGAATCTTTCCTGACCTCTTCCAGTTTCTGGTGGCCCCTGGCTTCGCTTGGCTTCTCTGTGTCACTCCAATCTCTGCCTCTGGGGCCACATGGCCTCCTTCCCTATGTCTGTCTGTCTTCTCTTTTCTGTCTCTTTTAAGAAAGCCTATCATTAGACTTAGGACTCACCTTAATCCAGAATGATCCCATCTTGAGATCCTTACCTTAATGACATCAGCCTAAGCCAATATTGCAAATACCTTCACATTCTCAGGTTCCAAACAGACATATCTTTAAAAATTTTTTTTAATGTTTATTTATTTTTGACAGAGAGAGAGAGAGAGAGAGAGAGAGAGAGAGAGCATGAGCAGGGGAGGGGCAGAGAGAGAGGAAGACACAGAATCGGAAGCAGGCTCCAGGCCCTGAGCTGTCAGCACAGAGCCCGACGTGGGGCTCGAACTCACAGATGGTGAGATCGTGACCTGAGTCGAAGTCGGGCACTCACCAGACTGAGCCACCCAGGCGCCCCTCAAACAGACATATCTTTTGAAGAGGTTCAACACTCCACCTGTTACAAGGACCTTAATTCATTTGCTGCCCAATCCCAACACTACCCATCTCCCCATAGCCTAGCCCCACACTTAGAAGGGGGGCATGGTCAGTGGGAAGATCATGGGTTCTGGGTCCACTCAGACCTGGTTTTGAATCTCAGCTCTGCCATTGGCCAGCTAAGGGATGCACACAGGCCTCCTGACCTCTCCACATACCTCTATCTTCACCTCTCAAATGACCAAACTCTACCTCCTCGGTTTAGGGGAATTACACAATCTAGTGAATGTAACCTGGTTGTTTCTCAACAGAGGATGCCTCTCCTGTTTCCCTACATTTGCAAATACTCAGGAGGTCAGATGGGAATGGGATTCTTGAAGAGAGACACATAGCTAGCCGAGGTCTGTGGGAACTGGGATTTTATAAGCAACTGCAGTGTTTGTCTCCCAGAGACTCTTGACCATCCCTAAGTAGTATGAGGACAAACCTTACACCAACACGTAAACTCATGCACATGTTGGAAATCTATGTGCTTGGCTGGGGGGGGGGGGGGGGGGGCGGCCGGGAATCTGAGTTGAGGTGATTTGCCCAGTGTTATAACAGGACTGGAAACACTGGCTTTATTGCTTTAGAAAATATCCCTTCCAGGGGTGCCTGGGTGGCTCAGTTGGTTAAGCATCCAGCTCTTGATTTTGGCTCCAGTCATGACCTCACAGTTCATGAGATGAGTCCCACACTGTCAGTGTGGAGAATTCTTGGGATTCTCTCTCTCTCTCTCTCTCTCTCTCTCTCTCTCTCTCTCTCTCATTCCGTCTCTCTCTCCCCTCCCAATCATATGCTCTCTCTCAAAATAAATAAATAAACATAAACAAGAAAATAAAATATCTCTTCCAATGTTTCCC
The DNA here is from genome assembly GCF_022837055.1 of Prionailurus viverrinus. Lineage (NCBI taxonomy): Eukaryota > Metazoa > Chordata > Mammalia > Carnivora > Felidae > Prionailurus > Prionailurus viverrinus. The sequence goes on from NC_062566.1 coordinate 137,095,957, forward strand.
AAAGCATCTTAGCTCTTGATAGCAATACAAAAAGTCTACCTGGCCACAGCATTCCATGTGCCTAGATCTGGAGGGCCTTCAGAATGCCCTTTTTCACCCGACACTCTTATTTGTCCTTCAGGGTCAATGTGAAGTTTCCCTCCACTGGCCCTCCTATGGCTTCCCACACCATCCCACACCCACTAAGCCATAGTCCTTGTGTTGAGTGTATCCGCTTGTGTGTTTGCCTTGGCCAGAGCACTGTGGGCTTCTTGTGGGTGTGGACCCATGCCTGATCCACACTACACGTTTACTGCCTAACTCAGGCATGACACCTAGTAAGACCTTGTTATATCCTAAGGTCACACCACAACCAAAACCTAAGTTTCTTTGTCATTTGCAACATGATTGTTGTTCACAGGAGAAGGAAAAAGAAAAGGGGACATTTGTGGTCAGATTGGTGGGAACCACTGAGCTAGTTGAAACCCTTCATTTTCCACCGAAGAAACCAGAGGCCCTAATGGGAAGTCTCATACCCAGGATCATAAAAGAAGGTGGTGACATACCAAGAAATGTGACCCAGAAACATGATTTATGGTCCCCACTCCACTTTCTTGCTTGAGAGTAGGGAGAGGACAGAGGAGAGAGAAGGTGGCTACCAACAAGGGGAGATGACTCTTTATGGAAACATTGGTTCTGCAATCAGCTGGGGACCCGGGGCCAAAGGTTATCCTGGATCCAAGTCCATATTTAAATCTTCCACCAGTGTTAGTGAAAAGAATTTTCTCAGCAGTACTTGGGCCAACCTCTACTGAGAACTGAGTCACCTCCATGAAGGTAGTAGTAGATAGTGCCTTTCACCACATGCTGGGTGCTCTCAGCAGGTGGGCTGCACCTGCATAAGGGGTTCAGAGAATTCAAGAGTCACTGAAAGGGTACCTGTGGAAGGGAGGTGCTGGCTAGGCCAAGAGGGCTGAAATTTGAAAGTCGGTTGAGTCAACTAGAAAAAGTGGGGAAGGGAAGAGTATGAAGGAAGCAGAAAAAGAAAGCAAGGAGTGGAGGTGATAGAGTGCGAGGCGAGGGAGGTAGACTCTGGGGCTCAAGCTTGCATGGGCCAGTTACAGGGTTTGTCCTTAACTCCACCACTAAGTCACCAAAGAGTCTAAACAAGGGAGGAGCGTATCAAATTTCTTCTTCTTCTTCCCCTTCTTTTCCTTCTTCTTCTTCTTCTTCTTCTTCTTCTTCTTCTTCTTCTTCTTCTTCTTCTTTTGTTCTTTTTTAGAGATCAAGCAAGTTGCACTAAAAAGAATTTCAGAGTTAGACAGAAGAGTCCACAGGACTGACCTCACTTCTGGCACCAGTCAAAAGTTTGGAGGTCCTCAAGTCCACTCATCGATAACACACCAAAAAGATTCGCAGAAGCTGATCAAAAGCTGGGAAGCCCATGGTTATGGTTTATTAGAGCTAAAGGACACAGGTTAAAATCAACTAAAAGTAGAAGCACAGAGCCCAGAGGCCAGGAAGTTTCCAAATGCAGAGCTTCCAGCTGTCCCCTCCCCATGGAGTCATGAACAACAAAACTCTCCCCATGTCGGTGTGTGCCAGTATACGTGGAGTATTGCCTACCAGGGCAGCTCACCCAAGCCTTGGCATTCAGTCTTGGCTGGGGCTCATGCTCATAAACCTATTGGCTGCCAATGTGGTTGACATGTCCCCATTCCCTTCAGAGGTCAAGCTGATATCTCGTAACCCAAAGCCTTCACCCTAAATCACATTGTTGGTGTAGCCCAAAGCCCCCAGGAAACAAAGATACTCCTGTCAGGAATAATATTCTAAGGGCTTAAACATTGTCTTCAAAGAGCTGAGGGCAAAGGCTGTCCTGTTTTTGAGCAAAGCCAAATGCTCGACACAGGAATGGACTGAAGAGGGGCTGAGACAGAGATAAGAAGACCCTCTAGAAATGATTGCAGATCCAAGTAAAAGATAGAGGTGGAGGGGATGGATGCCAACGGTGGGGAGGAAGACACAATCAGTAGAGGTCTGATCAGTTTCATTGGAGATTTAAGAAATTCTGACAACCTCTACTCCAACAAAGATGACATAATGGAGACTGAGTTTACAATGCTTTGTGATACAACCAAAGTAACATGCTGGGGGTCATTCTGTATAGTTTATATATACATATATAATTTTAAAATAATGCATATCTTTTTTAGCATTTATTTATTTTTGAGAGTGATGAGAGAGCATGAGCAGGGAGGGGCAGAGAGAGAGGGAAACAGAGGATGCGAAGCGGGCTCTGTGCTGACAGCAGTGAGCCCAATGCAGGGCTCGAACTCACCAACCGTGAGATCATGACCTGAGCTGAAGTTGGACATTTAACTAACAGAGCATCCAGGTGCTTCCAAATAATACATATCCTGAGAGATATATACATATATCTCTCTCAAGAGTTTTCAAAACCATGAAGTACATTAGGCAATGGAAGGCAGCACTCTCAGTGAGATAAGAAAAGAATTTAGGTGAGGTGTCACAATTGTCCCAGTTTACCGGCTTGACAGTTTCCAGGAGAGGTTGAAAACATGGAACTGAGAACAAGAGAGAATAAGTTGGACAGAGTTTGCATAACAGAGTACCGAAGAGAAGACAGCTGGAAAAAGAGAGAGAGAAAGAGAAAGAGGGAGAACTCCCGAAAGGGCATTCCCAAAGCATCCAACTGAGTCTGGACCACAGCATATGTATGAGGAAACTACGCAAGGCTAGAGAAAGAATCATCCAGTGGGATAAGGGACTAGTGCCTGGGGCTCACACAGAACCAGGAATAGTCCTGTTCCCACCCACCAGACTGGAAAGCCTCACAATTCATGGCATGTTAGGTACAGCAGTCAGAAAGGCTTGGGTTCAGTCAAGGAAAACAATTAACCTTAGATTGAATACTACTCTTATTCTACCTAACAAAACTTGAAAGCAAAACATTCACTTATATTCGAGTAAATTAATCACACCACATAGCAAAGCTCAAGAATATACAAATACAAAAATATCCAGCACCTAACAAGGTAAACTTCACATCTGGCATTCAAGCAAAAATTAACAGGCATTCAAAGAAGCAGAAAAATATGACCAATAAAAAGACCAAAATAAAACTTCTAGAGGTGAAAATATAATGTCTGAAATGGAAAATTCACTCTATGGGACAAATAGAAGATTAGACCTTGAAGAAGAAAAAATGAACAGTTTGAAGACATGAAATAGAAATGATCCACAATGAAGCAGAAGCAGAAAAACAAAAATTAATGAACAGAGAATTAAATGCGTCAGTGAACTGTGTGGCAATTTCAAGTAGCCTAAAATATGTGAAATTGGAGTCCCAGAAGATGAGAAGAGGTAGGAACCGAAATTTTTTGAAAAAACAACAGCTAAAATGTTTTTCCAGATTGGATGAAAACTATATATTTTTTTAAGTTTAGTTATTTATTTTGAGAGAGAGAGAAAGAGCAGGGTAGGAGCAGAGAGAGAGGGAGAGAGAGAGAGAAAATCCAAGCAGGATCCAGATGCTTAACCAACCGAGCCACCCAGGTGCCCCTGAATGAAAACTATATTTCACAAATCCAAGGGGCTCAATGAACCCTAAGAACAAGAAACATGAGTAAAACTACACCAAAGAATCGAATTGCTCAAAATCAATAGTGAAGGGGCGCCTGGGTGGCGCAGTCGGTTAAGCGTCTGACTTCAGCCAGGTCACGATCTCGCGGTCCGTGAGTTCGAGCCCCGCATCAGGCTCTGGGCTGATGGCTCAGAGCCTGGAGCCTGTTTCCGATTCTGTGTCTCCCTCTCTCTCTGCCCCTCCCCCGTTCATGCTCTGTCTCTCTCTGTCCCAAAAATAAATAAAAAACGTTGAAGAAAAAAAAAAATTAAAAAAAAAAAATCAATAGTGAAGAGGAAATCTTAAAAGCAGTAAGAGGAAAAAAGGTCAAGACATACAGAGGAATAAAGGTACAAATTACAATACGTTTCTTCTCAGAATTATGAGGGCTAGAAAACCATGGGGCAACTTCTTTAAACTACTGGGAAGAGGGGAGCCCGGGGGACTCAGTCGGTTAAGCAGCCAACTTTGGCTCCAGTCATGATCTTACAGTTCATGAGTTCAAGCCCTGCATCAGGCTCTGTGCTGACAGCTCAGAGCCTGGAGCCTACTTCAGATTCCATGTCTCCCTCTCTCTCTGCCTTCTCCCTGTGCTCTCTCTCTCTCTCTCTCTCAAAAATAAATAAACATTAAAACAATGTAAACAAATAAAAATAAAAATGAAAAAAAATAAACTACTGGAAAGAAAAACAAACTGCCAACCTCAAGTTCTATAACCAGCAAAAATATCTCCCAAGACAGAGAAGAAACCAAGACTCTGGAAAAAATGCAAAAGTCAAAAAATTATCTTTATTAGACCGAAAGAAAAATCTTCCAGATGGAAATATTTCAAACAAAGAAGAAAGAGCACCCAAAACGGTCAATACCTGGGTAAATACATAAGATGTTCTTCTTACTATTTGAATCTCTTTAAAGATAGTTGATGATTTAAACAAAAATAATAAGATATGGAAGGTAAAATACAGGGCAACAATAACATGAAGGGCAGGAAGGGAGAAATGGAAATATACTCTTATAAAGTTCTTATACTGTACTTGAAATAAAACATCACTTCAAGTTAGGCTGGTAAGTTAAAGCAACCACTAGAATGATCAAATAAATAGCTATGGCTTATAATCCAATGAAGGAGGTACGCTGTAATCATAAAAATACTCAAATTTTTCAAAATGAGAACAAAAGGAAACGAGGAACAACAGATTGAATGAATAGAAAGATCGAACAGCAAGGTGATAGATTTGAATCTAACTATATCAACAATCACACTAGGGGTGCCTGGGTGGTTCAGTTGGTTATGCATAGGATTCTTGGTTTCTGTTCAGGTCATGATCCACGGTTCGTGGGTTCGAGCCCCTTGTCGGGCTCCATGCTGACTGTGCAGAGCCTGCTTGGGATTCTCTCTCTCCTTCTCTCTCTGTTTCCCCCATTTGCTCACTCTCTCAAAACTAAATATAAAAGTAAACTTAAAAAAAAACTTAGAAAATAATAATCACATTAAATATAAATGGTCTAAACATCACCAGTTGGGTGATTTTTTTTTATGCGTGATATAATAAATGATGCTGGAATAATTGGATGTCTATATGGGGGAAAAAAAGACCTAAATCCATACCCCACACCATATTAAAAAATTAACCTCAAATGAATTATGGCTGTAAATTGTGAAACCTACAATTACAAATCTTCTGGAAGAAAACAGAAATCAGTCTTCATGACCTCACTTGTCTTCCTCTGGACATATTCTCAGGCCATTCTCCCTACCCGGAGTACCCTTTCCCTCCCCTCTGTGTATCAAGACATTACATCAACAACTGTCCTTCCAAATCTATAATTTTTCAGGATGCAAATCAAATATGATCTCTTCCACATTCTCTGAATCCTTTTGTAATTTTCCAACCCGTTCTAGTTTTTCAGTATTTATCACTATCAAGATTCTTGAGAAATATACATCCGAATTTTCCTATAAGACAGGGAGCTCCTTGAAGGCAGAGTTCAGGTCTAATTTGTATTCCATTTTCTCCCAGTGCTTAGCACAGCACTTAGCACAAAGTAGGCATTACCAGCTTTTACCAAGACCTTGCCATATGCCAGGAGAGTGCTGGGGATGACAGCACAGAGCCAGCTCACGTGTTCTGCTGCTGGGATTCCAAGAGCTGGAAGCATACCTGTTAAATAAGCCTGTTCAGTGCCTTTATGATCACTGCAACATCAATCATTGAAACCACCATTATACTGTAAGTACTGAACAGTACAAATTTGGGCAGCTCAGTATCTTTATCCCATGTGTCCAGTTCAGAAGCTAATGCACATGTGTAATGGAATCTCTCAATCACTCAAGAATTGCACTGGTCATTTTCATAATAATTTCTTGGGTTTTTTTTTTTAATGCTATTTCTATTTGGTGCCATTATATCACTGAAATAGGGACTTGGCCTCAGTTCTAGTATTGCTGGGGGGAAAATGTAGGCTTTATTACAAATTTACATCCAAGAAGGTGGGCTGGCAGGACCAGGGAGGATTTTTCTGGTATAGGAGGCTCCCAAGAAGGCTGGAGCCATTCTCAACCAGATCCAGAAATTAGCAGGGAGAAACTGGCATCCGTGACTTTGCCCATTAAGTGAAAAGTTGAATGTGCCAACTTCTACATGGACTGCCAGAAATGCTGCCCCGAACACCACCCAGCCTCTGCCTCAAGACATTCCAGTGCAACAAATGTGCAAAAGCCATGGCAATCCCAGACTCTCTGACCACACAGAGGGAAGGCACCTAGCTCAGGCCTGAGGGAAAGTGAGAGAGGGCTTCCTAGGAGAGGAGTCACAAAGGCTCAAGGAAGTCTACGGTCTAACCAGAAACAGATTGACACATGCATAGTTTTCTGGGCAAAGCCCAGATGCTGGAGAGCAGAAGGCCACTCTGGGCCCTTGGGAGAGGGGTGGGTGAAGCCAGGGGTGAGAGGTCAGGAGCCTCCTGCTCCAGCTAGATCATGAAGGACAAAGGGCCCACAGTGCAGAGCTCAGCATTTAGGCTTTACTTTGAAGGCAATGGGGGTTAATGAGAAGTCCAAATACACAGTAGAGGGCATGTGATTGGCTGCCCTAATGGGGGGAGCTTGAAGGACCCCAGAGAGACCTGTGCAGCCTGCTTCAGAAGAAGGAAGGCCATTCTGAAGGGGTGGTGTAGGCGGAAGCACCCAGATAATAATCAAATCCCCAGAGAAGTAGGTTACAAACTGAGTAAATGCTAGGAAGCCTGGTCCCAGGGGGCTAGGAGGGCCTCAGGAGGTCAGGAAAGCCTCCCCAAAGAAGTCATATTTAGGGGGGACCAAAGAGATATGAAAAGTAGGTGAGACAGGATAAAGCCTTCCAGGCACAGAGAACAGCATGTGCTAAGGCACTGAGGCAAGCGGGGCAGCTCTGGCATTTTCTAGGCTCTCCACACTCATCTTCCATGACTCCCCCACTCCAGTGACCCTACGCATATCTGGTCTTTCCCATCTTCCAGTCTGTGTTGCTTGTCCTTCCCCGGGAGCCCCCTGGGGCCAATTCCAGGGACACCTCCTCTGTGGAGTCCTCAGTGCTTACCTGGCACTTGGCCATTCTCTGCTCTGTGTCCCCACAACACTGTATACGTGTCTCCTCTCTAGGGTTTATCATTTTCGAAAAGATTTACACATTTGGCCTTCCCACTAAATTGCAAGTGTCTTGGTCCAGAGACCATCTTTTATTTCGTCTTTTGTTTTCAACTCTGGCTTTCCCCATCGTCTGGAGCACAGAAGGCCCTCGATGAGCGGGGTTTTTACATGAAGAGAGTAATCCAGGTTTCCGAACCTCAGCACTACTGACACTTGGGGCCAACACTTGTTTGTTTTGGGGACCCTCTTGTACGTAGCATCCCTTGTTCTGGCTGCTAGATGCCAGCAACATCCTCCACCCCAAACCGGGACCACCAAAAATGTCCCCTGGGGCTAGAAATTGCTCCCAGTTGAGAACCACTGGATTAGTCCAGTCAAGGCTCTCACTTTCCAGCAGGGAAACGGGGGAGCAGAGGTGGTCTGGTGGCCAGGCTTCCCCTCTCCCTGAAGAGCTTCCAGTCAACTGGCATACACGCAATCAGGAGGGAGCCGAAAAGTCAGGCGGTCTCCAAACACACAGATTGCCTTATCTGAAGTCTTCTGCCAACATCAACTATCTGACCGCGGAGTTGATCCCCATCTTGTAAACAAGAAGGGAGGTGGCTCAGAGGACGACGCCCTCCCTCGCAGGCACCGAGAGAGGCTGGCCTCCCTCCAGACCCCGGGAGGTGGCCACCCTGAGTCTCCACGGGACACGCAGCCCTGCCACGCGGCCACTGAAGCTGCCAGGCAAGGAGCGCCGAGGTCCAGCCCCAGAAGCCTCGCCTGGGGCTGTAAGTGACAGACCCAGCAAGGAGCAAGTGAGGAAGATAGCCCCCCAGGAGCAGAAATGCAGGGGCAAAGCCTTCTCACCCTAGAGGTTTACCAACCAGGACAGGAGTTTGAAGGCCAGGCGTGCCCATGTGGGACCAGCTCAGGCTACGCTTGGCTCTGCACCCTACTGGGAGCATAACAATGCAGCGTCTCTGAACCTCAGTCTCCTCACCTGTAAAACGGACGTAATCGGAGCACATCCCATAAGCCAACGGGGCGGAGTCCTTGGCACAGCGAGTTCTTACCAAGGACAGGGTAAGCACGCGTATGTGTCACCATTGTCTGTACACACACGCCAGGTCCAGAGAGTGGCCTTTCCCTGAAAGATTTTAAATGTCCGGAGAATGGCGAGGAGGCTCTGTGACATGTGGCTGTGGGGTGGCAGGAGAGGAGAAGCCCAGATCTGCCTTCTCACTTCGGTTTCCTCGTTGATGAAGAGGAGAAAACGAAACCTGTCCTCCTCGCTTGTCAAAGCTGTGGTGAGGGTCAAACCAGAGGCGCGTTTTCCTAACATTTGTGACTGTGACTCACGGTAAGAAACATACAGTAAAGCCTCAGATTGTGAGTAATGTGCTCTGCGAGCGTTCCGCAAGGCGAGCAAACATTGCTAACAAATTTTAACCTGATACACGAGCGACGTCTTGCGATTCGAGTAGTAAGTGATGGCAAGCGTCCCGGGATCACAACTGAGCTAGTGGTTCTCTCTCTCTCTCTCTCTCGGGCTGCAAGGTTGTGGGTGACCGTCTCCCATGCTCCGATGCTCAGTCTCAGGCCACTTCTAAGCACCTACGGACGGTCCTTTGCTTTTCCATACAAAAGTAAGCTCAGGAACGCTTTGCTTCGTTCTAGGTCAGGCTGCCTGCAGGCACAGACCCTTTCCTCTGCTGCCTCATTGCCAGTTCGATTAAATACAGTCCGTGACAAGAGTTTATTGATACTGTACTGTAGTCAACTTCCGAGCAAGCGTATACAATGGCCCCCATGCAGAAAAAGATTCCATGGAGCCAATAGACAGCAGTGATTCCATCAGGAACAGTGCAAGTCGTCCTACACAGTAACCCTCCTCTCTCTTGTGTCCCTCACGCCAGTCAGGAAGGTTCCCAAAGTGCAGGCTAATTTGTTCATTTTTCTTTATATTTTATATTTTCTTTATAATTTTGTATTATATTACAGGATTGCAATCTTTTTTATATGAATATTTTTGGGTTGTGGAACGAATCATCTGAGTTTCCATTATTTCTTGTGGGGAAATTCACTTTGATATATAAGTACTTGGGATTACAAGCATGTTTTCAGAATGAATTATGCTTGCAAACCAAGCTTTTATTGTACAGTAAAATCCAGAACGCACACAAATGAAACAAAAAATGTCCTGAAACAATTATCTCCCTTACTGTGTATAATGCACTCTGACAAATCCTAATCTATTCGGTTTGGGTTTTTGAAATCAAATCACTCGGGTGATCTCACGACCCACTAGTGAGTCACGACCCTGCATCAGAAAAACACTACGTTTTGCAATCAATGGGAGAGTAGTTGACAAAACTGTAGAGCGATGATCAAAAGTTTGCAGATTAGCATTATGGGTGGTTATCCAGTTAAACATTGCTGCATAACAAGCAACAGTAAAACTTAGTGGCTTACACCGATAATTTATTATTGACTCTCACAAGTGGGAGGACTACATGGTCCAGCTGGGATTGCCGTCATCTGAAAACTCAATTGGGCTGGACATCCAAGATGGCTCCCTCAGATGGCTGGTGGCCGGCTGAGAGGTCAGCTGAGGCTGTCAGCTGTCATCGGCCTCTCCCCATAGTTGCCCATGGCTTCTCCGTGCGATGTAGACTTCTCGCATCGTGACAGCTGGGTTCCGAAAGAAAGCGAACCAAGAGTAAAGTTTCCAAGAAGCCAGAAGCAAGGGCCTCCAAGCCATTAAAGGTTCTGCCTGGAAGGGGTCAAAGCAGTCACAGCATCATCCCAGATTCAAGGGGAAAAACAGACTTCACCCTTGCAAGAAAGGATTGGAAAGGTCACATCGCAGGAGAGCTGCGGGATGGGAGGCATGGCTGCTTCCCTCTGGAAAATATAATCCGCCGCAACCGCTGATCAGGTGAGCCTCTCTCGCTCAGCTCTTCCGGGATGGCGGGCAGATCACTTTTTTCTGTGCTGGTCTCCAGGTTTTCATCAACAGAAAAGGAGGGCTCATTAAATGTATCAAAAGACTTTCCAACTCTAACCTTCTATGATCAGGATAAAGTTGGAGAACACATACCCTGCCTTGCATTTTGTGCATTTGACATAGGCTAAAAGCACCCCTCTCGCTCACCTTGACTCTTGCTTTGTATCGGCCAAACCCTGACATTCTCCTATGGGTGTTCAATCACCTCTTTTCCCTGCCGCCAGCCTGGCGAAGTCATGCTGATGGGATCCTTGCGGGCCGGCCTTGGTTCTCACCCCTAGCACCTATCAAGACAGGAAGAAGGTTCTCTGAAGTATCCATTTGGCGAAAACCGATCACTGGTGCAAGAGTATTTGCAGCAGGCGGGGAACCTTGCTCTCCATCAGGCCTGCGCCAGCCACGCAGGATGCAGGCAAAAACCGCTAGGATTTTATGAAGCATCACTCTGTCAGGGCTCAGAGGAGGTGGAAAAGAAACGCAGCATCCAGAACTACAAAAAGGGCGAATCTGCCAGACTTCAAGATCAGCTCCAGCGTACGCTAAAATGACTGCTTTTCAGAGGGAATCGTGTTTCCTGTCCACTGCATCGAGAAGCTAGAGGCACTGAAAGAATTTGAATCAGTTCTCCTTCTCTTCGGATACAATCACTAATCTTGCCTCCTTGCCTTCTTTCTTTTTTTCCTGGGGAGGCAACCTACTCACCTAGCACATAAAATGCTCATATTATGACACCCAGGCTTTAGAGATTTACATGAGAATCAGCAAACCTTATTTTAGCCCAATATAGAGAATGTGTGAAGCATGGAGGGAACTCTGGGCTTATTCCCCAGATAAGTCATTTATTTCTTTCCTCAAAGAAAAATCCAATATCCTGAGATCAGATGCATATTGAAGCTTTGGTGGAAAAGAACCAGACAGGGCTGGATTAACATGTTCACATCGGCCTCTCCCCATAGAGTGATCTGTGAAGATGTGGGAGCCTCCGTGGAAGAATCGTCCCAGTGCCTCTGACCCGGTCATCGGCCACAGCAGCCTGGGACGGGTTAGCGTCCGCCTCACCCGAGCAATTCGGGGAGCACTTTCTGATTTGCCAACTCGTGAGACATGCACATTTTCTCTCCATGTTTCAAGAGGTTATTTATCAGCAAGCAGAAGACAGCAAGCCTGGCCTTCAGGGCTCTCGCGGACCCTCCTTCCTACCCGCTGGCCCTGCATGTGCAGCCACGCCATCCGGGCCAGGCTGCTGCAGGTATCTGGGCTCAGCACACGCTGAGCACACGCTGCTCCCTCTGCCTGTGACACTTTCCTGCCCCATCCCTACTTAGGGGCACCTATTCATGAAACGCCAAACAGCGCCTCGCACACAGAAGCACTGGTCCATTTTAACCGAATAACCGGACAGACAGAAAAAGAGCGACTGATCAGCCACCGGCCAGGATGCAGGCTTTATCTCCCAAACATCACCTTTCAGTCCAATTGTTTGGAACGAGCCTCGAGAAATGACACCACCTTCCATGGTAGATTCTCACAGCAGAAACCCAGGAGTCTCTTCCCTGGTCCCTGCCTCTCTCTCACACCACACATCCCTGTCACCCACAAGTTCAGCCCAAGCCACCTCTGAAATAGGTCTTAAAACCCCATCCAGGGGCACCTGGGCGGCTCAGTCAGTTGAGCGTCCAACTTCAGCTCAGGTCGTGATCTCGCAGCTCGTGGGTTTGAGCCCCGCGCCAGGCTCTGTGCTGATAGTTCAGAACCTGGATCCTGCTTCAGATTGTATCTTCCTCTCTCTCTGCCCCTCCCCCACTCATGCTTTGTCTCTGTCTCTCAAAAATATATAAACATTAAAAAAATTGGGGAGGGGGGTCCTGGGTGGCTCAGTCAGTTAAGCGTCTGACTTCGGCCCAGGTCACGATCTCACTGTTGGTGGGTTCAAGCCCTGCATTGGGCTCTGTGCTGACAGCTGGAGCCTGCTTCAATTCTGTGTCTCCCCTCTCTCTGCCCCTCCCCTCCTCATGCTTTGTCTGTCTCTGTCTGTCAAAAATAAATAAACGTTGAAAAAAAATTTTTCGTTTTAAAAACCCATTCACATTTCTCCTTCCCCATGGTTCCAGCATCTCTTACCTGGGTCCCCTTAAGCCAAGGATTTGTTGCCCGCGGCCAACAGCCTGCCGCTGGCACCCCCTTCTGAACCTCGTCCAAGAGCACGCACATCCCAGGGCAGCCCCAGCCAGAGACTGACAGACAGGAGGCCGAAGTCCCGGCCATTCGGCCGATGTGGGCCGTCTACACTCAACGTGGGGCTGGTTGAGGTGCTGGCAGCCTGCGTCCCAGCTAGACTTCCTCCTCTACGTCCCCCTGCTGCCTCTCCTGCCCTCCCACAGGGATTTGTCCCTAATAAATGCCCTGCCCATCACATTCCAGCTCAGCGTCTGCTTCCTGAGACTCTACCCTCCGATGTGTGTGGAGGTGGGTAGGATTCCATCCAAGCAGCTGCGTGTTTAGTTCAGACGTCGGCCTGCCTCAGAGTCCTTTTGGGCCGCTACAACCCAACACTACAGACTAAGGGATTTCAATAACAAACATTTACTTCTTATGGGGCTGGGGGCTGGAAGTCCAAGGTCAAGGTGCCAACAGATTCAGTGTCTGGTGAGAACCTGCTTCCCGGTTCATAGACAGGGGCATTCTGCTGTGTCCTCGCATGGCAGAAACACGAGGAAGCATGTCGGGGTCTCTTTTACAAGGACACTAATCTCATTCACCTCCCAAAGACCCTGCTTCCTGGGATTTGGGATTAGAGCCTCACCATACGGATTTGAGGGACATAAACGTGCCATCCACGGCACGTGCCGGGTTAAACCGCATTCTTAAAAGGGGTCCACTGCTGACAATTAGAAAATTATTAAAGCTTTTGCACCACACAGCACTTCCTCCTAAATGCAGTATCTCCAGGGAGAAAAGAAAGACAAGATGTGGGGGGTGGGGGGGGGGGACAAGAAGAAGGAAGACATCTGGGGCTTTCAACAGAGCACAGGACCCTGTGTGATACTGTCTCCTCTCTGCCCTTTCTCCTAAATTGTCGCACACACACTTTCTGCATTCAGCTGGTCTCCCCCTAGACTGGAGCCCCTTGAGGGCGGGGACAGTGCCCATCTTTCTGCCTAGCACGTGGACAAGTCCCAGATGAGGCAATGACGTGCAATGAGTTTGCAGGAGGTGTGTGCACACTCTTGGTCAGGTTTTTTGGTCTACGTTTCTTTCTATCACTGCAGCTATGTATGTCTTGAAGTCAAGTAAAATGACTTCTCCCACTTTGTTCCTGTTTTTCAAACGCATTGTAGCTATTCTAGATCCTTTCCATATGAATGTTCAAATAATCCTGCCTCAGTCTGCAAAAACCACGCTGGCATTCTGATAAGAGTTCCAATAGACCTATCAATTCGGGGAGATTCTATATCTTTACCACCTTGAGTCCTCCGACATGAACACAGAACATCACTCCATTCATGTGGACGGTCTTTGATTTCTTCCGTCAGGATTTTGTACTTTCCAGCAACCAAGCTCAGTATGATTTTTCTTAGATTTACATCCAAGTATTTTTTGGAGTGTTTATAAATGGTATTGTATTTTTTATTTTGATTTCCATGTGTTTGTTGCTGGCACACGGAAATAAAATCTTGTTTTGTATATTTATCTTGTATCCTATAACTTTGCTGAGCTCAATTATCAGTTCTAGGAGTATTTTTGTAGATTCCTTGGGATTTTCTTTTTTTCAATGTTTATTTACTTTTGAGAGAGAGAGAGAGAGAGAGAGAGAGAGAGAGAGAGAACAAGCCAGGGAAGGGACAGGGAGATGAGGAGCCAAATCAGGCTCCAGGCTCCAAGCTGTCAGCACAGAGCCCGATGCGGGGCTCGAACTCATGAACCTTGAGATCGTGACCTGAGCTGAAGTCCGATGCCTAACCCACTGAGCCACTCAGGAACCCTGGGGATTTTCTATATATACTATCATGTCATATGCAGGTGTATACTTGTTTTGATTACTACCTTCGATTTATAGCACATAATCCTAATTTATAATAACAGTCTAATGTTTCCATTTTAAACAAGTTCATGTAAAAAGAAAGTGAACAGATTTACAAGAAAATGTTAAATAAATAGCAGTAAAGGAAGTGCGCAAAGAGGGCAAAAGTTGTCAGCGCTGACACAGCATGAGAAACCTTGAGTTATGTCATGGAATGTTCACACCAGCCGTGCCCCCACCAGGTGCGGCCCACCTCCTGACAGTATCAGAGGATACAAGGAACGCTAGGAGGGAGCACACAGGGACAGAAGATAGCATCGTTGCCAGTATGGAGTTTTTGCCAACATCTTCACGGCACTAGCTCAACGTTCCTTAAAAACCCAGAGATCGGTCGGTTAGGTCAGCTGCAGGTAACACTTCGGGATGAAGGCTTTCCACGTTAAGTTGTCTGGCCCAGAGGGTCTTTGCCAGTGTGGCTGGTACACCAAAGCCCTCCTAACATACTCACCCAAGCTCCGCCCTCCCGCTGGCCACCCTAATTAGCTTTTGCGCCAACGGCTTCATCAGATCTAATAAAAATCTCTCCCTCCGAATAAGACGTCTCATGACATCACTCCCCTCAGGGGAGCTGGGAAGATGACCTTCCATTTGATGGAAGAGGAGGATTCATTTTGATGGTTTGCCCCTGCTAATGTGTGTTTAGACAGAGCAGGACGATCAATACCAAGGAGAGGATGCTGATTTGACTCACCGGAGTTGAGGAAAGGACGCTGCTTCCCCATCCATTTTTATAAATCACTTTAAAGGCCTATCGATCTTTCCCTGGGCACTGAGGGGCACCAACCCCCTGGGCAGCAGTCTGTCAAGCCCCTTAACCCTTTCTAGTATCCCGCTCCCGGCGAGAGCCATCGGCTTGCAGACACTTGGGCTGATGCTCCGTCCCTGGGCCCGAAGCCTGGCTGAACCAGTCCACCAAGTGTGGTTTTCAAGGCATTTGGGAAATAAGGAGGTGCCCTTCACCCCTACGCACACATACACACACGCGTACACGCACATGTACACACACTGACGCACATCATCTCATGTGCAAATACAGACACCCATGTGAACCCAGCACTGAAATAAAGCAAAAGCATGAAGTTCACACACAAGCAATAGGTCGTAAACCACCATTTACCAAGACACAGGGGCCATTCGCTATCTCTCCAACTGTATTTATGTTGACCCAATTTCACGACTTGGGAAGTTGGGAAACAGCATATAATGGGGTTCATTCTGGGCCACCCCAAACTTCGGGGACAACTCTGATTTGGATCTCTCCTTCCCCGGGCTCAGAGATGTTACCCACACATCTAACTAATGGCTCTCAACCACAGTGCTACCAAACACAGGTGCACCATGGAGATAGCTTTTGAGATGTCCCAAGTTGTTATTAAAAATAGTCACTTAAAAGAGAGCTTTGGATTATTTTTATAACTTCGAGCAGAGCTCATCCCTGGTGGAGCATCACTATGGAGCATTTGAGTCCCAGGGTGCTCTCCTGAGTCGGTGATTTCTCGCCCCAGTGGCCCGACACATCTCTACTTCAGCCACTCCCCATGGCCCCTCATCTTTGCAGGGGATTGTGTGGCGTCCTGTGTCGGTGGGGTTGGGCTCTGCACATGACCATGAAGGGATGGGGTCCAGCCGGCAGCTAGGAGCCTGTCCGGAGCTCAGGATAGGTGAGCCATCGAGGTACGAGTGCAGGGTTGTTTATGCGGCAGTGACAGGGCACCTCCACTGTCCTCAGTGACGGCCACTGTCAACATGGTCTCCAATAGGGCATCTGCTGACCACTGGAAACTTCTCAGGTTGGGGTCCAGGGCCTCCCGGGAACACAGAGAAGGACATGGGCAGTGAGTGGGGTGCCTGGCACTAACCTTGAACGTGCCTCCTTCTTTGTCTTCATAACAACTGTTTCCATCACTTTTATGGAACTAAAACCAAAACTTCTAGCAGGGACCGGAAATAGATCCTGCCAATCCCATGAGGAAAGGGAAGGGAGGGGCACAGGAGGGGAGAGAAAGGGTCTCTCTTGCCTGAGCCTCCTCCACTCCTCAGTCCCCTGTCCACCACGGCTCCTTCTGTTCCCACCTTGGTCCCTCCCAGGTCACTCTCTTCCAATCTGGCAAACAGGGTGGCTTTCTCAAGGCACCAAGAAACAGGTCACCTCCCACCAAACCCTCAGTCTCCTCCCACGAAGAAGATAAAATCAGACCTCTTTCTTGGTGCAGTTAACTCCTCACCCCAGACCCTCCAGCCCCTGCCGGGGAACCGATCCAGATCCCCCAACGGTGCCCCCATACCCCCTCTCCTTCCTTCACGTTCCTGCATCGTCAGCCCCAACTTCAACCGAGGTTTGGAGAGACTGAGTTGCTTGCCCCAAGGTCACACACCAGGACGTGCCCAGACCTGAAGCCCACGCCCTTTCTCCCACGGGAAAAGGGTCAGATGGTTAAGCTTGGCCAAGACGGGGCAAAAGCAGAATGGCCCGAGGTTCCCGGGCAGCCCCAGTCGGTCAGAGGCCCATCTTCTCCCCTGGGGTGACCTTTGCCGGGTCACTGAAGGCCTCGGGCTCTCACTCGGAGCAAAGTCACAGCCTGGAAGGCTTACTGGAAGGAGCAAGGGCCAGGTCCTGGGTCTTTCATACAAACGCAATGGCCTCCTGCAGGCAGAGTCCGCTTGCCTGGCTTGGGAAACTCAGAGAGCATTCGGGTGGGGGGAGACTTGATAGGAAACCCCTCAAGTTTCAGGGGTAACTCTGATCTGGGAGGCCCCGGGGACATGCCTGACTGTCCACCCCGTAGGATTAGAAAAAGTACAAGAAAGCATGCTGGGAACCAGGAGCTCTGAGCAAATGGGAGTTTGCTGTAACCAAGGCCGCCTGGCTGCCTGGCTGGGAGTCGGGGTGGGGGGGGGGGGGGGACGCAGCAAGAGGAAAAGGCTGGGAAGCAGCTGGAAAATGCTCTTACGGGCTGGCCTCCAGCAGAGAAGTGCTGATCTGCAGAATCGTTTTCTCCTAGAAGACTCTATCTGCCCGTACCTTGCTGTGCAATCCCGAGTAAGTCCCTGAACTTCTCTGAACCTCTTTCTTACAGCTGTAAACTCAGCATATTGGGCTAGCCTTTTAGATCTTTCCAGGCATAAAAGGTACACGAAATATCACCACGTTCCCCCAGCTCCATGCCACGAGGCGCAGGCACCCGCATCCTGGGAGGTGTCCCTGCTCCCATATTCAACCCAGACTCTGAGAACCACGTGGTTCCCGAGGTTGCAGAACGAGATGGGGGCCCGGGGCCAGGAGCCGAACCAGCTCCATCTGCCTCCAGGGCGGTGCCCTCCCTCCTTGCAGGCGCTGGCCTGAACCGGCTGGCCAGCCCCCCAAGCCTCCCATGCTGGTGGGACAGCCGCCAGGCACAGCCAGTGTGTCCTCCACGGCAGCCCGTGCCAAGCGGCCCTGCCCAGACCGCACGAGGAGCTGGCCGTGGCCTGCCAGCCTGTTTCTCATTTAGAGCAAGCCCCGGCTGCAGCCCAGACATTCCAGAGGGGACATACAGACACCAATCCCGCCCATGGCTTGGGAAACTTGGGAAACGGGGCTGCAGGCAGCCCCGTGGTCAGAGAGTGCCACAGTGTCTTCCCTTCCCCGTTGACATTTTGAAAGTTGCCTAACCCCTCGAGGAGTTTGGGCCACACTTTTGGGGCCCTGACCCTGGCATTCAAGGCCCCCCATGGCCAGGAATAAAAGTGAGCCCGCAGAGCAGGCCAGACTCCTCTCTGGATCGGCCCTCCCCTGGGTCTGCCCACCGGGCACGCACACGGTTGGTCTCCAGCTCTCGGACAGCCTCACCTCCAGCTGGGAGTCCGGAGGCTTCCCGGTGGAGGGGGCCTTGAACAATACAATGCCGCTAATTATGTGTCAGCTGCTGGCTGAAGTGAGGTCCCCCACCCCCTCCCGGCAAGGTGCAGGTGGGATCGCTCGAGCTGTCCTTGGAAGAATCCTACCCTTCACACATCCTTGAGTGAGTTAATTATAGATTGCCTCCTAATGATATAAGTAGAGCTCCTGAATTCCGCCAAAGTGACAATCTGCCATCAACATAAAGCCGCTGCCCGTGCTGCTAGCCGGCCAAGCATCCGGGCGCGAGGCTCTGAGTTCTTCCTGGCCGCCCCCCTCTGCCTCCTGCCCAGCACCTGGATTATGCTTGCTTGGTCTGCTAGTCAAAATAAATTCTTTCTCCCTCCAGGGCTGCCATTTCAGCCCCCAAAGGTATGGCTTTTTCTTTTTTTTTTTCCCCCTTATCTGTTTTTTTGGTTTTTTTCTCCCCCCTCTGATTTATAAACCCCTGCTAATGGGACCAGGGGCTTTTAAAACCGGTTCCCGCACAGCATGGCAGTTCATTAAAAAATTAAAAATAGAATTATGGTATGGTCGAGCAAGTCCACATCTGGATATACACTCAAAAAGCAAGGTCTTGAACAGATATTTATAACAGCGTTATTCTCAATAGCCAAGGGGTAAAAGCAGCCCTAGTGTCCGTCTACGGATAAGTGGATAAGCAAGAGGTGAGCCATCTAAACAACGGAATACTATTCAGCCTTTAAAAGGAAGGAGATTCTGACGCCTGCTCGAACATGGATGAAGCTTGAGGACGTTCTGCTGAGATAAGCCAGCCACAGAAAACAAATACTGCACGATTCCGCTTTTATGAGGCCAAGATCATAGAGATGGAAAGAATGCTGGTTGCCGGGAGCTGGGGGCCCTGGCGGGGGGGGTGGGGGGGTGGATGGAGAGTCAGTGTTCCATGCAACAAAGTTTCAGTTCTGCAGGATGAAAGGTATTCTGGGGACGGACCGCGGGGTCCGTTAGGAATGTGCTTACAGCCCCTCAGCTTGAAAATGGTTAAGACTGTAATTTTTTCATGTTTGTTTATTCATTTTGAGAGAGAGAGAGCGGGAGCTCGAGAGCAGTGGAGAAGCAGAGAGAGAGAGGGGGAGGGAGAGAATCCCGAGTGGGCTCCCCGCTGTCAATTGATGTGAGGTAAATTCTTGCAGTCCTTAGTAATTTGATGTGCAGAAGTTAAGTCTGTGAGGCTCACTTAGAGCTTTGAAGGCTCTTGGTCTAGTTTAACCTAAACTTTGCAGAGCCCCCCACGGACCCCACGAACCATGAGATCACGACCCAAGCTGAAATCAAGAGTCGGACGTCCAACTGACTGACTGAGCCACCCAGGCAACCTCTAGATGGTAATTTTTATGTCATGTGTATTATGACCCTCCTGACCAGCTTCCTTCTGTCACGTCAGAAGCAGAGCATGCCGGGAGCGTGAAGACAATCCCAGGGATGTGCGTGTGTCTTCCTCCGACCGCCTCCCCTTCTCCTTCACCACTTCCTGGTCGGGGGCTTTGCCCAAGACTGGTCCTACCCTCATTGCCAAGGATGGACACATGACCCAGGCCTGGAACCCCTACAACCAACCACAGGATGTATGTGAGACCCAAAGAGGCTACTCAGAGCGGACTCCGGGCCTTTTTCTAAATAATTGAGATAAATACCATCTGTTCCCTCAAAGGTTAAGAAGCTGCTATATTTGGAGCTGCTCCTGGCCATCTTTGCCACCGTGTAGCACATGAAGTCAACATAAAGAAAAGCAAAAGAGAAAGGAAGAGAGAGGGAGGGCTTGCCAGTCTGAGCGCCCAGATCTAGCCATGCCTGAGGCCGGACTTAGCCCCCACCCTTTAATTAATTCCATTCTCTTCTTCAGCCATTCTGAATAGGGTTTCTACCACTCGCGACCCTAAGAATTCTATTTGCTACAGAAACAGACCCTCGGAATTAACCCCTGCCAGCTTCCACCCACTGCTGTCCCCTCTCCCTGTGTGGGGTTGTGCGTGCGGCTACAACAGACAACCTGGAAACCTAAGTGCCTTGACACAGCCAGGGTTTATTTCTGACTCGAGTCCCGGTCCACCACAGGGGAGGGGAGCTTAGCGGAGGGGGGGGGGGGGGGGGTGCTGGCCGGTCTCCAAGCAGCTTTCTGGAGACCCGGGTTCCTTCCATCCAGTGGCCCATCAACTCGGGCCTCAGAGTGTCCCGCTGGGGTCTGTGTCCCCCACGCCCCCAGTCAGTGAGGGGCCAGAGCATGAGGAGAGGACGGAGACCTCCACAAGTAACACCTGGCCCAGAGAAAAGAGACCCTCATGGGTGCACAGCACCGCCCGTCCACTGTGCCCTCCCTGGTCGCTCTGGGCATGCCCTGCCCCCCTTGGTTTGCCTTCCCAGCCGGACCCAACAGCGTCTGCGGGTCTCCCCACCATCTTCCGCTTTCCTGGACCCCTCTACAGTTTCAGCGTGACAGTCTGCAGGGGCCTTGCCCTCCCCGAAAGCTGGGTGTGGCTGACACAGCACCTGCCCTTGGAAGGTTTGTGGGGTGGAAGAGGAGGGGGCTGGGCGAAGGCCCGGAGAGCGATGGTTGCAGACTAATGCCCTTAGCACCCCGAATGCCCCCTGTTGCGCCGGTGGCCTCTGTCTCTCCCTCCCCCACCCCCCCCCCCCATCGCTGCCCAGACAGGACCCTCAAACGGAGACCCAGAGGGGACTCACAGAACGCGGCGGGAACCCCGTTCATTCTACAGACGGGTAGTATGGAAGTTATGGGGCGCAGCCCAGACGCACACGCCGAGCCCCCTGTCCGGGGCTCCTCCCCTGGGCCCAGCTCCCGAGCCCTGACCCAGGAGGCAACCTGCATTTACAGATCCCCTGCCCAGGGCCCCAGCCTGTGGAAGATGCTTTTCGCATCCCCCGGCTCTATTTCACATAATCAGTTCCCCACTCTGCAGGACCGGTGACGTGGCTGGTCCCTCGGGGAGAGGAGGTGAGGAGGGCAGCCGGCCAGCAGGAACAGAGCTGGGGGGGGATCCGTGCCGCCTGTCACTCACCTGCAGGTCCCGCCCAGATCCCGGAGCTCCGCCCCGCCCCCCCACTCACTCACCTGCAGGTCCCGCCCAGATCCCGGAGCTCCGCCCCGCCCCCCCACTCACTCACCTGCAGGTCCCGCCCAGATCCCGGAGCTCCGCCCCGCCCCCCCCCACTCACTCACCTGCAGGTCCCGCCCAGATCCCGGAGCTCCGCCCCGCCCCCCCCACTCACTCACCTGCAGGTCCCGCCCAGATCCCGGAGCTCCGCCCCGCCCCCCCCCACTCACTCACCTGCAGGTCCCGCCCAGATCCCGGAGCTCCGCCCCGCCCCCCCCACTCACTCACCTGCAGGTCCCGCCCAGATCCCGGAGCTCCGCCCCGCCCCCCCACTCACTCACCTGCAGGTCCCGCCCAGATCCCGGAGCTCCGCCCCGCCCCCCCACTCACTCACCTGCAGGTCCCGCCCAGATCCCGGAGCTCCGCCCCGCCCTCCCACCCCCCCACCCCCACCCCCCGGGGCCACCAACTAGGGGAGCGTGAGCTCTGGGTTCCCGCAGGACAGGGACAGGGAGACACGCGGCGCATCACGCACAGGCTCAGCCGCCAAGAGGGAGGAAAGGGAGAGAGAGAGAGAGAGAGAAAGAAACGTGGCCAAAGCAAAGGCAGCGGGGAAGAAAAGCCAAGAACAAAGCCCACTAATATTACCAGCTAAAGACCCGTTTCTCTGTAAACTTTAATTCATCCACTAAATGTCAAGCGCCGTTGGCTAGAGCACATTTCCACACTTCTCCTTGTTATTAATACGTACTTAGCGGCAGTGGGAATTAGAAGTTCCGTAATAATACCCTTCCCAAAACACTGCCGATGAAAATTTCTGTTTGAAATTTAAGGAGAATTCTATCACGGCTGCAACACATTATGTGAAAGGCCAGCATTGGCCAGATTCGCTTCTGCCGCCCCCACCCGTGGCTGGCCTTCCCCTGCCAGGACGGAAGCCTGTGGAATGCGGCCACGCGTGGCCAGGGGCGGGGGACACGGCCGACGTGGCCCGTGGCGTTCTGCTCCCTCTCCGCCCCCCTCCGAGAGGCCTCCTCAGCCTTCCCTGGGCTCCGTCCTGCTCCCCGTGGCCACGCAGGGAGCCCCCCGACGGTGTCTGGGGACCCCTCCCCGCCAGCGGGCAGGCACAGAAATGGGCCCAGCTCTTATGCCAGCCCCAAACACCTTAATGACAGGAGGCCCCCCGGCTCGGGGGCTCCAAGGGTAAAAAAGAAAGTCTACTCTTTGTCTAAACTGAGCTTCTTGCCTCAGGACTGGGGTGTCCGTCACGCATGCATTTTTTTCCTCGTTACCCCGCATCTGTGAAGGAAGAGGACATAATTGAGTGCATTACCCCTCACCGTGTCCTTGCAGGTCTCTGTCGTCGCTCCCCACGACCCAGAACTGGCCGGTCTCTCCCTCCCGTCCGAGTCAGAGCGCCTCCTAAAGCCCCCGTGACACCCGGTACTTCTTCAGCCAAGTTCCTTAACTGAGAACCTCAGGCCCTGCCCGTGTCGGCCCATCCGGGCCTTTCCTGCCCCCACGTCACTCATTCAGCCTCACCCTCCGTGCTCGGCAGGACGCGTGGCCCATGGTTCAGCACTGGGTGTGCTTTCTCATACCTCTGGGCCTTTGCATATGTTATCTCTGGAACCCCCCTCCTCCTCTGCCTAGCCGACTCCTCCATCCTTCGGGCAGCCCCTCCTCCCCCAGGAAGGCGCTGCTCTCCCACTGCCCCCCAGGCTGGCTCTGCCCCCTCTGTGGGCCCACAGCCCCGTAGAATCTCTAAGGTAACCTCTGCATTCGTGCTGCCCGGTCCTGAGCCTGTCCCTCTCGCCAGCCCGGCAGGCCGTTGGGGTGGGGACTGGCTCCCCACAGGCCCTGGCGCATAGTAGGTGCCCAACCAGAATGTTCCCCTTGAAAGAAATTTGCTGAACTAGACACCGTCCCTCCCTCCGAGGGTTCAAGGCTACCGGAGGAGCGGGACGGCTTTGTGATGCCTCGGCTTGGCCCGGCTGGGCTACCCTTCCCAGATCTCCCTCCCTGAAGCCTTCCAGTTAGAAGGTGGCAAAGACACATCTTCCCATCTTCCCGCAGAAGCAGCAGCCACGCTCGTGCTTCCGGCTCGACGTTCCAGGCGGGCTCGTCGGCAGCTCACACGCGATGCCCGGCCGCACCTGCTCCAGCCTCCGCCCCTGAGCCGGCGCGCGTGTCCCCTTCGGGCAGGACGGCCTGGAGGATGCGAGCAGGGTTGGGGGCCGCACAAACTGGCAGAGAGACTCCCGTCCGTCCCCACACGTTGCAGCACCGTTGTGATTCCAGCTGACTCTCGACCTCCCCACGTCCCTTTTCACACCCCTCTTCCCCTCCCAACCTTCCGCTCTGCAGACTGGAAGCTCCAGCGTTGGAGGTAAGGCCCGCAGATGTACAGGGACCGAGGTACAGAGCTCCCACGCCCGACCCTGCAGCAGGACCACATACTTTCCAGCAGTTCCACTCCTCCGACCCGACCCCGATGGATAGAAGATGGCCCTGTACGGGTTCAACCACAAGACTCAAACAGCAAAAAACTCTGAGACAGGCAACGCTGAAGCATCAGGGGGCAGGGATGCCAGGGAGAGCTGCAGAGAGGAGTGACCTTGAGCTCAGCCTTGAACACCAGGAGCATCCAATGGAGGCTGCCCGTGGCCCCCAGGATGAGGGAGCGGGCCCTGTTAAGAGCCAGCCCTCTGCTGTGTGGGAGGACGGCCACCCGAGAGTCCCCAGCTCCTGCACCAGGCCTGAGGGGTGATGCCAACCCAGGCGGGGGCTGCTTGAACTTCACCTGCGCCCCAGATCCTCATCGTCGGAAAATGAAGGTCAATCACAGGAGAAAACCGCTCAAGCCAAACATGAGGTCAAAGAGTTAGGTGCTGGCATTTTCAATGGAAAAGGGATCCGAGTCCGGGGTGAGCCATGGAGGAGAGGTTTGGTCTGTCTGAGGACAGAGCTTCCGAGAGAGCACGGAAGGTGGCAAGCCCATGGCATTCCCTCCACCAGCCGCGTGGCCAGGGGCAAGGATGTGCCCACAGAGAGCTCTCAGGAACATATTCCTGGGCCTCCCTGCCGGTCCTCAAGCAGCTGAGAAAGGACCACCACGGGAAGGCAAGGGACATACCAGGGGGCCCCACGGAATCCAGAGGTGGACGGGCGATGAGCACAGGCGGCCCACACATGCTCCCCTTAGAAGGTAGACTCAACCCCAGAGCCAGGGGCCACCCTAAACTGAGTTACGCGTCTGTCGTTTGGAAATAAGCTCGGTCACAAGGCCTTCAAGGAGGTCCCTGGCACCCGCAGATGGTGGCCTGAGATTTTCACAGAAACCAGTCTCTGAGCTGGTATTTCAGGACGACCCCCGTGCCTTCACCAGTGCTGGAAATGCGGCCGCCACCAACGGGGCCCACAGCCGCGGGGCGAGGATTTCTAGCAGCAGTGGAAAAAGCCAGGGCAAGATTTAAAGCTAACCAACAAACCCAATTGGAAACAGCAGGGGGATTTGCTGTGAAAGTCGGTTTCAAGCTCACCCCGTCCATAATTACTCACTTTGGAAGTGTCACGATTCTCCTGCCAAAAGTATGGCTTCCCTCCCTTTATTAAACCCCTTTCGCACCACTCTTTCTTCGCTCTGCAAAAATGGATTTCACTCAAAAAAGAAATTAGAAAAATAATTGATGTAATAACCATAACCTTGAAAATACTTCTGCCAGAATTTAAGAGCAGAAGGGAACGGAGGCCCAAAATAAAGGCATCTCTCTGGAAATCAGAAACCTAAATTAGTTCTAAGCGCCGGCTACACCCACTTCCCCGCCAACTCTCTGAAGGTGAACACGAACAATCTTCCTCCAGTCGCACAGGAGGCAGGACCGAGCACTGCCTCAGAATGCATGGTCCCCGCTGGTCGTGCCTCCTGCTTTTACAGGTGGGGAAACTGAGGCACGCGGCTACGCCAGCTCTCTTTCCAGGCACGTGAAGGATCGCAGCTCCTCACGTCCTTCGAAGTCAGGTGTGGCCGTATGACTGGCGTTGGCCCATGACCTATGAGCAGAAATGACGTGTGTCACTTCTGGCGGGAGCCCTAAGAGTCTCGGTGTGACCCCTCGTTCTCCTCCCCCGTGCGGCCCCGGTGATGGTGCAGGGCCACGTTACGGCGATTCTGCATCAGCCTGCGTTTCTGAGGAGCTACGGCAGACGGAGCCTTCCTGCTGAGTAGCGTTAGACGCGTAGCAAGAGCCAAAGTTCAGCTTTGGTGTGTTTGAGCCGCAGCGGGTGGGGGGGATATTTGTTACTGCAGCGCACCCGTCTCACCCTAACAGATACGCAGCTCTGTGCATTGCCCTGGTTTTTCTTAGAAAGGTCCATCACGGCAGGCCCCATGTTTCACCTTGACATGAGGAAAACCTAGCGTATCGCTCGGCTTAGAATGTCGGTTAAATGGAAACTCCATGGAGAAAGGAGTCAAAAGCAAGAGGATGCAAAATGACATACCTGAACTAGGGAGATAAGTGTGACACACGTGTGGGTGAAGACAGTCCACCCTCTAGGGATGACACACGGGCTCTTGATTCTAACCCCCAAACCTGCCCAGGTAACTACGAACTACTTAGTGCCTCTTAAAGGCAAGGCAAAGAGGTCCAGAGCACTTAGGTGAATCCCCCAAGGTCACAGGCAGCATTTGAGCCTCCAGCCTGACTCCGAAGCCAGGGATGGCCCCCTGCCTGCCTGGGCACTCACACTCCGGGACGGGAGCCCCAGGGAGAAGCCCATGCCCTTACTGTTCATCTGCCCCTCCCGGTCGAACACGCACAGGCAGAAGCCCAAAGGTGAAATGGGGAAGTAGGAGTCAAATGTCAATATAGGGTCGGCCTTTTGGAGGACGTGGAGGCCACAGGCATCAGGAAGTCTGCGGTCAGAAAGAGCACTGAGCCGGTTGTAAGAGTCCCGGCCTCCAGTCCTGCCACCTGCTCGTCCCCGCTCTGGGCCTCGGTCTCTCCTACTGGTGGAGCAGACAGGCTGGACAAAACCACCTCCAGGACCTGTTCCAGCTCTCGAGTTCCACAGTTCCTGTAAACATACCTCTGGCTGATAAAGGAAAGCAAGTCGAACCCTTTTAAGAAAATCGCTAAAGCCCTAAAATTACGTGAAAGCCTTTGAGATCCGTGAAGGAAAGGCATTTGCTAAATCCCCTCTATTATTTCCAAAGGATATTTTCTATTATTATTATTTACCAAAGGAATTTCTGGACAGAGTTTAAGTGCCTCAGAGCCTACAAAATAACCATCTCTTCGAAACATAACAAAAGGTTCTGAATATTCTTGGCTGATGACTTATTCTTTGAAACATGTTCTCCACTGAACAAAGGATTTTCTTCTTTTTCCCAGTTTTTCTAAGTTTAAGTGGAACACACGCACACACAACCTCATCGCGGTTACCAACCTAGAAAACTTTTTAAGTTGGCCGAACAGCCTAAGGACACATTTATAACACAGATGGTTCTCATTTAGGACATGCTCAGTATCATCCAGTATCCTAGGAATTGATTATTAGGAAGAAGACCCGGGGTCCTGGGTGGCTCAGTCGATGAAGCGTCCGGCTCTGGATTTTGACTCAGGTCATGATTTCACGGTTCATGGGTTTGCGCCCCACGTCGGGCTCTGTGCTGACAGCGTGGGGTGTGCTGGGATTCTCTGTCTCCCTCTCTCTCTGCGCCTCCCCTGCTCATGCTCTATCTCTCTTTTCCAAAAATAAATAAACACTTTAAAAAAAAAAAAAGGAAGAAGACAAAAATGGAATACATCTATTGAGAACAACGAGCCAGGCTTTGCGCCGAGAGCCCCACATGCGTTCTCTCACTTAAACCTCTATGTGACCCAGTGAGATGGGGAGACTGAGTCTAAGAGACATTTAGTCTAAGCTGACCTAAGATCAGGCAGCGGGTAGGAGCCAAAGGTGGATTCCAACTGGGGTCCTGCACACTCGAGAATCCAGAGTCTGTGCAGTGTCTCGCTTAATCCTTACGTCCAGCCCACAAGGCAAGGAGCCCCATTATACAGATGAGGAAACTGGGAATGGGCCAGAGCAAGACACTGGCCCATGATCACCCAGAGCAAGGGTCTGTCTGGGAAGCCAGGATTCAAATTCTAGTCCATCCCACTGGACAGCCCTTTGCCTGACTCCACACTATTTCCAGTAACGTAGGCCTCAAGACGCGTGCTCCTCCTGTTTGGGTTTACCTTGTGGCCCGACACATTGCTAGGGCCAACTCCCAAAACTTCCAAGTCTTAAGTGAATGGAAGAACAAGGGAATTCTTTGCAGTGCCAGTAAGCATGCGTGGCCAAAGGACATTTTAAATCTCCGGAGCCGGGGTAGAAAGCTCTACCGTTGGTAGGGCCTGCAGTCATGCCTGCTTTTGCCCGGAGACCTGGGCCCTGTCGATAATTCCACTGCAAGCAGCTGTTTGCAAAGGTTAACAACTCGACCCATAAAAATGTGCGGCGAGTTGCAACTTGGCTAGCCACCTCAGACTGGGAGAGAAGCTAGCGTTTGCAAAATATGGTTCAAATAATCCCGTTCCCCCACCCCCGACTTTTTTTTCTTCTTTAGTTTTAAGAGTGCAAGAAACATAGAAGTTTTGTGGTTTCACACTGATCTTTTTATGGTTCGAAAGACTCCAAAACAGAGTTGATTTAAAAAATGTCTCTGCATAATGCCGACCATTGTGTGGGCATTTTCAAGGAAGCATGCCATCCGGTGCTGGGACTTCGGGGACTTGAATGTTCTTCGTTGGCTTAAACAAAAGGTTTTGTTCTCAAACAAAAGAGACATCCTGACTCAACAACTGTCTGCGTTTTGACCTCTGCACCCAAATCCCAAATCTGCCCACAAGAGGCAATGTGACACAGGAGAGTGAGCATGGGCCTTGGGTCCAGCCAGGA
Organism: Prionailurus viverrinus; assembly: GCF_022837055.1. Taxonomy (NCBI): domain Eukaryota; kingdom Metazoa; phylum Chordata; class Mammalia; order Carnivora; family Felidae; genus Prionailurus; species Prionailurus viverrinus. The sequence continues at coordinate 137,124,188 of NC_062566.1, forward strand.
AAACCTAACGCCTGGCTTGGCAACTTCCTGTCTTCAGGACTCTGAGAATCTTAGGAATCTCAGAGGATCCTCGTTTTCCCCATCTCTATAATGGGCACAGTAAGGTCTATGTGTAGGGTTGTTGAAAAAACCCAAGAGATGATATATGTGAAGCATAAAGTAGACCCACCCATTCCTTCAAAAACTAATTGTTGAGTACTTACTAAGCGCCAGGCATTATTCTCAAAATGGGAAAATCGACAGTGAACAAGACAGACCCAGACCGTGCTTGGGTACCTTCCTGGTAGGGTGAGAGTAAACGAGTAAAGACATAAATGAGATCACGTTTGATGATGAAGGCTTGAAGAGCAGAGGGTAATGTGGTACAGAGGGAAGGGAGGAGGTGCTGGGCTACTTCAGCAAGGATAACCAGTGAAGGCATCTCTGAGGGGCTGGCGCTTGAACTGAGGCTGGGCGGGGGAGAGAAAAAGAGATGCCCATGGAAACATGGCTGGGAGCAAAGTGTTCTGGATGAAAGGACCGGCAAGTGCAAAGGTCCTGGGGCAGCATGAGATGGCCAACCTAGAGCATGTGAGCTAACAGGGAGGAGAGGAAGAAAGGCTGCTAGAGAATGCAATAGCCAAATCAGGGGATGCCTGGAAGGTCATGACCAGAGGTGACATTGGGCTTTATTGTACATTCAACGGGCAGTCACTGGTGGGGTTTTAAGCAGTGAAACTGCAGGATTAATTTGCATCCTGACACTGCTAGGCGGGGACAGAATCACGGCGAGATACGCAAGAGAACAAGAAGAACAGTTGAGACGCTTTCTCAGGCTAGCCAAAGATAATGGACTATCACAGCTGCAACGGAGATGGAGAGGAGCGTATTAATTTGGAAATATAGTTTGGAGACGGGGCCGTGGAATTAGATGGCATCTGAGGAAGGGAAGAAGGCCCAACCATTAAAAGCTCGCTAAAAGAGGGTGGGAACAGTGGCCAATGAGGTGGGAAGAAACCGGGAGAGCACAGTGTTCTGGAACTACCACAGAGAAAGAATCTGGGGAGGGAGGGAATGGCCCCCGGAGCCAAGTAAGCACGAGGACAGAGAGCTGCCTACTGGAACTGGCCAGATGCAGGTCCCATGGGTGCCCTTGACTGATACGCGCCATTTCTGTGAGGGGATGGGGAAGGCAAAGACTGCGAGTAAGTTCAATACGAGGTACTTTTTAAATTCCTCCATTAAGAATGGAAATTGGGGGGCGCCTGGGTGGCTCAGTCGGTTGAGCGTCCGACTTCAGCCAGGTCACGATCTCGCGGTCCGTGAGTTCGAGCCCCGCGTCAGGCTCTGGGCTGATGGCTCAGAGCCTGGAGCCTGTTTCCGATTCTGTGTCTCCCTCTCTCTCTGCCCCTCCCCCGTTCATGCTCTGTCTCTCTCTGTCTCAAAAATAAATAAATGTTAAAAAAAAATTTTTTTAAAGAATGGAAATTGGGCATCTTGTACCTTACCTACAGTGACCTAGGTATTTCTTTCTGGTAATCAGAAATATCCACAATAATAACAACTTCTTGGGCCTCAGACGTCCAGTCAGTATGGTAGAGGGAGCAGACGCTGAAAAGATTATCCACCCCACCCACCTCCCCTCCAAACAAATACAGGTTTTGGATACAATGTGACGATAAACTATTTAAATGCAAACTCAATTGCAAAAGCAAGGCAAGGAGAATCTCCAGGAGCTCAAAATGAAATTAAAACCCAAACCAGAGTGGTTGATAAAAGCTGAAGACAAAAGTCTCACAGGATATTGGAACTGGTTACAGGAACTGAAGTCTAGGGGAAGAACGAGACATTAGGCTTAAATGAGGCAGAGTATGCTTCTGAGTCCCTTCATAAAGCCAGCAACCATGAAGCATGGCCCGCCCGTGAAACTCTAAGCTGAAACCTTATAAAATTTGTCCAGTGCTGATAAAACTCACAGGATCCTCAGAGAGGCAGATGCGAAGCTACTCGGAAGGGATCCCCTCAAAACCCAAGAGAACAGGGCTCCTAGAAAGCCGCCTCCTGTTAAAGATAAGCTCACAATAAAAAATGACAATCCACAGGAGCAAAAGAAGGAAAAGCACCCTGCCGTCTAGTAACAGCCAAAAGACTTAGCAAATGAGAGAGATTCACCTCGAAAACTAGAAAGAAAAGAAAAAATTAAAAGAAACTTTAAGCGTAGGTAAAATCTTCAAAGGGAAACGGGAAGAAATACATACCAAAACAAGATCGAATGGAAAAACAAAGGCACATCAGAAAACACCTAAATGGAGAGCCTAAAAATGAAAAATATAATCATTAAGAGAAAAGTTAGGGGCACACGGGTGGCTCCATTGGTTGAGCTTCTGACTCTTGGTTTCGGCTCAGGTCATGATCTCACAGTTGGTGAGTTCGAGCCCCGCGTGGGGCTCTGTACTGACAGTGGGGAACCTGCTTGGGATTCCCTCTCTCCCTCTCTTGCTGCCCTTCCCCCACTCTAAATAAATAAATAAATAAATAAATAAACTTAAAAAAAAAGAAAAACAGACCAGGGTGTCTGGGTGGCTCAGTCAGTTAATGTCCAACTTCGGCTCAGGTCACGATCTCATAGTCCGTGAGTTCGAGCCCCACATCAGGCTCTGTGCTGACAGCTTGGAGCCTGGAGCCTGTTTCTGATTCTGTCTCTCTCTCTCTCTCTCTCTGACCCTCCCCCGTTCATGCTGTGTCTCTGTCTCAAAAATAAACATTAAAAAAAAATTTTTTTTAATGTGTTGATCTATTTTTGAGAGACAGAGCGTGCTTGAGGGAGGGGCAGAGAGAGAGGGAGACACAGAATCCGAAGCAGGCTCCAGGCTCCGAGCTGTCAGCACAGAGCCCGACAGGGGGCTCGAACCCATGAACCGCAAGATCATGACCTGAGCCGAAGTCGGATACTTAACCGACTGAGCCACCCAGGTGCCCCTTAAAAAAAATGTTTAAGATTAAAAAAAGTTAAATAGGTTAAGGAGAAGAATAGATACGTTGCAACAAAAATATTGAACTCTAAAACAGACATTTAAAAATCACACAGAATGCAGAAAAAAAATGAACACTCCAGTGGATAACAGGAAAGAGTAATTTACGACCTGCGTAACAGGCAGAGAGGCTCCTGTGTCTGCTTCAGCAGCATATAGATGAAAATTGGAACGGTACGGAGAAGATTCGCGTGGGCCCTGCAGGAAGATGGCATGCAGATTCACGAGGTGTCCCGTGTTACAAAAAAATAAGAAACAAAGAGAAGCTCCAGTGTATTAAGTTGAACTCTCTGTAGGTCTGGAATGGTTGACTATCAACAATTTCATACAGTTTTACCTACAATGTCTCATACGCGTGGTGGAGAGGAAAACAATAAAGAATGTGGGAGGAAGACGTATCTGCAGAGCTGACAGCTGACAATTTTTCAGAATTGAAAACACATGGGTCCTCACGTCGACTCAAAACAGTAGAAATAAAGTGCGGTGGCTTTATCGAACATCTAAGACAAAGAGGAAAGCTTAAAAATCACCAGAGAGGGGGAAAAAAAATCACTAGAGAAAAGAGATGGGAAGGTTGAACCATAGCAGACCTCCTGCCATCACTTTTCAAGTCCAGAAGGCAAGGATACAATCTTATAAAAACTTACAGGAAACAATAAGCCCACCATCCGAGTGAGAGCTGGAAAAGACGTTTTTGGATACACAAGGAAAAAGGCAAGACGTATCCACCCACAGACTCTCACTAAAGAAAAGTACTACAGCAATAAAGCAAAGTCCGAAAGGAGAGGGGTGCAGGAAGTGTGAGTCTACAAAATGGTAAACAGTTGAAAACCCAAGTAAATACTGATCGAAACGAAGTGAAAGTGACAAAAAGAAGAGTAAGAATAAGGCAGAACTAGGAGCGCCTGGGTGGCTCAGTCGGTTGAGTATCCGACTTCGGCTCAGGTCATGATCTCACGGTCCATGGGTTCGAGCCCCGCGTCGGGCTCTGTGCTGACAGCTCGGAGCCTGGAGCCTGCTTGGGATTCTGTGTCTCCCTCTCTGCCCCTCCCCCACTCTCAGTCTGTCTTTCTCTCTCCCTGAAGTAAATAAACATTAAAAAAAAGTTGGAAGGGCACCTGGGTGGCTCAGTCAGTTAAGCATCTAACTTCGGCTTGGGTCATGATCTCGCGGTTCGTGGGTTCGAGCCCCGCGTCGGGCTCTGTGCTGACAGCTCGGAGCCTGGAGCCTGCTTTGGATTCTGTGTCTCCCTCTCTCTCTGCCCCTAACCCACTCGCATTCTGTCTGTCTCTTCTCAAAAATAAATAAAACATTTTAAAAAGTTTTTTTTTTAAATAGGGCAGAACTAAAATATCAAACAACATTAACACTCGTTGAAGGAAGAGTTCAGAATTAAAAGCACTCTAAAGCCACTGAGTAGTTAAGGCAGAGGATACAGATAGTTGCACATTTTGCTAAATATTCACCTCAAAATTTTGAGGGCAACTGCTAAAAATATAAATGTAGAATGTATTTCTTCCAAACCTGTAGTTATAAAAAAAAAAAATCAAATCAACCCTACAGACAGGTCTAAGCAAACTTTTTCTCTAAAGGGCCAGTGGTAAATATTTTCAGCTTTGACACCTGTATGGTTCCTATCAACTGTTTCAGCTTTGCCACAGTAATGCAAAAACAGCCATGGACAATATGGAAACCAATGAGCCTAACTATGTTTCAATAAAGTTTTATTTACAAAAATAAGTGGCAGGCCAGGTCTGGCCCTCAGGCCGTAATTTGCCACCTACTGTAATAGAAAGCAAACGAAAGGACAAAAGAGAGCAATCAAGAAAATTTTTATGTGTCAAAAGCAAAACAAAGCAAAAAGATAAGCACATTAAGAATCTCAGTGGAGGGGCGCCTGGGTGGCGCAGTCGGTGAAGCATCCGACTTCAGCCAGGTCACGATCTCGCGGTCCGTGAGTTCGAGCCCCGCGTCGGGCTCTGGGCTGATGGCTCAGAGCCTGGAGCCTGCTTCCGATTCTGTGTCTCCCTCTCTCTCTGCCCCTCCCCCGTTCATGCTCTGTCTCTCTCTGTCCCAAAAATAAATAAAAAAATGTTGACAAAAAAAATTTAAAAAAAAAGAACCTCAGTGGAAGTCAATGGATGACATTTATCTATTAGAATATCCACATTGCTGAAGGATACGTGCGAAACCACGTACATACAGTTTAAAACACAAAACGATACCATTTACCGTTTATGGATAGGTTCTTTCATAGTACAAGTGCAGAGAAGACTGCATCCAATTCCAGATAGTGTGGTGCCCGAGGCAGCGAGCGAGAACAGATTTGGAGAAGGGTGCAAATGGAACGCCAATACAACCGATGAAGGTTTTGTTTCCGAAACAAGCAAAAAAGCCAAAGCCAGTCTAGCAAGACGTTAATACTCGTTTACTCTGGGTAGTGGGTATAATATGTATATGCGTTACATTTCTCTTCTCTTCTTAACTCTGAAAATGGATCCTTTTTTGAGTCCTCATACATCTCATTTGAACTTTAGCGATCAGTAGGGGAGCAGTATCACAAACTAGACTTCCAGATGAGGACTTTGAAGTTCCGGACAAGCAAGAGACTTGGGAAAATGAGGCCGTGATCTTCTAACTCAATTAAACGCACTCTAGATATGGCATGGTGTTTCATGCGAACTTGAAGTCACCTGTTTTGCAAACACCCTACCTCCGTGATCCCTGGGACCCCCGTCTTTACCAGACACTTATTCTCTTCCAATGGATCTTCCTGCCTCAACCCCTTCCCACTCATCCTGTGCTCTGTAGACATTTATGGTGTGAAAATACGGCTTGAATCACACTACGCTCCACCTGTTCCGTGCCGGCTGTGGGCCTGAGGATACGAAAACAAAGGACACATAGTTCTCCATGTGGTTTAATTTCCAACTCAACCCACCTCTCCCTGGCCAAACGTTAACTTCTCGGAGGCTTCGTCGCTTGTCTTCGAAATGCTACCTGAGGTTTTTGTAAGAGCAGGATGAAATCACCTAGCAGATACCCGTTCTTACAGAAAGATTCCAAACTCCTGGGCATGGGGCCTTGTAGGTTCACCTAGATCACACAGGTCACATTTGAAAAAATCGGCATATTGTTCTGCACACACGTGGCCATCCCCAGCCAGTCACACACCCTCCGCAGGCCTCTGCTTCCCAGGCATTCAAGAACAGGTTGATCCGGACAATCTCTAACACTTTCAGCTCTGCCTTCTTGGGTCACCCACTGGGTTCCCCCGGGACCCACGAAAGCAGAGCCTTCCAGGCCCGTCTTATGCAAACATCAGCCCCAGCCATGGTGAAGAGTGTGGTGTCAGTGTTGGTATTACTCATGAGAAGTGGGATGTTGAGTTCCCTAGAAATGAAAAGGCTTATTTATCGAGGTGTGGGAAGGGGGGCCAGTGTTTTTGCTGCTGCTGTGGCTGCTGCCTACCACACCGGCCCCTGTCAGTTTCTGAATAGGCCCAGTTCCTCCCGCCACTGAGCCTTTGCACGCGCACCGCCCTCCCTTTGTGGAATACTCTTTTCCACCCCTTCACCTACTTAACGCCTACTCTGCTCTGTCACCAGGTCTCAGCTCGGTCTCAGTTTCCTCAGGGAAGCCCTCCCTGACTTCCAAGACTAGTCAGATTCTCTGATTCCGCATTCTCGTGGATCGCTCTGTATCAGTCAGGTAGTGCCATGATCATGCTGCAAAACAAAACCACCTCAAAACTTAACACAGCCACCATGTGCTATCCCTAGAAGTCTGTAAGTCAGCTGGACACTTCTGCCAATGTGGGCCAGGCTCAGCTGGTCTCAGGGGGGTTCACGCTTATATCTGGGGTCAGCTGGCGAGTCAAGGTTGGAAGCTGGTTCTGACACTGCCATGCTCCACATGGTCTCTTACCCACAGCAGGCTCACCTGGTCATGGTCTCCCTGCGGTGGCAAAAGCACGTAAGGCCTCTTGATGCCTAGACTTGGAATTGATACGGCATCGCTTTCACTGTGTCCCATTGACCAAAGCAAGTCACAGGCCATCCCATAGGCACAGAGCAGAGAAATGCCTTCCACCTCTTACTGGGAGGAACTGAAAAGCCACATTGCACAGGGAAGGGTGAGGAATTGGGGCCTTGTTTGCAATCAGTGTAACACACTCCCTTTTGAAGTAAACATCACAAACTTTCCCTTTGATTCGTGTGACGGTTATTATCTGACCCACTAAACTGTGCAGTGGGAGCAAGCAATAAACCTGTCTTGTAGTCAACCATTGTGACATTGGGGCTATTTGTTATACAGCATAACCTAACCTATCCTGACCGGTACAAATGTCTACAGCTGCCCACAAACCCCAAACCTCCAGCTCTGTTCCTAGCCTATAATATCAATGAAAATGCACATGTTTAGAGGTTAGCACTCTGACCCTAACTGAGATTCTTAGTACAGTGGGCACTTTTATGTGTGCCGAGCATCTATGGTGTAATTATATTTCTTCACACACAGAGGTTCTCTAAGAACAGAGGATACTGGGAGAGGGATCAGGAGTTGGCACAAACGGATCCCTCACTTGATGGTTTTGATTCCACACCAGCTACTCATCTCCACAAACATTAACATGTGCTTACTGTTCCAGGCCTGTGCCAAACCCTAGGCATAGAAAGGGGAGATGCCCATCACTTAGTGGATAATCGGGTCCAGCTCCCTGATGAAGCAGATGTTGAGCACAAGACTTTATACCAGTTGCTGGGGCAGAGCCATGGATTGGTAACGGCTCCCCTAAAATATGTCCGTGTCAAGGCTAAATCCACCCAGTGTCCATTGATAACAACCATCCATCCACCCGTTCATTCAATATCTTGAGCGCTTGCCATATGCTGTTCCGGAACGCCTGTACTAGGCACTGAGGGTAGACTGGAGAACAAAGACGGCTGGAAACCTGCCCTGTGAAGCATCCAGTCTGGTGAGGAGTGGACCAAGGTAGACAAAGCTATCCAAGGAGGCAGACCTCAGAATCACCACAAGTGCTTTGGGGCCACCCTTCTTCTGCATTTGCAGCAGTATCTGTAGGAAGTTCTCCAGAAGCTGCTTCCACAGCAGGGTTTGGAAGCACTTCAGGACTGGACTGGAAAGGGTGCTAGCCTGGCAGTGAGGAGTCCTGGGCACCCCTCCCGGAGGAGGAGACCAGCGTCCAATAGCAAAGGTGGTTGGATCCACAAACCTCAGAGGAGCTCCGACGGGGTCTGCAGAGCCCTGCCGTGGACAGAGATTCACGGTGTATTTTCCCTGCCACATCCACATGCCAATCACAGGGAAGAGGAGAGCACTCCAGGGATCCCACCCTTCTTGGGGGTTCTGCTCCCTCCAAGTAGACCACAGTGACGAGCTTCTAATAGCGGGTTGTAGCCGGTGCGCTCGACTAGCCACTTGGCTTGAAAAATAAATCAACAGCATTTGTTGCCAGAAAAGCCACAGCAGCCAAACCCTTTTTGAGGTCTGAGGGCCGCACATGCTTGAGGCTTCCAGACCTTGGGAACCAACGCGTTCACATTGCCAGAGGGAGGGCCCTCCAGAAGCATCCGTAAGAGCCTTGGTTGACACGGCGCTCTGGCTTACTCAGCTGACCTCCTACAGTCCCACGCCCCAGCCAGAGCCTGCTTCCGTGTGCTAGCCAAGGGCAGCCAGCCGGCAGGTCGCAAACCTGGGCGCAGGTGGGTACAGCCGGGGGATCACACGGATGGCTCTAGCAAGCTCCTGGCTTTCACTTGGCTGTGCCACGCCCCTCCCTCAGCCTTGGTGTCCTGGTGTACCAAATAAAGCTGTAACAACGGCCTCCCCCAGCAGGGTTCTCGTGAGTTTTTAAGTGAGATTCACGGCTAAAGCTCCTATCATAGGATCACAATGTTTGCAGACTTGTAATGTTAATGCCTTCCCGACAGAGCATGCACTGAGCTCTTACCATGAGCTGGGCATGGGGCACAGCTGTCTTCACGCATCACTCCCCTTAATCACTTAACTGTACGGGTGGGCATTTTTATTATTCCTGTTTCATAAACACTGAGGCTGAGAGAGATTAACTGTGAGCATGGAGTTGGAAACAGGTCTTAAGCCTTGAATGCGGGTGAGCCTCTTACTGACTTGGGAGGCTACGGAAAGAGGCCAAAGGGCACACCCCGGGGGCAGGCTCCACCCGCACTCTTGCCCTTGAGCCTGCCTTCTCTTCTCTTGTTTCCGCGGCCTGGGCGGATCCCACGCGCGTTCCCTTCCCAAGCACACCAGAAGCGTGGGCCTCGGGACGGTGGGACCCCAAATCCAACGCGCCCAGGCCTGTCAAGAGGAAGAAACATGCAAACGTATTAAGCAGGGAGGGAATGGATTTTTATGCTTCTACCAAATGTCTGATAGTGGGAACATCGCCCACGACAAGTATGTAGCAGCTCGAGAGAGGCAGAGAGCGTTTTAGGACACCGTGTGCGCCCGGCCTGGCCGTGGCGGCTCCGGGGGCGGATGACAAAGCAGCCCCAGAGGCCTCTCTCTCTCGTGGAGGCTGGTGCCTGACGCCGAAGGGACTGAGAGGCACCGGCTGGACGTCGAGGCGGATCTCGCAGCCAGCCCTTGCCACACGCTTCCTCTGAATGTCTTCTCCCACCCTCCTCGCTGCCCATGCCCACCGCCCTGCCTGAGTCAGCGGCTTCACATCCCCATGCTACAGATGTGGAAGCTGAGGCTCGCAGTGCTGACATGATCAGGGACACCCAGTAAATAAGCAATGAAGCCAGGACTCGGCCCAGGTCGTGGGCTCCAGGCTCAGCTCCTTACGGCGACCCCCTTCAGCTCCCTCCATGAAGCCTAAGCAGGGAACTCACGGGTGGAAAGGGCTGATGCCAGCTGGTGGGGTTGGGACAGACGCAAACGCTGGGTTCCATGGAGCTACGGCCGCTGGCCACACGCACGCCGTGTGCCTCTGCGGCAGACGTTCACCCCGGCAGTCCTCAGTCCCCACATTCCTAGGGGGGCCCACGAGCTCTTGGGAGCCTCAAGTTGAGCCACGGCGGTGACAACGCCCAGCAGCCTGCAGGCAACCTCAGACCTCAGCCCCGTGTCTGCAGGGGCTCACATCCCGGGCCAGGAGCTACGGGGAGCTCTCCATTCACGTTATCTTGTGGTCCTTGCTTTTCTTCTAAATTTATTTATTTAAATTCCAGTTAGTTAACATGCAGTGCAGTATAGGTTTCAGGAGGAGAGCCCAGTGCTGCATCACTTCCATCTACATTGCCAGAGAAGAAGTCAAACTTTCACTCCGCAGATGACATGATACTCTACATAGAAAACCCAGAAGTCTCCACCAAAACACTGCTAGAACTGATCCGTGAGTTCAGCAAAGTCGCAGGATAGAAAATCAACGTGCAGAAATCTGTTACGTTTCTGTACACCAATAATGAAGCAACGGAAGGACAAACCAAGAAACCGATCCCATCCACATTTGCACCAAGAACCATAAAATACCTGGGAATAAACCTAACCCAAGATGTAAAAGATCTGTACGCTGAAAACTCCAGAAAGCTTACGAAGAAATTGAAGAAGACACAAAAAAACGGAAAAAGATGCCACGCTCCTGGATCGGAAGAACAAATATTGTTAAAATGTCTCTACTTCCCAAAGCAAGCTACACATCCAAAGCAATCTCTATCAACATAGCACCAGCATTCTTCACTGAGCTAGAAAAAAACAATCCTAAAATTTTTAAGGAACCAGAAAAGACCCCGAATAGCCAAAGGTATGTTGATAAAGAAAACCAAAGCTGGAGGCATCACAGTCCCGGACTTCAAGCTGTATCACGAAGCTGTGATCATCAGGACAGTATGCTCCTGGCACAAAAACAGACACAGAGGTCAACGAAACAAAATAGAGAACCCAGAAATGGACGCACAACTATGTGGCCAACTAATCTTTGACAAAGATGATGCTTCTTTGATGATGATCTTTCTGAAGATCTCCAAGAGAGCACAGTTACCTCCCAGCACAAACTATTTCTTTGAAGTAATACGGGTTCTAAATCCCAGACCCTCGGACGTTGCATCTTGCTTGTTTGTGAAACTCATCGCATGTAACCTCAACAACTGCCATTTACAATTCGAAGCAACTTATGCCGACACACTCACACACTGGGACATCCAACAAAATTGGAAATGCTGACCAGAATGCAGACTTCTCAGAGAGAGAGATGCCACCTCCCCATCTGCCTCTTTATCCCCAGGGTTCGAGTACTCCTGGCACATAGTAGGTGCTCAATAAATATTTCTTGAATGAACTAATGCATGGGAGAACACTAACGGACATTTGTATAAAGCATTACAGGGCACATTCTACGGCACATTTCCAGCCATTGTCTTGTTCGAGCTCGATGACAGGTGGTTGTCACATCCCCACTTTGCAGGCGAAGCGATAGAACATCTTCAACGGAATGGCAGATCAAACCCCCTCTGCTTCCCCGATTCCTTTTCATCTATCAAGACTTAGATTACATGCCACCTCTTCCATGAACACCTCCCAGTCTTCCCCACAATTGATCTTTTCCTCCCCTATCTCCCAGAGCCCTTCCCCAAACCACCATACCTTTTCGTTCACACTCTAGCAATATCAGGATTCATTGTGCACATGCTCGTTTCCTCCGAAAGGCCACGTCTTATACTCCTCACATCCCCAGAGCTAACACAACACTCGACACACAGTAGGTCCTCAACCAAGGTATACTGGCTGAAATATGTCCTCAATAATCAACTTGTGGCTAACATGTCAGAGCTGATCTTTAAAAGATCTTTGATTGTCGGGGCACCTGGGTGGCTCAGTCAGTTGAGCGTTCGACTTCGGCTCAGGCATGATCTCACGGTTTGTGAGTTCGAGCCCCGTGTCGGGCTCTATGCTGACAGCTCGGGACCTGGAGCCTGCTTCGGATTCTGTGTCTCCCTCTCTCTGCCCCTCCCCCACTCATGCTCTGCCTCTCTCCGCCTCCGAAATAAATAAACATTAAAAAATTTAAAGAAAAAAAAAGATCTTCCATTGTCCCCTAATTGGTAGTCTTGCTTATGTTATCCAGAGAATTAGCAGCAAACGTGTCTTCTGTCTCCTAACACAGGGACCGTCCCAACCACCAGACCCCAACTAACACCTAGATTTACCCTCCTGTACCAACTCCAATGGACTGGCGACAGTCGCCCCTGGCTCAAGTAGAAAGCACGCCACAGTCACTTAGCAATGTCTGCCTCTGATATAGATGGGAGCCTGGTAGAGGGCTATCAGCTGACATTGGCATTAGATCATACTACTCACATCGATTAGCATTATTTTTTTTTTATTTTTTTTTTAATGTTTATTTATTTTTGAGACAGAGAGAGACAGAGCATGAACAGGGGAGGGGCAGAGAGAGGGAGACACAGAATCCGAAATGGGCTCCAGGCTCCGAGCTGTCAGCACAGAGCCCGACGTGGGGCTCGAACCCACAGACCGTGAGATCATGACCTGAGCGAAGTCGGACGCTTAACCGACTGAGCCACCCAGGTGCCCCTCGATTAGCATTATTGTTTGTTGATGGATTCTGCAAGCAGGATGGGATTCAAAAGTGACCCATTCCACATCCTGTTGTCAAATTTTCCCCACCCAGCCCTTCTCTCCTGCTCTGTTTGTCTCCCCAATTAGTGTGGGGTGCTCCTCAAAGGCAAGTTCTGAGGCTGGCTAATTTCTGCACTCCCACCACCTGCACATAACGCAAGGTCCTGGGAGTGTGGGGGGGAAAAGAGTAATTTAAGCTTCGTTCCACAGTGGTGGGTCCAGAAGGTAAGTGGGTAGACATGCAAATGGACAGTGGACTCAGATAACACTTCTCCAAATGTCCCGTCCGTATTAGCCTCACCAGGAAGAGGACAGAGAGAGCCTGGCTCCCTGGGTTCCTGGACACAGGACTCTCACCCGCCACTTTACACATGAGCTCCCATTTCAGGGGTATGGAAAGTGTGTGCCCATCTTTCCAGCTGTGGGTTGGCACATTAGCAAAATATCCACAAAATATAGGTTTGGGGAAATCATCCTATAAAATAAAATGAACCATTTTCCAAAATAGAAAATTGCCCAACCATTAAAGGTTTCTTTTTTTTTTTTAACCATTCAAATATCCATGACCTTTATTCCCAACAGCCTTGTACCTGCTGTGTTATAGAGAAGAAAACGTGGATTTATTTGCATTGTATAATATGTCTATTTTCTGTATGAGGTTTACATGCCAGCTATGTGTGAAGAAATATAAATATTCAGATTCAGTTAGAAAAGGATGGAGAGTTGGAATTCTGAACCTCCTGATTTCAATTGTTTACAAACGCTTAATCCACACTGTGACTTCTTCAAGGTATTTAATAAGCAGATGAGTCTATAAAAAGACAGAAAGCATATTGTTTTTTATTAAAGATGACCCTACAATCTCAATCCTTTAAAAATATATTCTGCTTTTGCCTTTCCTGGAAGAATGGAAACATTCAGATTTTCAGGAGGGAGGAAGGGAAAAATGAAGTTGCATAAATTATAACAAAGAACCCCAAACAGAATGAAATATTTTTTTAATTAAGTCTGTTTCAGTTCTAGAAGGGACTACAAGTTGCCTCTTACAGATCCATTTGTCCCTGTGTCTGAGAACCACAGAAAGGGGGTGATATCTCATGCTGGGATATAGAACTCGTGTTTGTTGGATGGGATGCTTATTAGGACAAGACCTGGATGCTGCTGGGATCCCCAGGGCCAGGCAGTGGTTTTAGGTCTCCTTGTGATCAGCTTTATCTCAGGTGGAGAAATTCACATTTCCATTTCCCTTGGGTGTGTTCAATCGAGCAGTCACTCCCTATTCTAAGTCTTGAGTGAAGCCCCTGCTCAGTGTGAGGCACGAGGCTGGGCTCTGGGAACCCAGAAACAGATGAGATCAATTCTTGCCCTCTAGACGCTGACTGCCAAGAGCAGATGCCCCCAACTCCACTGAGTATAATTCAAGAGGCGCGGTAGCAGGCTGGTGGGAGCTGGGTTGGGGCTAGGCGATGATACTGTGATCTATAAGAAATACATGTTTGGCCTTTGTCCCTATATCTGCCACAGAGCTTCTAAATCCCTTGGAATTTCCTGAGTGATAAGAGCCATAAAAGTGTCTTAATATTCATAACAAACCTCTTCCAACCACGCCTAAGTTTATGTTAATGAGATGACTTTTGGAAAGCACCTAAGGATGGGGGCTGGTTGCCAGGGGAACGCACCATGTGACTAGAGCGTTGGAACTTTCAGTCACCCACTCTTGACCTCCAGGGAGGAAGAGAGGAGTTGGAGGTTGGATCCATCATGAATGGCCAACGATTTTATCAATCACACCTATGTAAAAAAGCCTCCATAAAAATCCCAAAAGACAAGTTTGGAGGGCTTCCAAGTTGGTAAACACATGGAGATGGGGGGAGGGTGGCATGCTCAGAGAGGGTAGGGAAGCTCCAAGACCCTTCCTCCATACCTTGCCCTAGGTACCTCTTCCGTCTTGCTCTTCCTGAGTTACATCCTGTTACGATAAATTGGTAACCACTTGCAATGGGCATCTGAAGTGAGGGGTGGGGCCGTCATGTTGGGACTGAGCCTTGAACCTGTGGGTCTGATGCTCTCTCCAGGTAGATGGTGTCAGAACTGAGTGACTCTATGTCTGGTAGGTGTGGGGAAACCTCACTTACTGTAAAATTGTATTTATTTTTGAGAAAGAGAGAGGCAGAGTGTGAGCAGGGCAGGGGCAGAGAGAGAGAGAGAGAGAGAGAGAGAGAACCTGAAGCAGGCTCCAGGCCCTGAGCTGTCAGCACAGAGCCCGACGCAGGGCTCGAACTCATGAACTGTGAGATCATGACCTGAGCCGAAGTCAGACGCTTAACCGACTGAGCCACCCAGGTGCCCTGAAACTTCAATTATTGTAATGGTGATCAAAACGTTAAAGGTCTGGGGGCCTGGGAAACACATACACACAAAGTCATTTTCTTTCTCAGAGGCCTTCAAAGACCTCTTTGTATAGCTGATTGTGATTTTTTTTAAAAATCCATGGAGACAGTTCAAGATGTGGCATAGGAAGTCCCTGAACTCTCACCGCCTCCCATGGAAATCTATAATTGCAATATGGAATACTTTCCACTGAAAAAGAACTGAAAACTAGTTGAATAGTTCCCTCCTCAACAAGGGAATAAAAGACCACATCAAGATGGGTAGGCGAGTCACAGAAGTGGTCGTCTCAAAAATCCCACCCCCAGTATAGCAACCCACACTAGGGAGGGGTCTCACGGGTCCAGAGCCTCTCCCTGAGGAGTGAGCCCCACACTGGGCACCCCCCTTGGGACCTGCATCAGAGAGGTGAGACCTCAAAAATGTCTGGCTTTGGAAACCAATGGAGCTTATATCCAAGGGATATGAGGGCTGTGGGGACCTAGGGGCTAGGGGACTCGGGGGCACGCTGTGGGGATTGTGGGGATCTGAGATACTACTTTCAAGGGGGCTCACACACAAACTCACTAATCCTGGGCCCAGCTCAAAGGCAGCAGTATGCAAGTGGTTGGATTATAGTGAAGAGATTCATTTGTTAACCTTAGAGCATCTGCTGGAGGGGCGGGGACCAACTGAGACTTTCTTGGGGTGCCGAGACACTGGCAAACTCCATTTTTGTGCTTTCCCTCTACCTTGCTGGCACAGACATGGGGAAACACGGCCTTGCTAAAGCTGCAGGTGAGGCCTTCCCAGGTCTCTTTGCTGGCCCTGCTAAGGTCACGGTAGGCTCTGCCCTCAGCACTCTCCCACAGTCTCACTAAGGCTGGCAGGTGAGTGCAGTCATCACAGGGGACACCCCTTGGTCACCTGGTCCTAGTGGCCAGAGGGGCTTGCATTTCTGGACTCCATTAGACTGTAACAATCAGAAAGACAGCTCTTGCAACCCACCACACCCAGAACACTGCACAGACAGCAGCCTAAAACACACCCCAGGCTGCTGTGAAAAGGTCCATCTTTTTATCCCAGAGCTTCAACCTGAGTGACGGGCTCCAGGTTTGCCACATGTCTAGAGGTTACAGAAGCACCCTCAAGGAATATGGGCAAGCAGACACCATCCCTCAGCCCTCCCTCAGGCTAAGGGGACATGTTAGGCCAGATGAACTTGATAGATATATACAGAATATCCCATCCAAAAGCAGCAGAATACACACTCTTCTCAAGTTCACATGGAACATTCCCCAGGATGGATCCTATGTTGGGCCACAAAACAAGTCTTGATAAAGTTAAGGGAACTAAAATCATATCAAGCATCATCTCCAACCACAATGATAGGCAACAAGAGATCAATTACAAGAAGAAAAATTGGGAAATGACAAATACGTGAAGATTAAACAATATGCTACTTAATTACCAATGGGTCAATTAAGAAATCAAAGGGAAATCAAAAAAGTACCTTGAGACAAATGAAAATGGAAACACAACAGTTCAAAGTCTGTAAGACGTAGCAAAAGCAGTTCTAAGCTAAGAGGGAAGTTCAGAGAGACACAGGTGCACCTCAAGAAATGAGAAAAATCTCAAATTGCAATCTAACTTTACACCTAAAAGAACTAGAAAAAGAAGAGCAAAAGAAGCCCAAAGGTAGTAGAAGAAAGGAAAAAATAAAGATTAGAGTCACGATAAATGGAGTAGAGACCAAACAAATAGAAATAATCACTGAAACCAAGAACTGATCTTTTGAAAACATAAACAAAACTTACAAATTTTAGCTAGTTTCACCAAGAAGAAGGAAAGAAGGCTCAAATAAGTAAAATCAGAAATGAAGAAGTCACAACTGATACCACAGAAATACAAAGGATCGTAAGAGACTACTATGAACAACTACATACTAACAAATTGCACAACAGAGAAGAAATAAATTCCTAGAAACATACAATCTTCCAAAACTGGATCATGAAGAAACAGAAAATCTAAATAGATGATCACTTTTAAGAAGATTGAGTCAGTAATCAAAAACCCTCCATAAACAAAAGTCCAGACCCAGAGAGCATCGCTGGTGAATTCTACCAAACATTCAAAGATTTAATACCTATCCTTCGCAAACTCTTCCAAGTAATTAAAGAGGAGGGAACACTTCCAAACTTATTTTATGAGACCAACATTATCTGATACCAAAACCAGACAAGGACGCCATCAAAAAAAAAAAAAGAAAGGAAAAAAGAAAAAGAAAAAGACAGGAAGAAAATTACAGGCCAATATCCCTGATGAACATAGATGCAAAACTCCTCAACAACAAAATATCAACAAAAACCAAATTCAACAACACATTAAAAAGATCGTACACCATGATCAAGTGGGATTTATTCCAGGAATGCAAGGATAGTTCAATAACAACAAATCAATCAATGTGATACACATTAACAAAATAAATATAAAAACACTATGATCCTCTCAATAGAAGCAGAAAAAAGCCATTTAACAGAATTCAACATCCATTTATGACAAAAACTCTCAACAACAAAGTTATATAAAGGTAATATATTTCAACATATATGACAAGCTCACAGCTAACATCATGCTCACTGGTGAATGTTTTTTCTCTAAAATCAGGAGCAAGACAGGGATTCCCATTCCCACCACTTTTATTCAACATAGTATTGGAAATCCTAGCCATAGCAATTGCGGGTAGGGGGGAACCACCCACATGGAAAGGAAGAAGTTAAACTGTCACCATTCTCAGATAACATAATATCACATATAGAAAATCCTAAAGACTCCCTCAAAAAACTGGTAGAACTAATAAATGAATTCAGTAAAGCGGTAAATAAGATCACTATACAGAAATCAGTTGCATTTCTCTACAACAATATGGAACTATCAGGAAAGATTTTAAAAACCATCCCATTTACAAGTGCATCAAAGAGAATAAATTACCTAGAAATAAATTTAACCAAGGAGGTGAAAGACCTATACACTGAAAATTATAAGACATTGATGAAAGAAATGAAAGAAGAGAGAAATAAATAGAAAGATATTCTGTGCCGGGGAGCCTGGGTGGCTCAGTTGGTTGGGTGACCGACTTCAGCTCAGGTCATGATCTCACAGTCTGTGGGTTCCAGCCCCACGTTGGGCTCTGTGCTGACACCTCAGAGCCTGGAGCCTGCTTCAAATTCTGTCTCCCTCTCTCTCTTTGCCCCTCCCATGCTCATGTTCTGTCTCTCTCTCTCTCTCTCTCAAAAATAAACATCAAAAAAAAAAAATTAAGGGGCGCCTGGGCTCAGGTTGGTTGGGCTCGGTTGGTTGGGCGTCCAACTTCAGCTCAGGTCATGATCTCGCAGTTGGTGAGTTCGAGCCCTGCATCTGGCTCTATGCTGACACCTGGGAGCCTGGAGCCTGCTTCGGATTCTGTGTCTTCCCCTCTCTCTACCCCTCCCTGCGCTCTCTCTCTCTCTCTCTCTCTCAAAAATAAACATCAAAAGGGGGCACCTGGGTGGCTCAGTCGGTTGAGCATCCAACTTTGGCTCAGTTCATGATCTCGCAGTTGACGAGTTCAAGCCCTGCGTCGGGCTCTGTGCTGACAGCTCAGAGCCTGGAGCCTGCTTCAGATTCTGTGTCTCCTTCTCTCTCTGTTCCTTCCCTGTTCATGCTCTGTCTCTCTCTGTCTCAAAAATAAGTTTGAAAACATTAAAAAATAAAAAATAAAGTAAAATAAAATAAACATCCAAAAAAAATTAAGGGGTACCTGGGTGGCTTAATTGGTTAAGCATGAGACTTCCACTCAGTTCATGATCTTGCAGTTGACGAGTTCAAGCCCTGCGTCAGGCTCTGTGCTGATACCTTGGAGCCTGGAGCCTGCTTCAGATTCTGTGTCTTCCCCTCTCTCTACCCCTCCCCTGCTCACGCTCTGTGTCTCTCTGTCTCTCAATAACAAATAAACGTTAAAAAAAATTTTTTTTAAAGAGAAAGATATTCTGTGCTCAGAGATTCAAAGAATTAATATTGTTAAAATGTCTATATTGCCCAAAACTATTTGCAAATTCAATGCAAACCTTATCAAAATTCCGATGGCATTTTTCACAGAACTAGACCAAATTCTAAACCTGGTGTGGAACCACAAAAGACTCCAGCTTGTCAAAGCAATCTTGAGAAGGAACAAAACTGAAGATACCATGCTCCCTGATTTCAAACTACACTACAAAGCTACAGTAATCAAAATAGAATATATTGGTGTAAAAACAGACATAGAGATCAATAGAACAGGATACAGAGGCCAGAAATAAACCTACATATGTGGTTCATGAATTTATGACAAGGGAGGCAAAAACACACAAAAGGGAAAAGACAATCTCTTCAGTAATGGTGCTGGGAAAACTGGAAGGTCACGTGCATAAGATTGAAACTAGGTCACTACCTTACAGCACACATAAAAATTAACTCAAAATGGATTAAAGACTTGAATGTAAGGCCAGAAACTATGACACTCCCAGAAGACACATAAATGGTAAGCTCCTTGACATCGATCTTGGCATTGCATTTTTGGATCTGACCCCAAAAGCAAAACTGGACAAGCAGAAATATATCAGACCCAAAATCTTCTGCACAGCGAAGGAAACCATCAACAAAACAACAAGGCAACCTACAGATATGGGAGAAAATATTTGCAAATCCTGTACCTGATAAGGGGTTACTACCCAAAATACATTAAAAAAAACTCAACTAAATGGCAAACAAAAAAAAATCTGATTAAAATGGGCAGAGGATCTAGACAGATACTTCTAAAGAAGACATACAGATGGCCAACAGGTACATGAAAAGTTGTTCGACATCACTCATCGTCAGGAGGTCAAAACCACAATGAGATATCACTTCACACCTGTCAGGATGGCTACCATCAAACAGATTTTAAAAATAACAAGTATTAGAGAGGATGTGGAAAAAGAGAACCCTCGTGCACTATTGGTGGATATGTAAATTGGTGCAGCCGCTATGGGAACCAGTAGGGAGTTGCCTCAAAAAATTCAAAATAGGGGGCGCCTGGGTGGCTCAGTCGGTTAAGCGTCCGACTTCGGCTCAGGTCATGATCTTGCGGTCCGTGAGCTCAGGCCCCACGTCGGACTCTGGGCTGATGGCTCAGAGCCTGGAGCCTGTTTCGGATTCTGTGTCTCCCTCTCTCTCTGCCCCTCCCCCGTTCATGCTCTGTCTCTCTCTGTCTCAAAAATAAATAAACGTTAAAAACAATTTTTTTAAAAAGAAAATAGAACTAACTGGGGCCCGTGGGTGGCTCCGTGGCTAAGCATCCGACTCTTGGTTTCGGCTCAGGTCAAGAGGTTTCGTGAATTCAACCCCACATCAGTCTCTGCGCTGACAGCACGGAGCCTGCTTGGGATGCTCTCTCTGTCCCCCCCCATCTAAAAAATAAATAAATAAACACTAAAAATGGTAGAACATATGATCCAGGCCTACTGTGTTTTTATCCAAAGAAATGAAAACACTAACGCAAAAAACTTTTGCAACCCTCCGTTCATGGCAGCATTATTTGCAATAGTCAAGAGAGGGAAACAACATAAGTGCCCATTAATGGGGAAATGGATAGAGGAGACGTAGTGCGTATATACCATGGAATGTTAGTCAAGCCACTTGCAACAACACGGATGGACCTTGACAGTATTATGCTAAGTGAAAGACAGCAAACAGAGAGGGGCCACCTGGGTGGCTCAGCAAGTTAAGCGTTGGACTTCGGCTCAGGTCATGTTGTCATGATTCATGAGTTCGAGCCCCAGGTCGGGCTCTGTGCGGACAGCCCGGAGCCTGGAACCTGCTTCGGATTCTGTGTCTCCCTCTCTCTCTGCCTCCCCCCTGCTCGCTCATGTTCTCTCTCTCTCTCTCTCTCTGTCTCAAAACTAAATAAACATTTAAAAAATTAAATCCGACAGAGAAAAGCAAATATCATAGGATTTCACTTCTAGGTGGAATCTAAAAACAAACAAATGAACAAACAAAACAGAACTCACAGGTACAGAGAGCAGATTGCTGGTTATCAGAGAGGAAGGTATAGGGGCAGGCGACATGAGCAAAGGAGGCCAGTTGTAAGGTGACAAACGGTAAGCAGACTGTGGCGATCACTTTGTAGTGTATACAAACAATTATTATGTTGTGCACCTGAAATTCATGCAATGTCCTATACCAATGTTACCTTAACAAAAATACCGATTCAGTGACTGCCACATGGCAAGCCCCACACTCCTCAGATGTTAGCTCATCTCATCGCTGGAGACTGAGGGGACCGACCCTCTGAGACATGAGCGAATTTCTCACGGCCCAGAACTTGTTTGTAGCTGACCAACACCCAACCCAGCACTTCCAGCCCCAAACCTCGGGCTGCCCTCTTCCCTGCACCACATTCTGCCTCAGGAGATGAATCTGAGGCCTTTTTAGATGTCTAGTTGACTTCCAGACCTCAAGTGAAGCAACACGTCTGCGGAGCGTGCGTTGGAGAGAACCCGGGAACTAGCTGAGTGATCTGATCTCTTTATCTTGCAAAAGAGGAAACAGGGCCCAGAGAGGGGACTCGCCCTGCCCGGAGTCACACAGCACCAGGGCCCAGGTCTCCCAACTCCGAGCTCCGCGCCCTGCTCCAGGCCACCGGCATGCTCTCCCGTCCCTCCCTCCATCTTTCAATGATGCCTGGACGCCAAGTGAAAAACTCTCTCAACGGTCCCCGTAAATATTTTCCATGTGGTCTGCAGGTTCGCAAGATTCCTCTTCCGCCTGGTGGTTTTAGACAATTTACGCTTCCAGTCTCAAAACAGATTTTTATCCTAATAAAGGCTTTTATTACTATTATCCACCTGTCATTACAAGGCATTAGACAATTACAGAGCGCAGACTGGCTCTCCCGCCATGAACCTTCCCCTCCGCTTTCAGCAGGGGGAGGGGCGCACATAAACAGAACATTTCATTAAAAAAAAAGAGAGATGAATCTTTCAATTTTTTTCAAGCGCTGCCAAGAGTGCTACCTACGCTTTTTAAAACTTTGTTGTGAAAAGTCATTGGCGTGAGTGGGGGGGGGGCGGGGGGAGGGGATAGAAAAGAAGTGTGGGCTAGAAGCCGTCTCCAGCCCCACTTTGATTGCCAGACGATTGACAAAATAATTTGTACCCGTCGATGCTCATGAAGGGAATTTTTACAATGGATTTGCCAAGCAGATTTTTAATTTTAATCAGTAATGAAAAAATGACAACACGGATCACAACAAGACATCAGTTGCCGAGCGGGCTTTGCAGTCCCTGTCAGGCAGCCTCCATCAGGCACCCGTACCTCCGTGAACATCAATCACGGGTTTCAAACTCCTGTACATCTTCAGGATTTAATTAGACATTTAAGTTCTTTACCCGCAATTTGCAAAATTGTCACTTACCCAAAGTGCAAGACGCTAAAAAATGTTCCGCGTGAGTCCCGGGCCCCTGTTTACATACACCCCGCCCAGGGGAGGCCCGCGAGGTAAGGTTCGGACACCCCCTGTGCACCCTCAGTCGGCTAACGGCTGCTGACCCACAGCTACAGATACTTGCAAAAAGCAAAAAAAAAAAAAAAAAATTTAAAGGCCAGCGATTCAAGTAAAGTGCAGCCTAAACTATTGTGGAAGGACGAGGGACAGGAGGAATGGAGGTGATGGACGTTTGCTCTCTTTGTGCAGACTTGCTCCGGAACCATCTTGGTCGTGATGACTGGCCCTGGTGTGGAAAACAGAAGGGCTTTAGAAGCAGGTTCAGGTTCTGGTTCCATCGCAGACCGGCTGTGTGACCCTGAGCCAGTGGCTACGCCTCTCCGAGCCCTTGTTTCCTATGAACTCAGAAATGGAGAAGTGAAAAAGTACTAATAATAACCACCCTTCATTAATGAATTACGACAAGCATATAAAGTTCCTGCAGCGTGCTTTATAGACATAAATTCCCCCTTGCTTAAGGGACACTTAGACACTCACAGAGAATCAGGACGCCTCCCACCCATCTGAAGAGGGACGTAACACAGGCGAGAAAGCACACGGGTGAAGAGCGCGTGAGACACATCGGGATTCCTATCTCTTGGGGCGGGAGGAAGGTTCCTGACAGCCAGCCTGGTTGGCAGGCATGGCGACCGCCCGTCCGGGGTCGCTGGTCAGCAGCTGTGACCACAGACATGCATGACGTAGAGTGTATTTTGCTGTCTGGGGCTTTATCTTCTACCTTCAAAAGCCCCTGAAGCTGGGTTGCTTTGAACTCCTCGGAGCTTGGAGTTTTTCATTCTGTTTGGCTTTCTAGTCTAGCCGAAGCCAGTATCCTTGGTTTAATTTTTCTCTGATGGGAGAGTAGGTTGGAGGACGAGCAGGAAAGAAGCGGGGCCTTCTCCTTTAAGAGAACCTTGGCTTAGGGAGGTGCATTATTGAAAAGAACATAAAAGGTGGATTGTGAAAGCCCTATTACTCACAGATAAGAAATGCACCCCAGGCAAACCTGAGAAGCACAAACTCCTTTTCTAGCTGAAGTTTCTTTCAAGTGATGGTTACCCCCCACCCCTAAGGGCGGAGGGACAGAGGCTTATTCTCACCTTGAACTCCAGTCTCCAGGTACAATGGACAAGCGCCCCCAACCAATTTACTAGTCAAAACTGACAAGACGTGTTTTGCAATTTCGCCCCGACCAAGATTACCTGTCCTCGCCTGGGCGAATCCCCGCTGCTCTCCTGAAGGAGACAGACCAGCCGCTGTCTCATCCCCTGCTAGCCATCACTGAAGTCTTGTCTTCTGAGTGACCACAAAGGCCTTTCCCCAGAAGGATGCAACCTGTCCCGTCAGCCCTGCAGACTCACAGAACCCGCGCTCCATGATGCAACGTCGGCAGGAGCTGAGCCTTGGCAAGTCCAGGCTGGGGCTCTGAGGCCAAGGCGATCAACCCTGCTCCGGTGCCAGCGTGCTGTGTGACAGCCGGCAAGCCACTGCCCCTCTCTGGGCCTCAGCTCCTCATCTGAAAAGCAAAGCATCCGACTTCAGCTCGGGTCACGATCTCATGGTTTGTGAGTTCAAGCCCCACATAGGGTTGTCTGCTGTCAGCACAGAGCCTGCTTCAGATCCTCTGTCCCCTCTCTCTGTCCCTCCCCAACTCGCTCATTCTCTCTCTCTCTCTCTCAAAAATAGATAAACACTAAGAAAAAAAAAGCATCAGAAGCTTTAAAAAAAAAGAAGGAAGGAAGGAAGGAAGGAAGGAAGGAAGGAAGGAAAGAGAGAGAAAGGGAAGGAGGAAGGGAGGGAAAGAAAGGAAGGAAGAAGGAGGGAAGGAAGGAGGAAGGAAGGAAAGATGGAAGGAAGGAAGGAAGGAAGGAAGGGGGAGAGGGAGGGAAGGGAGGAAGGAAGGGGGGAGGGAGGGAGGGGAGGAAGGAAGGAAGGCCACTAAAATTCCTTCCAACCCCTAATGAGCTCTGATTCTTGAAGCCATGACCTTGGATGGATAAACTTTAGGGAGAAAAAGTAAACAAACACAAGCATAGAATCAGTAGACCCAGCCTCAAATTCAAACTCTGCCTTGAGTTAGTTTCTGCTTGTGTGTGTGCACATGTAGGCTAGCCCTTGTATACCCAGAAGTGTTACCTCCTCCAAGAAGCCCTCCCTGTCTTGTCTTCCCTGGGCTCGATGGGGAAGGGCCTATCAGAAGTGCCTGACCCAGATCCACCCGGTCCCCATTCACGGCTTTGCCACAGATCCTTCCCATGCATCAGCGGGAGCCATGCTGGGGACTCTCACTTCATAACGCCACCGTCTGTCGACTTGCCCGTCCCTCACTGGGTGTCGCTCGGATGCTCGCATCTCTTTTACGGGCCCAGGCACCCAGGATCCTCCTTCCATTTCTGGATCCCTGTTGCCTCTAGCAGCCTGTACCTGCAACACCCCTGAGAGGGCAGGTCTGGGGTACCTGAGCTGCCCTAATTGCCTCCAGAAAGTCTAAGTGCCCAGAAGGTTCCAAACCCCTCGGCAGGCCCTTGGCCAGCGCCTGGCCCAACTCCCGGGCCTCAAGTCCCACCAGCTCTGAGGCACAACTTGTATTCCAGAACTCCTCTGCGGGCCACAAGGAAGGCCGGGGCACACAGTAAGTGCCCCCCAACAGATGTCTGTTAAATGAATGTTGGCTGGATATGTATGTGAGTCATTGCATGGAGTTGGAAAGCCAGCAAAGGCCAGAGGCAGTCTTCTAGAAGAAGCCTAGCCTAGAATATAAGCGCCACAAGAATAGAGATTTGTATCTGGTTTTGCCGCATCCACAGAGCCTGGCCCATCGTGGGCTCTCGATAAATATTTATTGACTGGGAGAACAAATGTAGTCCACCCCTTTGCTGCTGACAAGGGTAGCATCCTCCGGTTAAACACCTCCTCCCTTTCAAAAGAACCCTGGGACTTGGCTTTCCACCCGGATGCTGAACAGAGCCCGGGCGCCCTTCCTTCCAGACGCCTCCCTCCCACTGGAGCCACAGCCTGTGACCAGGACCAAGTGGAGAGGCAGAAGGGCTAGTCTCGTCTCAGCAAAAGCGTGTTCATGGTCCACACCCACAAAAGACGCCCCTGGGCGGCATCACCCTGGGTGACCTCCCTGGCGCTGTGGGAACAATGGCTGGGCAGAGCGAAGCCAGCCCTCCGTGGGCCGGGGCGGGCTGGGGCGGCAGGTTCACACGCTGCAGACATGTGTGTGAGTGCCCTTCATAATAGGGCTTTGTCCTGGCCCCAGTGAGCCAGCGTCTGCCGAGCCCTGGGAGGGTGAAGGCGGTGGCCCGCATGCACAGTGCGACCTTCCAGCTCCGGGAGGCTCGGTCCCGAGTCTCGAAACACAAGGACTTCCAGGGAGGGGGTACGCTGGTCCCGGGACCTCACCTGCCAACGCTTCTTTCTGGGGCCGGAGGTGCACAAGGACTTTCAAAAGGGGTCTTCTTTCCCTGGCCATTTGGAAAGAGGGACATGATGTGGGCCACAAGGAAGAGGGAGGAAATCTCCATCCACTGAGCACTTACTGTATACCAGGCCCTGTGTCATGCACTTTGTTGGCCTTTTCTTGTCTTGCATCTGTGAGGTGGGCATCATCATACTCCAGATACAGAGGAGCAAACTAGGCTCTGAGCAGTAAAGGGACTTGTCCACCACCACCGGGACCCGGATGTCTCTACCTCCAAGGACTGTGCTCTTGGACCGCCCCCCCCCACACACACACACACCTTCCCTAAACACCCACCACCCTTCACCTCTGTCCGAGCAGTCCCCGCTGGGCAGACGGTGCCCCTGCACTCGGCAGGGCATCCAAGACAGGATTCATATTTTATAAAAGTCTGGGGACTAAAAATAGAGATTCTTTCCCAACAGAAGGCGACGGAAGGCATGATATGAGAGCTGCAATCTAGGGGTGTGGTGGCCGCCCAAGTGTTAGAAGCAGAAAGACCTGGGTTCAAGGTACAGCGCCACCCCGCCCCCGCTGTGTGACCTGGGAGGGGTTTCCTTAACCTCCCTGAGCCGCTGCCCCATCATCTGTGTTTGGGGCAGAGTATCATGTCCTTCTGGTAGATCTGTTGTGAGGGTTATAAGAATGGTCTCGGCAAGGGGCGCCTGGGTGGCTTGGTCAGTTGAGCGTCCGACTTCAGCTCAGGTCATGATCTCATGGTTTGTGGGTTCGAGCCCCGTGTCAGGCTCTGTGCTGACAGCTCAGAGCCTGGAGCCTGCTTCGGATTCTGTGTCTCCCGCTCCCTGTACCCCTCCCCCGCTCATGCTCTGTCTCTCAAGGATGAATACACGTTAAAAAAAAAACTTTAAACCAAAAAGAATGGTCTTGGCATATGACAAATATCCAGTGAACGTTTCCTATTCATATCCCTCGCAGACATCATCCTCATGTTTTAAGACCCAATTCTGCTACTTATTGGCTGGGGAACTTAGTCTCTAGGTGTCAGTTTCTTCACCTTTAAAATAGGAATAAAGGTCTCTGCTATGGAAGGTTGTGAGGATGAACTGAGGTCACACACATTGATATTCTTGGTGTGGGACCCAGTGGGCACGGGCGCCAGCCAATCCTACCATCAAAACCCCCATTTTTCATCTGGCAGATCAATCGAATAGGGCCAGCCCTCAAAGAAAACAATAATAATCACCCCGGAGTGTGTGCTGTGTCCCCCTTCCAGGGGCATCGATGGCCTGGGGAGGTACCTTGCAGCCGCTCCCAGAAGCTGGCTGTGCTCATCTCGACCCATCTTGGCATCCAGTGGCTCCCTACAGTAGCTTGAAATTGTGGTGGAAATATTTACACCGTGGAAATTGGCAAATTGCTACAAATCAGGAACTCTCTTCCGTCCCCCCGCCCCCGCCAGAAAAGCTGGTTGTTACACATTAACAGCAAGCCACACCACCGATCACTTCATTTCCTCCGACAACCTCAAGATAACACGTAACGACCGAAAGGCACCAACACCGTCCAGCTGGAACGGACAGGAGATTTGAGACAACAGAAGAAATCCCGGCCGTGGGCCCAGGAGGTCCATTTCACAAACGAGGAAATGCAGAGCCAGACCCCGCTTCTCAACACACTCTGGAGTCCTCCCGGGGAATGATGCTGGGCAATTAACATCACAGGGACCATCGGCAGGTGCCAAGCACGTCTACGCAGCCTGCCACGTGAAGGATCACAGCTCCAAAACTGTCAGAGGCAGAGCAGCGCCAGAACCCAGAGGACACTGTGCTCCGGAGAGCAGCCGAACCCTGGTCCATCCGACTGAGGCGGACAAGGGGACAGGTCAGTCTCCTAGCCATTGACTACCTGCAGGAACTTTCCCCATGTGAGCACACCAGAAACGTAGACGCTGGGCCAGGGAAACAGCCTCGCCCTTCCTCTGAGACGCTGTCTCCCGGCCACAGGTAGGGAGAAGGCGCCAGGAGAGAAAGCTGTGAACACTCAAGGTGTCGCTCCAGCCACCGCTATAAGGACACGCGGCAACCAGTCCCTCGGCCCCACCTGCCATTCTACCTGCTATCACCCCTGCGGCCACCCCTGCCAGACCCCTGCCTCTCCCTGCAACCCCTCCTTTGTCTCCGTTGTGATAGCGCATGTGTATTGAGCACCCCAGGCGAGTGCTCAGCGCATCACGACACCTCATCCTCCCAGTGCCCAGGGGGTAGGCGGGGCCAGACTGACAAGCTGAGAAACCAAGGCTCAGAGAGGTTAAGTGACGCAGCCAACATCACTCAGCTACGTGACCTTGATAGAGTCAATGTTAGAGACCCCAGAGCCCAAGGAAAGAACCAAGCAGTAAGTATCTGTCAGGTGAGAGAATGAGTGACCTATGAGTTTCTTGGTATGAGTTTCTTGAACTATGAATTTTTTAAAGTCCAAATTTGATCTTGTTCCTGCCTTGCGTAAAGCCCTTCTAGGCCACCATGACCTCCACACTGAGCCCAAGCTCCTCACCTGGTGTTCAGAGCTCCCGTGGCTGCCCCGCCCAGCTGCAGCATTTTCTCCCACTGCTCACCCAGCATTTGAGGCCCGAGGGTGCTACAGGCACCTTTCCAGGCCGCCATGCTTCCTGAGCTGGGGATAGGTGGCCGAGAGGACACCTCTGTTGTATCTGCCTCGGCAATCTGCAAAACCTGGTTGGTCACTCACTCCCACCTACGTGCAGCCTCCTGTGATGGCTTCTAGACCCTCCCAAGCACAGTCGGCAGCTACTTCTCTGCTTCCAGGAGGAACAGTATCCCCTAAGTGGTTGTCCATGGACTTCCCACCTTCCCACTGGTCCTCAGGGTCCTAATGTCTGGGGTTGCATTGCGTCCACCCCAAATTCCTATGTTGGAGTCCCAACACCCAGTTTCTCAGGATGTGATCATCACTGGAGAGAGAGCTTTTTCAGGGTTAAAATGAAGTCTTTGAGTTGAAAGGAAGTCACCGGGGTGGGCTCTAACCTAATATGACTGGTGTCCTTATAAGAACGGGAAATTTAGACACAGAGTGACACATGGGGGGATCACCATGTGGACACGAAAACAGCATCACTAACCCAAGGAACAAGGCCAAAACAAAGTTCTTCCTCGGCCCACAGAAGGAACTGACCCTGGGGGCACTTTGACCTTGGACTTCTGGCTTGCAGAACCATGAGACAACCCATCTCAGTTGGCTTACTCACCCGGGTGATAGTGCTTGGTCATGGCAGCCCCCCAAAACTAACCCACCCGGGGCCAGAACTTGTCTCCCATGTTTGTGCCCCACACCCACCTTGGTGCCCGAGTCTGAAGAGTGGGCGCTAGTGTGAGTAATGGGGACAGGTGAGTACAACATTTTGGGGTCAAAGTAATAGGTTTTTCCACCCAATTAACTGATAACTGAGGCTTTTTTCCTCTGCTGGCCAGCAATTTTCAAATAAAACACCGTGGCAAAGAGAGATAGGGTATGAAGCAGGGGGCTTCATTCAGCCAAGAGCATTTATTGAGTGCCTGCTGTATACCTAGGCTAAGCTGCCTTGCATGCCTAATGCTTTGGAGCAAAACCAAAGAGCTCCACTGTAATAGAAGACTTTTTCCAAACCACACGCGCACATGCACACATGCGCGTGCACACAAGCACACACACACACACACACACACCCCCCGATGGGTAGAATTTTCTCAGTGTCGAGCCTTTCCTCTCCGAAATTTCTCTTAAACTTTTGACTTCCCGTGCTAGTATATCACCTATCACAGCTTCAAACTATATTTAGTGTATTTAATCATTGTAGGCTTAAAAATGCCAACAATGTTCACGACATTCCACAAAGTACATCACGACCCTCTCTATTTTTAACCTGACAACCTCAGGAGTTTCCAAACTGCCATGAAAAAAACAACAAAAAATATTTTGTTTGTTTCAAGGGGATAAGTAGGAGTTTACACATCCATCACCCGTTCAAGAAGCACCACTCAGTCCTACCACGTGCCGGGCACACGGGAGCAGGGGAGGCTACTCAGAGGAGAGGTCGTTTCTCTACAAAGACCTCCCAGGCCCACAGCGTGCGGGGCCTGCACGCACACTGAGGTCAGGGCAGCTGCTTGAGAAGGTTCCTGTCCTATAACTGCCTGGGCCCTGCCCGTGGGGCCAGCGTGACCCCAGCTGCTGGGCAGACGGGTGGCAGGTGGTCAGGCCAAGCAGGGCGATGAGCTTTAGGTACCCTTACTGCCCACACAGCAGAATCAAACCTCGTAGGAGTGCATCGGTCGGGAAGTGACCAGGAAGGGTCCAAAGCTGGGGGATGGGAGGGCGGGAGATCCCAATCCGGGGAGATCAGAGGGGTTGCGTCCCCGCATTTCCAAAGCCCCACGAAACTGCAGTTCTCATGTGTGCTGTCTGTCTGTCCACTGAAACCGTGAGCTCTTTGCGGACTCTGCCTGCGTCCCTGACCCAACCCCGGCACCAGGCGAGCTCGAGGCGGGTGTTTCCGGGCCCGAACTATATACAGCCAGTGTCGCAGCGGGGCAACAAGGGGGGACCCGGCTCACCCTGAGCTCTTGGGGCTCTGCCTCCCCGCCCCAGCTCCGGGCCCCTGCACACCCAGGACAGCACCCAGCCCCTTCCCCTAGGGCCCCAAGTTGGAGGAGATGCCTGTAGTCCGCTGTGCACGAGATGGCGAGACCTCGCCCACTGCTGTGAGGCATTCGCAGTTTTCACACCGGCAGGTCTGTCTGGCTCCCTTCTGACTCTTCCTGCTGCGCCAGGCTTCAGCACCCACAAGCCTGATGGTGGCAGCGATTGCCATGACGACAGCGAGCCCGGGACGGTGCACTCCCAGGGAGCCAGGCCCTGTCCTCGCCGACCACCCCTGAGGGAAATGTTGTTAGGCCCATTTGACGGATGAGGGCACTGAGGCACAGAGAGGAGGAAGAACTTGCTGGTTGCCATGCAGCTGGCAGGTGGCCAGGCCAGGCCCCCACCCCCAGGACTCTGACCCCCTCTGCGTGCTCCCCGTGCGCTGGGGGCCGTTGGGAGCCAGACAGTTTTGCCGTGTGGGAGTCTTCTTGGAGCCCCACTCACACAGGCCCGTGGCTGCGGAAGCACCTCATGGGGGAGCTGGGCTTCCCCGGGGCCGGCCGGGAGCTCACGGGGCAGGGGTTCCCACGTCAGGCAGAGCAGATGAAGGTGATCGGAGGTCACGGGGTTTTGTGGGGAAGTCGGATCCATTTTGGAGAAAAGTCACTCAGATGCAGAGACCAGCACCTGCTGGAAGGGGGCAAGGGACACAGACAGCTTTCATCGGAGCTCCCTGCCAGCTAAACGCCACAACTGTTTGCAGATGAGACAGACACGCCGCCCCCACAAGCCTGTCAAAAGGCAGAGGGAGGCTCCTGTACCCCCGCCGAGCTGAGGGACAGCAAGTTGGGAGACCGGTCCGAACCCAGTTCCTGCCACCTGTGGGCTGTGTGACCCGGAGAACCTCATGGAATCTCTCTGACCCTCAAATGCCTCCTGCAAAGAACGGAGGTGGAAATACGTTCAAGGCTTCTGTGTAATTGGAAAGCGCTTTCTCCCACAGTGCTTGGCAGTTAGCAGGAGACGTAAAATCTCTTTTGTCTGGGAAGAAGGGAGAGACTTCAACTAGTTCTTTTCCTTCTTCCCCACCCCCCATCTGCAGGGGACCAAACCCCCCAGCTGATCTGGCTACACGGAGTCTGTGGGGAGGATGCCGGAAAGGGTACCTTGCATCAGGGTTCCCTGGGTCTCCCGGGAGTCCCTTGTGCCGGGCTCCAGGCTTGCCCCTTGGCCTCCGCGAGGGGAGGGAAGAAAGTGCAGAAATCCACTGCAGACCGTGCATGGATCCCTTTCCCAGCCTCGGAGACAGCGGGTCTCCAAAGACACGGTCCTTCCATTTTAGACATGAGGAAACCGAGGCTTAGATTGCGGAAATCAACCGTGGACACGCCAGGATCCAAACCCAGCGCAGCTGAACCCCAGCACCCAGCCGCACCCCCCGGGATCCGCGGGTGGCTCACAGCACTTCACCGTGCACCCACCAGGGCCCGAAACAAGACGCGCTCCCCGACTGGAAACAGGCAAGAGCCGCCCCAAGCCCTGCCAATCATCCGGCGGAACATACGCATCTCAAGGAACCGAACAGTTGTATGCTCTTTTTTACCCAAACTTCATATTTTGCATGTTCCTCCCTCAAACACCACAAACCGTCCTGTCGCCATGTTGCGTAAGCCCCAGAGATATTTTCTTTCTTATGTTTTACCCCACACAGCGGCTGTCTTCTGAGAAAAGAAATCGACCGAGGGACAAAATCTTGTAAATATTCCAGCCATTCACTTATCCAGCATAATTACCCTGCAAAGAGCAACATTTGGGCCTCAATTCACCAGCACATAACTAACCGCATTATGCAATTAGCCAACACACAATTAGCAGGGTTTTGCAGTGCATGCAAGCTGACGGGGGCACCACAGGCTTCCGGGAGCCCCCGCGTCCGCGGACAGACTCCACAAAGTGGCAACTGTCCCCAGGGAAGATGCCTGGAGAAGGGTCATTTGGAACAGTGGAGGTGAGCTCCTAAAATTTGGGAATCCCTCCCCTCCATCCAATCTGCCTTCGCACAGGCCCAGTGACTTAGCTCCCGGCGGCTCTAACAATGCAGACGGGGTGTTCTAACTGACAGGCACGTTTCTGTTTATTCTGGAGGCTGGGAAGTTCAAGATCAAGGTGGCAGCTGATTCAGTTCCCGTCAAAGTCTCTCTTCCTGTAGACGGCCGCCTTCCCACGTGTCCTCGTGCGGCAGAAGAGAGAGCCCTCCTGTGTCTCTTCCTCCTCTTAGAGGGGCACCAGCCCTATTGAATTAGGGCCTCACCCTTATGACCTTCTTTAACCTTCATCATCTCCTCACAGGCCCTAACTCCAGACACAATCTCATTGGGAATTAGGACTTTTCGGAATGCCTGTTAAAAATAAAGAGTCCAGGGGCGCCTGGGTGGCTCAGTCGGTTAAGCGTCCGACTTCAGCTCTCAGGTCATGATTTCACCGTTCGTGAGTTCGAGCCCCACGTCGGGCTCTGCACTGACAGCTTGGAGCCCGGAGCCTGCTTCGGAGTCTGCGTCTCCCTCGCTCTCTGCCCCTCCCCCACTCATACTCCGTCTCTCTGTGTCTCTCAAGAATAAATAAACATTAAAAAATTAAAAAATTAAAAATAAAAACCTAAAGATTCCAGGGTCCGCCCCAGATGGACTAACTCAGAATCTCTGGATCTTTTTTTTTTTTTTTTTAAACACGCCTCCTGAATGATTTGTATAGACGGTCAAGTTTGGGAATCTCTCAATGACATGCCACCTGATGAGTTATTCCAGGAAATACTGCCCCTGCCTGGTTGCAAGCACCCATTTCCCAAGGCCCCGCGCTCCGCATCTGTTGTCACAGTGCTGGTGTTTCGCTTGCTGTTTATGACAATATGCATTCAAAACACGTCTAAGGGCCAGCCCACACCCTTAGCCCACTCCGCCCAAAGGATTCTCTCCCTCCGGTTCCCACTGATCACGTTGTTCTGTTCAGAGCTGGTGTGCCACCTTTTTCTTGTCGACAGCAATGGCCACGAGACGTCTCCTCTACCAAATTAATTACGTCCGTCATCATTAAAAGAAACCCACTTAGCTGTGTCAAGCCTGGCAGATGATGGGCAAGCCCAGGTCGTACACCCGCATCAGCCACTGAAACTGGATATGGGAAGGGACCGAGGAGGAGAGGCTGGTACAGTGAGATGTCAGAGGCTCCAGGACCTGATGGCCTCAGCCAAGGTTGCGGAACAACATAGAGTCAGGAAAACCCGGGTCCAAGTTCTGTCTGCCTTTTGCAAGCCCTCGTGGCCTCAACCATCTCCTTCACCTCTCTGGGTCTCAGCCTCCACACCTGCTCAATGGGCATACTAACACTGCCTCATGGGGTGGCTGAAGCTGATGTACAGAGTGGGGAACTCGGTGTATCAACTGCTTCCAGACACGCCGGGCGGATGCAAGGGTTTGGATTTATTTTGCACTCCAGGGTAGAGTTTCTTTATGCTTAGAGGAAGGGGGAAACCTGCAAAGAAGGTGGGGGGAAATGACTATCTACAAACAATGTACTGTCTTTCAAGGTATATTTAAAAGTGGTAAAACACCAAGAGAAAGGAGAGAGGGACGGGGCGCGTCCTGAATCCTCACTGGCTTCTCATCCCACTGGGATCTAAGGCTGACTATTTACCGTGACCGGCAGGGTCCTGGGCAGCTGGCCCTTCCCCTCCCCCACTCACCTGTGCTGCTCCCACCCCAGCCCCCGAAACTCCTAGCTACTCTCCCAGGACTTAGACCCCCACCCCCACCCCAGGCAAGGTCTTTGCCCTGCTGTTCCCTCTGCCTGATGCTTTTCCCACAAAGAGCTGCATGTTCACTCCCTCTTCCCTCCAGGCTCCGCTCAAAGCCCACCTCCCCCCGAGCCGGGCGCCCCTAGATCAACTCCCTGCCTTCCCCACCTGCAGGGACCCACCACCCTCCGGCGGCCAGTGTGTTGACTTCTCAAACCCAGACTTTGCTCACATCCTTGGCAACCTGAATACTGCCTGAACACTCAATAAATAGTTGATCAATACTGGTTAATTAATTAATCAGTCACACAGGCTTTATCTGATTTAATCCGCATGTCCAGCCTGACAAGTGGGTGTCGTTGTACCAGCTTTGTAGACAACAAAAACGAGGCTCGGAGAAATTGAGCAATCCGCTGAGGCCCCACAGCCGGCAGGTGCACTAGGCGCAGGCACCAGGAATTCAAATCCAGGTTTGTCCGGATGCCATGCACAAAGCTCACCACTTCACCCGCAGCCTAGAGGGGACAGTACATAACCAACGAGCGGGGTGTCTGAGAACGTCCTGGACTAATCAGAAGACCAGTGCAACCCTCTCCTGATCTTTGGATCATAAACCACAGAGAATGAACCTTTGGCTTCGCGCTTTACGACCTGCAGTGGGAGCCTCCTTCCCGGAGGATATGAAGAACCGGGACGCTCTGGGGTCTCCAGGGGCGAGCTCAGAGGTGCACACATAGCATGGGGAGGAGAAGGGCCCTCTCTGTAAAGTTGCCAGAAGAGATGGAAACCTCGCTGGTCCGCATGAGGGTTTGGGAGGTGGGGGGCAGACCTTGCTGAGAAAATCCCCTCTGCCCAGACTCGCACACACAGCCCCTTCTCCTCCCTTCCACCCCTCTTCTTGCCCTCACAACAGCCGTGCATGGCAGAGGTCATCGAGGCCACCCAGACTCTGTCCGCACACCTCCAGGGGGCACTGTTCACACAGTCTACGCTGTGGGAAGTGCTCCTTATAACTGTGTGCCATGGCCATTCTGGACATCATCCTGCCTTAGAGGCAGGGAAACGGAGGCTCAGAGACGGGTCCTGCCTTATCTGAGTTTCCCAGCTGAACCACCGAGGCAGGATCCAAACCCAAGGGCACCCAACTGCACAGCCTACACGTAACCTCATCCCCACCACAGCTCTCTACACTCCCGGACTCATGCAGATTATTTCATTTAGTCTTTGCCGCGACCCAGGGAAAGCTGAATTATGAAGCAGCAAGCTCCCCAAATCAAAGGACTGTGACGGGGACAGCCTCCGGTGTGACTGCCAACCTAAAAACCCAATACTTCATTGGAATCACAGCGATCCTAAAGGAGAGGTAAGACTGCTGCGGAAAGTTTACCTTCAGACACTGTACAAGTCAGCAGCAACCCGCCAGGGTTGGGGGATACCAGGACTGGGGGAAAGGAGAAGGATCTCGAGTAGGTAGAAAGGCCCCCACTCTCCCCCCCACACCCTCGCCAATCGGGCTCTGGGTGAGCGAGTGCATCGGCATGTGGCCGGGAAGTGGTGAAATCAGTCAGAGCCCAACCCCTCCTGACACCCACGCCCAAGCCGTTTCCCCTGCTGCAGTCTCATCTATCACTGTGACCCGCACGCCAGCTCCTGGGGTATTTTTTGGAACAGTCACAGTCCATCTCATCAGGGCTTTGTCCTCTCTTCATGAAGGGCTGTCGTCTGTCTCCCCTCCCCTAGCCCCTGGTGGGCCCTAGTGAGTGCCTGGTGACAGAGGGCAGCACGTGTGGAGCTGTGTGATCGCTGAAGCTCCATCATATAAAAGGTTTTGCGGGGCACTCACCCCGAGAATCCAGCCACCACGC
This sequence comes from Prionailurus viverrinus, assembly GCF_022837055.1. Classification (NCBI taxonomy): domain Eukaryota; kingdom Metazoa; phylum Chordata; class Mammalia; order Carnivora; family Felidae; genus Prionailurus; species Prionailurus viverrinus. The sequence goes on from NC_062566.1 coordinate 137,160,453, forward strand.
CCTGAGGGACCCGAGGTACGTGGAGAAGCCATGTGTAAATGTCCCGGCCGATGCCCCTCTGAGATCCCAGCCAGCAGCCCACAGCACCCCAGTCGTGAGCGAGGAGGGCTTCAAATGACTCAGCCCCCCAGCACCCGTCCACAGCCCCCGACACATCCTGAGCGCCAACCGCCCAGCTGAGCCCAGCCATCCCCATGATCAGGAGACGATGATGATAAGAGAGTGCTTCTGTAGTCTGCCAAGTGTGGGATGGTGTGGTACAGCGACAGACAACCAGAACACTGGCCTTATAAACAAGGAAGGGCCTCAGAGTCGTGGCCCAACACGTCCAAAGAGGAAGGTCAAACCACACGGCGCGTCTGACTCCTTCCTGGGAGCAGGTGCAAGGGGGTGGAGGCCACTGCTTTGCCCCTTCCTTCACTCCATTGTTTGTGCTCCTTCAGTGTATGAAAGAAACCACAGGAGCTTCTTTCACTCGGGGAAGTAAAGGAAGGATATTTTCCAGCATGATTCTTGCACGGTTAGATGAAGACAACATAATCACGTTCTGGAATGACCACTCAGATAAAAATCATGGTCTCCCCACAAAGAGTCTCCCTCCCTTTTTTCTCTGTCCCAGATCAACCCAAACTGCAACCAAGATGAACAGCACAGCCTCTGAGATGTGACTCAATCTGTCAGATTTGCAGCCCTTCGCCGTAAACATCATAATGATAAATAAAAGCTAAACCTCCGAGTAGCATATTCCATCATGGAAAGGTGCAAACCCGCCAGCCTATCTGCCCACATGGGGGTGGGGGACGGCCTGGGGGGACATAAAACCTGCAGGAGGTGGTTAAATGCCCCCCATCATCTGGGGGGGGGACCCTGGGAGCCCCCACCAGAGCCTGGAGCCCACCAGAATGAGTGCAACAGCCCAGGCTAAGGCTGACATCCTTCCCACACACTCTGGTTTCTTCTCGAACTTCTCCAAGGCAACAGATTTTCACTTCCTTTTAAGATTTCCTTTTGCTCAGAGAAAGAAAGAGAAGGGCATATACTGAGTTCTTACATGCCATGCACCATGCTAGCCACGCACGTGACATCTCCGAGCTCCATAATCACCGTGGGAGGTGAGTATTAGGCCTGGCGGCAGAGGGTGGGCTAGGGAATCCAGATGGAAACGGGTCTGAAGCCCCTCTCCGACTCTTGGTAGTTGCCCCAACTCAATGCTGAATAAATGAGTACTTGCTGGACGACCAAGTCAAATAAAAGTCTTGCCCTCATTCTCTCGCCCATCCTGTTCCAGACACATGCCCCACATCCCCGTGTGTAAGTGCACATAAAAGGCTGAGTCCTGCTTGAAGACTGAGTTCACAGTTCTCAAGGTGAGGCCCAGGCAGGTCCTCCTACTCGATGGACCCTCACCAAAACACAGGCTCACCGTCACCCATAAGCAGAACAAAACCAAGCCCTGTGACCTGTCTTCCCCAGACTGGGAGAGCTGAAGAACAAGGGCAAGAGGCAAGGATCGGCCATCCCAGCAGACTGCAGGACCCAGGACGGTGGAGTGAGTGGGGGAGGTATCACAGCACCCTGGAGGCCCCCGGAAGAGCTGGATGTGGTGAGGGATAATAGAAGGTTCCAGAAGGTGACCAGGAGTAGCCAGAATGCAATGCACCTCCTGTCGCCCTCGGCAGCTTTTGGAGAGAACCAGAGGACCCAATGGTCACAGCCCTGCTCCCGCGGGTAGCACCACATATCTATGCAATGTGCTGCTCGTGTCCACCCTTCCCTCCTAATGACATTACTAATTACTAAGTACCACTGACACATTGTGACTTGCACAGCTGCATCTTAAACAACTGCCCTAAAACAAAGTTAAAGTGCTTATAACTCAGGGCCCGCCTAGTTAATAGAAGAAAGATTATTACCAGAGACCCAAGCCTCGCCTCCAAGGAGACTTCATCCGGGTCCCTCCTAACACAAACACCTATCAGATATCAGCCTGGCACAAAGGCACTCAGCATGTATCTGTTCAAAGAATGAACGAATTAGGCACCATCATATATTTGATATCACTTAATGAAGGATGTCGTTCATTATACTCCCTAAGCCCCAGTTTCCTAGGCTATAAAATAAGAATAATATTACCCTGGTAACAGCGTTACAAGATTAAGTGAGGTAACATATGCACAGGGTCTATGCATCTACAATAATCCATATATGTTCAATTAAGTCCTGAAAATATTTCATCACCATCATCATTGTTATTAGCTCTCATTTATTTAACATCTGCTAGATGCTAGAGGCTTTTCTGGGCTTCCTGATCCTCCTAATAATCTTTCAAGGTAGACAGTGCGATTACCTTTATTATGTAATATTTATGAGCTCTCAAGAAGCAAAAAGGTTAGTACAGAATAATACAACAACTTCCAGTCTGGGAGTGTGGCAGACCAAGTCCTCCAAGGTACCCTGTCACGTTGAAAGAAGACTGTCTTGAATAACATGCAGTTCTGACACATGGCTCGGCTGCCAAGGTACGCGGGGTCTCCAAATCCCCCACCCATTCGTTCCCCAAGCGTGAGCTAGACCTGAAGCCGGGATGAGCCGGCGATGCACAGGTGGCAGGGGTTTGCTTGCCTTGAGGGTGAGTACCAGTAAGCATACTGCAATTTGGATCCTGACCCAAAGGCAAAGCAGAGGAGCTGAGCCTGGTGGTTCCTTGCAGATCTGGGATGCTCAAAGGTAACAGAAGTGTCCCCAGGTCTTTGATGGTCCTGAATCACAACAGAACCACTTAGAGATCCCTGGAGGAAAGCATCCCCAACTTAGGCATCCCACGGGTTAAAGATAAGCCATGAGCCCCACAATGAAAAGTCACAGAAAGAGAAGGAGGCTGGTGTCCGTGAGTGGCAGTGGCAACAAACACGATGTGTAAACATCCAAAGATGACAGAACGCGAATAGTCTGGTCCATAATCTATAACATGCGGGAACGGAATGGACAAGGAAAGAAAGGTAGGAATCACAAAGATGAAGAATCCGCAAAAGATTTTCAGGAATGACCAAACAGGTTTGAAAAAGAACCAAATAGAACTTCTAAATGTGGACACTTTAACTGATTTTGAAAAACCTCAATGGATGGTTGACTATATACAACCAAAAAATAAAATGTATGAGTCCAAGAATAAGAGTCCGATTAAATTACCACGATGCAATACGAAGAAACAAGGAAATAGAAAACTTAAAGGGAAATGTAGGAGATATGAAACTAGAGATATCTAATCAGAGTCCCAGAAGAGTGCAGAGACAGGTCAGATTCGAAGAGATAATAGCTAAGAGCTTTCTAGAACAGATGGGAAATACAAACCCAAGATTCAGGAATCACAATGTATCAGGAATCACAATCTCACAAAGTGAGATTAAATATTTTAAATCCCCTCCCACGTCCTGTGGCAAATCTTTAAAATACCAAGGACAAAAATATTTTTTAAGCAGCCAGACAAAAAGAAGGGATACTCTTCAAGAGAATGACAATAAGACTAAGAGAAAACTTTTCAGCTCCAGCAGTGTGGACAGAAGACATGTAAAGAGATGCATTTAGTGTCAGTCCAGAATAGTGAACTCCACAAAACCATGAACCCAGCAAGAACAAAAATGAAATGAGGATACATTCAGACACACGTGGTTGGTGGTAAACCAGCAGATCTTCCCTGAGGGAGCAAAGCAAATCATCACAAAAAGAGCAATGTGATGTACAAGAGAGGTGGTGTGCAAAAAAACCGGATAGACACGTATGTAAAAATAACGATACCATGTGCCTAAGACAATAACAGTCTAATTTATGAAGTTAAAGGAAAATAACAGAGTTAAAATATTGGACAACAATAACAAGTAGGTCAAGAAGGTGATATTGGATTCTGGATATTCCTTTCATTATTTAAAAGATGCTACAAGAATTCTGTATTTAGTATGCCGTTAAGTTAAATATGCATGGTTCGGTGTCCAAGACTATCAGAAAAACGATAGAAAAAAAAGAATAAATTTCAAAACAGTAGAGGAAGGGGGAAATGGAATAATAAAAAAAGCAAATGGATAACTTTTTTTTAACTCAAAAAGCAAGAAATAAGAAAAGGGAATCAGAGAAAAAGTGGAAAAAGAAATCACAAAGCAAGACAATAGAAACAATAAAAAAATAAATCAGTAATCTAGATAAATATAAATGAACTAAACTAACCAATTCAAGATTGTCCTAATGATTTTTTTTAACTCAAGAAACACCCAGGTGTACCCACCACCTCTTTTAAGAAGTAAAACGTTATCAGCAAAATCAACATCCTCCTCCCTGATCACAAACCCACCCCCACCCCCAGAAATAAAATGATTATTCAATTTAGTACCTATTATAACCATCGAGTCCCATATATTTTACTAAAAATGTAAGTATAATTACACACACGCGCAAAAACACACACGCACATACACATTTTTTTCTACACATCACATTTTCACTCAATATTGTGTTCCTGAGGTTTGCCCATTTTGATACTTGTAACTTTAGTTCATTAATTTTCACTGACTGCTGTATGATTTTTATAAGACTGTGCCACAATTGATTTATCCATTCTCGTGTTGATTGGCATTGCTATTATAAAAACTGTTTACATTTGCAGAAGTTTCTCTCTAAGGTAAATATTCTTAGGTGTAGAATTTCTGAGTCATGGATTGTAAATACCTTCAATTTTCCTAGATATTGACAAATTGAAAGTAGTTGTACCACATTGCCACATTTCTGGCAATGGCAGACTAGGTAATTAGGACCAACTTCACCACTGTAAAACCTAGAAAATATGGATTAGCTTTTAAATTAAAGATTAAATGCCTGAAGGCATTGGAGAGTTATCAAGATAGTGAAGAATTACGGCCAAGATCCAGGAGAAGAAGGAAACTCAATGAGACAAGCTCAGAATTTGGACAGCTTTTCCCCTAAAGGTGCCCACCGATGCTGGAAAAAGAGGCCAAGAGGCTAAAATTTTGACAAATTCATAGAAGTAGAGGGACAAAAATTAAAGTTCAAGGACCATTACTAAGGGGGACTTAGTAAACCACCGACACTAAAAGTGGTATCCTTTTTTTTTTTTTTATGATTTCCTTTTCTTCTTTTCTTTTTCCTTGCCTTTATGGAAGAATTGATTGGGTTTTGTTTCTTAACTGACTTTAGAGGGATACACCCTATAATATGCTGTCCTTCAAAAAGAATGAAGCCCAGTCTAAAACATCTCCACCCCAATTGTATTAAACACATCTGGCTTTGCTAGTAGTCTGTGCCAGAATTAAGCATTAAACCCAGCACTCAATTTATCTCTACATTTTTCCCGGTACCAGGCATACAAGGAACCAAAATTATATGGCTGAAAGCAAAGAGACACTACATAACATGGAAATTTCCCACAGGACCTCCAGAAAATGGAGGTATCAGACCGAGAGTTTTAAAATAACTAGCTTATTATATCCAAGGAAAGAAAAGAAAAGATTGAGGAATAAATCAGAGAACCAGAAACTATAAAAACGGATCAAAGGTCAATCCTAGGACTGAAAAAATGAATAACTGAAATTTAAAAATCAATGAATAGGTTCAATAACAAGATACAGCTGACCACAATCAGTGAACTGAGAGATATGTCAGAAGAAATATCTAAAATGATGCATGGAGAGACATGAAGACAGGGGAAAGGTGAAGGAGTCATATGAGATACCACACAGAAGTCTAACATGTGAAACTGGATTCCCAGAAGAAAGAAGAAAGAGTGAGGCAAAAGAAACATCTAAAGAGATAATGGCTGAGAATTTTCAAAAAGTGATAAATTACATTTACAAAAGTCCAAGGGGTACTATGAACCCCAAGCAAAAGAAACAGAAAGGGAACCCCACCTAGACACATTATACCAAAGGGACTGAACACCAAAGACAAAGAGGAAATCTTAAAGAACAGAGAGGAGAAAAAAAAGAAGCATTTCCTTCAAAAGAGCAAGGATAATACCAACATCTGACTTCTCAGCAGAAAAACAAAGCCAGAAGACAACAGAACACTATCTACAAAGCATTAGAAACAAAATTTTCCCACACAGAATTCCCCCTCGCAAAAATATCCTTCAACAATAAAGGTTAAATAAAGACGTTTGCAGCCTGGGAGAAGTGGACCTTCAGGCTGAGGAACTATACTCGGCAGACCCACAAGAAAAGATAGACTGAAAGGCACCCTTTAGAAGAAAGCTTGGAAACGGAGGTAGAAATGGAAAAAGGATGGAAAGATGAATGTATGGATAGATGTAAATGAATGTCAACTGTGTGAAAAATAATAATACCTCGTGGAGTGTGGAATAGAGAACTAAAACGCAAGTAAACTATCATGTATAAGTAGAGAAGGTCGGGGGGGAGTAAATGAAGTTCAAGTCCTCTAAAACCCCTGCCAAGAAGTGGGGAAAGTCCTGTTTTATATCAGACAGAAGAAGGAAAAATCAAAGATTTCTGTTGTTATCTTTGAAGCAGCAGTTCTCAAAACGCGGTTCATAGAGCCCTAGGAGTTCCAGAGGTGTCTTCAAGGTCAAAATGATTTTCATAATAATACTAAAGCATTATCTGCCCTTTTTTTTTTTTATCCTGTTGACATGTGTGCTGAGACTGCAAAAGCTACAGTGGATAAAAATGCTGGAACCTTAGCACAAATCATACGAGTGGCAAGAAACCACAATACCAGTCTTTGTGGTCTACACTGCAATACGCTTGCAGGGAAAAGGTGGGGTGGGGTAGGCCAACTTCATTTGACTCTCCTGAATAGAATAGTGTTTTTAAGCATTCATTTTTATTAAATCATGACCCTTGACCACACGTTTCTAACATTCCATGGGCGGAGAGCATGGCTACTGCATCCTGAAATAAAATGGTTGTCTCAAGGAAGAAAACTTGTGTGATTAAGTTGCAAGGTGAATGAGCCACTTTTTAATCCAACCCCATTTGTAACACTGACAGACTATGGTTATTCTAATCGAACAGCACACCTAAAGGAACGAGAAGCAGAACAGCAAAGACACCCCAAACCCAGCAGAAGAAGAGAAATAATAAAGAGCAGAGCAAAAATAAACAATATAGAATCCAAAAAAAAAAACAGTAGAACAGATCAATGAAACTAAGAGTTGGTTTTTTGAAAAAATAAACAAAATTGATAAACCTCTAGCCAGGCTCCTCAAAAAGAAAAGAGAGATGACCCAAATAGATAAAATCATGAATGAAAATGGATTTATCATAACCAACTTGGATATCTGGCAGTCATCGTCTCAAAAATTAAAAAAGTTAACACGTCACTTAAAGGAAAACAATTTACAGTGTATATTACCCATGCTATAATTTGAGTTTTCAAACTAGAAATTAGAAGTTAATATTTTGGAAAACTTATATTAGCCATCATGAGCTTAGTGGTTCCCCAAATATTTAAAGACTTTTCTGGTAAGATCAATGCTGATATAAATAAATGCAATTTTTATGCCATATAATCACATGTGTCAACATTTGGAATACTTGCATAACTCAAAGAAATAATATTTTCCAAAGAATCAAAGAAGTGTTACAAAATTATGCATGAGTAATGATCTATTCCAATGGCAAGAGAAACCAATGGATTTTAATGAAACAAAATATAAAAAGTTCACTGATACAGTTTTAAATTCCAAATTGTAACTATACTTTAAGAAACTACCACTTGAGGAGTTTTGGAGTCAGATGAAAGAAGAAGATACACAATATTCTGAAAAAGCTATTAAAATACTCCTCTTTTAAGGAAATAATAAAGATTAGAATGAAAGTAAATTAAAGACTTTAAAGAAATGGAAAAGATCAATGAAACCAAGGGCTGTTCCTTTGAACAGATAAACAAAATTAATAAACCTTTAGCCAGACTCATCAAGAAAAAAGAGAAAGAAATCAAATAAGCAAAATCAGAAACAAAAGTGGAAAGTAACAACCAACGGCACAGAAATACAAAGAATTGTAAGAGAATACTATGAAAATTTAAATGCCTACAAATTGGACAACCTAAAAGAAATGGATAAATTCTTAGAAACATACAATCTTCCAAAACTGAATCAAGAAAAAATTTTAAAAAATTTGAACACACAGATTATTAGTAACAAAATTGAATCAGTAATCAAGAAAATCCCAACAAACAAAAGTCTGGGACTAGATGGCTTCACAAGTGAATTCTACCAAACATTTAAAGAAGAGTCAATACCTATTCTTCTCAAACTATTTCAAAAAAATAGAAGAGGAAGGAAAACTTCCAAATTCATTCTACAAGGCCAGCATTACCCTAGTACTAGATATTACCCTAATAAGAAAAACTACAGGCCCATGTCCCTGATGAACAGAGACACAAAAATCTTCAACAAAATATTTTGGCAAACCAAATTCAACAGTGCATTAAAAGGATCATTTGCCATGGTCAAGTGGGATTTTTTCCAGGGATACAACGGTAGTTCAATATTCACAAATCAATCAATGTGATATATCACATTAACAAAAGAAAAAATAAAATATGACCATTCAATAGAGGCAGAGAAAAGCATTTGACAAAATACAACATTCGCTCATGATAAAAATTCTCAACAAAGTGGGTTTAGAGGAAACATACCTCAACCTCATAAAAGCCATATATAAAAAATCCACAGCTAACTTCACACTCAATGGTGAAAAACTGAAAGCCTTTTCTCTAAGATTAGGAAGAAGACAAAGACGTCCACTCTCACCACTTTTATTCAAAATAGTACTGGAAGTCCTAGTTGTAGCCATCAGACAAGAGAAAAAGTATAAAAGGCATCCAAATGGGTAAGGAAGAATTAAAACTATCACTATTAACAGATGGCATGATCTATAGATAGAAAACCTTAAAGACTCCACCCAAAAACTATTTTAGTACTAATAAATGAATTCATTAAAGTTTTGAGATACAAAAATCAATATACAGAAATCTGTTGTGTTTCTATACACTAATAACAAACTATCAGAAAGAGAAATTAATGAAATATTCCCATTTACAATTACCTCAAAAAGAATAAAATACCTAGGAATAAATTTAACTAAGGAGGCAAAAGATCTATACTCTGAAGACTACAAGACATTGATTAAACAAACTGAAGATGACACAAACAAATGGAAACATATACCATGTCCATGGATTGAAAAAAGTTAATATTGTTAAAATGCCTATACTACCAAAAGCAATATACAGATTCAAAGCAATTTCTATCAAAATACCAATAACATTTTTTATAGAACTAGAACAAATAATCCTAAAATTTGTATGGAACCACAAAAGACCTCAAATAGCCAAAGCAATCTGGAGAAAGAATAAAGTTGGAGGTATCACAATCTCAGATTTTAAGATATACTACAGAGCTATAGTAATCAAAACAGTATGGTATTGGCACACAAACACACACATAGATCAACAGAATAGGATAGAGAGCACAGAAATAAACCAACACTTATATGGTCACTTAATCTACCACAAAGGAAGCAAGAATATACAATGGGGAAAAGACAGTCTTTTCAATAAACGATTTTGAAAAAAACTGGACAATTACATGCAAAATAATGATATTAGACCATTTTCTTACACCATACACAAAAAAGAAAACCTCAAAATGGATTAAAGACCTAAATGTGAGACCTACAATCATAAAACTCTTAAAATAAAAAATAGGCAGCAATCTCTTAGGCATCAGCCTTAGCAACATGTTTATGGATATGTCTACTCAGGCAAAGGAAACAAAAGCAAAACAATTAAGACTACGCCAAAATTAAACGCTTTTGCACAGCAAAAGGAGCCATAAACAAAACAAAAAAAGCAACTTACTAAATGGGAGGAGATATTTGTAAACAATACGTATGATCAGGGGTTAATATCCAAAATACATAAAGAACTCCTATAACTCAACACCAAAACAACAATCTGATTAAAAAATGAGCAGAAAACCTGAATAGACATTTTTCCAAAGAAGACAAACATAGCCAAGAGACATATGAAAAGATACTCAACATCACTAATCATCAGGAAAATGCAAATCAAAGCCATAGTGACATATCTCCTATCTCCTCACACCAGTCAGAGTGGCTATTACCAAAAAGACAAGAAGAGGTGCCTGGGTGGCTCAGTTGATTAAGCTTCTGACTTCAGCTCAGGTCATGATCTCATGGTTGGTAAATTCGAGCCCCGCGTTGGGCTCTGTGCTGATAGCTCAGAGCCTGGAGCCTGCTTCAGATCTGTGTCTCCCTCTCTCTGCCCCTCCCCTGCTCACTCTCTCTCTCTCTCTCTCTCTCTCAAAGATAAATAAACATTTAAAAAATTCTAAAAATAAAAAAAGACAAGAAATAATAAACAGTGGCAAGGATCCAGAGAAAAGGGAGCCCCCCCTACATCACTGATGGGAATGTAAATGGGTGCAACCACTGTGAAAAACAGTATGGAGTTTCCTCAAAAAATTAGAGATAGAGGGGTGCCTGGGTGGCTCAGTCGGTTGGGCGGCCGACTTCGGCTCAGGACATGATCTCGCGGTCCGTGAGTTCGAGCCCCGCATCGGGCTCTGTGCTGACAGCTCAGAGCCTGGAGCCTGTTTCGGATTCTGTGTCTCCCTCTCTCTGACCCTCTCCCATTCATGCTCTGTCTCTCTCTCTATCTCAAAAATAAAAATAAACGTTAAAAAAAAATTTTTTTTTAATTAGAGATAGAAATATCACATGACCCAGTAATGTTACTACTGAGTATTTACCCAAAGAAAACCAAAACACTAATTTGAAAAGATATATACACCTCTATGTTTATTGAAGCATTATTTATAATGGCCAATATACAGAAGAACCAGAGTCTCCATTGATAGATAAATGGATTAAGAAGATGTGGTACATATCTACAATAGACTATTAAATCATTTAAATATTAAAATATAATAAAACCTTGCCATTTGCAACAACATGGATGAACCTAAATGGTATTATGCTAAGGGAACTAAGTCGGAGAAAGACAAATACTGTATAATTTCACTTATATATGGACTCTAAAAAAAAAACTGAACAAACAAACAGACTCTTAAACACAGAAGACAAACTGATGATTGCCAGAGGGAAAGTGGATGGTGGGATGAGTGAAACAGGTGAAAGGGATTAAGAGATACAAACTTCCAGTTATAAAATTAATAAGTCACAGAGATGAAAAGTACAGCATGGGGGGGGGGGCGCCTGGGTGGCTCAGTCAGTTAAGCGTCCAACTTCAACTCAGGTCATGATCTCATGTTCGTGAGTTTGAGCCCCAAGTCGGGCCCTGTGCTGACAGCTCAGAGCCCGGAGCCTTGCTTCGGGTTCTGTGTCTCCCTCTGTCTCTGCCCCTCCCCTGTTAATGCTCTGTCTCTCTCTCTAAAAATGAATAAACATTTTTTAAAAACATTTTTAAGGGGCGCCTGGGTGGCGCAGTCGGTTAAGCGTCCGACTTCAGCCAGGTCACGATCTCGCGGTCCGTGAGTTCGAGCCCCGCGTCGGGCTCTGGGCTGATGGCTCAGAGCCTGGAGCCTGTTTCCGATTCTGTGTCTCCCTCTCTCTCTGCCCCTCCCCCATTCATGCTCTGTCTCTCTCTGTCTTAAAAATAAATAAACGTTGAAAAAAAATTAAAAAAAAAAAAAAATTTTTAAGTACAGCATAGGGAATGTAATCAATAATTCTGTAATTATGTTGTAATGGTGACTACATTTATTTTGAAGAGTGCTGAGTAATGTATGGAATTGTGGAATCTCTATGCTGTGTACCTGAAAATAATATAAAATTATACCTCAACTATACTTCAATTTTAAAAAGTAAGATAAAATACTCCTCTGTTTTTTCCAACCACATCTCTGAATAAGGCCAGATTTCCTTTATGTATTTCACCCAAAACAATAAATCACAACAAACTGAATGCAGAGGCAGATATGAAGACATAGCTGTCTTCTATTAAGTAATACACTGAAGAAATGGGCCAAAATAAAAAACAACACCATCTTCTCAATTTTTTGTTTCAGAAAAGATAGTTATTTTTCATAAAAATGAGATATTCCTATTTACTACTATGTACTGTTATTTTCAAATGAATTAATAAATGTTTTAATTCTTTTCAGTTCTCAATTATAACAACAAAATATTAATAGGTGTAATGCAAACAAATTAATGTGGGGGTTCTCAGCAATTTGGAAGAGTATAAAGGAGACTTGAGAGCCAATAGTTTGAGAATCATTGTTCTAAGGTAACCATTAAAACAATGGATAAATACTGTGAAGGGAGGGGGAAAAGAGGATTAAATAAAAAAAAAAAAACTCAGTGAATCCATAAGGCAAAAAAGGAAGAAAAAAATAACATAGATCAGAGAGAATAAATTGACTGTATCTGTCACATTAAGGCAAGTGGACAAAAGCTGTAAGACATGATTTTAGAAAAAACACGGTCTCGTTGTATGCTATTTACAAGATGCAAACTTAAAGCATAAGGATACAGAAAAGTTTAAAGTAAAAGGATGGTATGATATCTTAATAAAAACACTAACCAAGACAAGGCAGGTGAAGCTACATTCATATCAAAAAATTTAGATCCAAGGAAGAAAATGTGACTGGCTATAAAGAGGGACATTTTGTAAAATACAAACTCCAAATGCCAGGAAAATGTAATAATTCTAAATATGTATGTACCTAGTAACATAGCTTCAAAATACATAAAGCAAAAACTGACAGAGCTAAAGGGATAAAGAGACAAAATCTTTATCACAGTGAAAGATTTTAACACATCTCTCAGTAATTGGTCAAACGAGTGGACCAAACTTATTAGCAAAAAATATAGTTTTGAATAACTATATTTATTAACCAATAAACTTGACTTGACATTTGTAGAACCAATTTGACTTGACATTTGTAGAACATTGCACCCAACAACTCTAAAGTATACCTTTAAGCATTTACCAAAAATGACCATATACTCAGCCACAGATCAAGTTTCAACACACTGGAGAGGACTAAAATCCCACAGAGCGTATTCTCTGATCAGAGTGGAATTCAGCTAGACGTCAATAGCAAAATAAGTAGAATGCTTTGGGAAATTAAGAATTTAGGGGAATTAAGAAAATATACTTCCAAGGGGTGCCTGGGTGGCTCAGTCGGCTAAGTGTCCAACTCTGGATTTTGGCTCAGGTCAGGATCTCACACTTCGTGACATCAAACCCCACGTTGGGCTCTGCACTGACAGTCCAGAGCCTGCTTGAGATTCTCTCTCTCCCTCTCTCTGGCCCTCCCCTGCTCACTCGCGCGCGCTCTCTCTCTCTCTCTCTCTCTAAATAAATAAATAAATAAATAAACATTTTAAAAAAATACACTTCCAAGAAATCCTCTGGGCCAAACAACAAAACAACGGAAATTACAAAATATGTCAATCGAATGACAATGAAACATCTTTATGATGTATGTGATCACATATGATGCTAACCTGTGAAATGCACAAAAGCCATGCTTAGAGAGAAATTGGTACAGCCTTCAATGTATATATTAGAGAACAATAAAGGCTGAAAGACAATGACCCAAACTTCCATCTCAAAAGCTACGAGAGGAAAATGGGAAACTAAACCCAAAGAAAGTGCCAGAAGGCGTGGCTGCAGAAGGTTCCGGGGTCTGCAGAGGGGCGCTGCTTTGGGGATGCTTTGCGGGGCTTCAGGGGGCAGGTGGTCTGTGCCCCCAAATGTCAGCTCCAGCCACCTTCTGTCTTCTGCTCTTTATCCTTCTCTGCCAGATATTCTTGCTAACCTAGTCCTTATGGTTTTAATTTGCATTTACCCGATTACTAAGAAGGTTGAGAATCTCTTCCTATGTTTGGAGCCTCAAGCGGTTTCTCTTCTATGAATTGGAATTCAGACCTTTTTCCCATTTTTCTACTCCTCGTCTTTTCTTACTCTGAGTTGTAGATGTTCTTACAGTACGGAGGCCAATCCTTTATTTGCTGTATGTTGATGGCAGGAGGTATTTGCAATACCTCCCGTGAGTTTGTAGCGTAACTTTTAACTTCTTTTAGGGTAGCTTACCTTGAACAGAAGGTTTTAATTTTAAGGTGGCCAAAGGTATGAGTGTTTTCCTGTGGTTTTTCTTGTGGGTTTGTTTTGAAAGTTCTTCTGTATCCCCAAAGTCATGAAGATATTCTATTATAGTTTCTTCTAAACGTGTTAATGTTTCTCTTTCCCCACGGATGCCATAACACACCTGGAAATTATTTGGGGGGTCATGTGAGGCTGATTCCATTTTTACAGTAGATGAAATTAAGGTTCTGATTGGTGAACGGATTTTTCAGGCTAGAAATGGCCGAGCCTGGAATCAATATTTGATTGACATATGGCCTTTCTCGTCCATCCCGCGGCATCCTTCCAGAATCCTCCAATTTGAGCTGTGCTGGGCCTCTGATCCTGAAATAGGTGCTAGGAGCACAGACATTAGTTGGACCCAGGCCTGCCTTGGAGTTCAGTCTGACGGGGCCAGGATACGCGCTATCACAGGGAATGCCTGAATTATGCGTTCCCGAAGGCCAAGTACTAAGAAGCAAGCACAGGGCCAACTCAAAGCCCAGAGGCGAGGCTGGGGAAACCCTGCCCCAAAAGCCAAGACAACACAAAGAAAGTGCTTATTTCCTAGTTACAAGTGAGCAAAACAACCTTGGAAAGTCGAAGAAGCCAGCCCAGAATTATCCATGGAAGGAAAGAGCAAGAATGAAATTGGAAGTCGGGCCGTTGGAAATGAAGTCTGGCCTCCCTTGCCCTTTTGGCATTGCTACACAGAGAGAAAGAAGAAAGCAGCAAGGACACCCGGCAGCAGCTGTGGGCAGCCCCCACCACCACCCCAGCTGCTGGACCCCCACCCCCAGCTCGGGGCCTCTGTCCCACGGTGCCCTGCAGCCACTCAGGGGTTCCCGAGTTACCAAGCAATGCCTGTCCATGCCAGCTGTGGCCAGGTGTCTCCAGCCAGCCCACCCCCCAGGATACAAACACATACACACACACACACACACACACACACACACACACACACCCTACTCTGATGCCTGGTGCTGGAGCCTCACGCTCCAGCAGGACGGCTGCTCTGGGGCCCTGCACGCCGAGCTCAAATTCCTGAATCTTCGCCCATCCGCTTGTCCTCCTGACCCCCTGTCCTGGCTGCTCTGTGCTCAGTGCTGGGCGACCCCAAGGGCAGACCGGGCACGTGCCCAGGGCTCTGGGGACACACACAAAGCTCAACCTCAGAAGGCTGATCAGAATTTCGCAATCAGAAAACCTAAATCCCACCCACTGTCCCTACAAGGTCTGTGTCAATATGCAAAATGTGGGTCACAAGGGGTGAGGGGGCTCCTCCCACGCACAGAGCTGAGATCTCCGAACGAGCTGAGCTGTGCGTCCACAGTGGCTCAGCGACGAGAAAGTTTTCCCAGCTCCATGCTGCCATAATCCCTTTCTCTTCTTTTCTGACCCTTCCTTTCTGCGTCCTCCTTCTTGTCTGTCTCCTTCTCTCCCCTCTCTTTCCCTCTGAGCTACGCATAATCATCTCCAACCCCAAAGCACTTCACATTTGGTGAAAAGCACTTCAGTTTCGAAGTGATTAGAGGTTGAAGATCCGACGTTTAAAATTTAAATTAAACCAATTAAAATTACAGGGCCACTTCACGTGTTTTAAGCAAATAATTATTTTTTACAAACAGATCTCAGAGGCTGGGCCCAGCCAGGTACTGAACAGGAGTGACAAGGTGCCAATAGCTGACCTCCAGGGCCAAGCGGCCTGACCCCACTCAGGTGGCTCAAAGAAGCTCCCGCATATTCTGGAAGAAGACAGCCCCCACCCTCCAGCGGCACTCCTTCCCGCCCCTGGAACCAGTCAGGACCCTAGACTTTCCCTTCAAGGTTCCCCAAAGAGTGGCACTTCCAGCACATGGAGGTGGCCGTCACTCACAGGAGGAAGCGGAGATTCTCTGTCAGTTCCCCGTGATCCACGCCCAGTGACACACCCACTGCCCTCCCCTGCGCCCCAGCAGAGGGGAAGTGGACCTCAGGGCCACCAAAACGCAAAGGGGATCTCAGGTTTACCCAGCGCGTTTCATGTGTGCACACAAGATTGAATCAGCAACGTGCCTGCCCTTGACGAGCTCAGCCCAACAGAGGCGTCAAACTATAAATTACAGAAGGGTGTTGTCAATAATACAGAAAATCGCAGGAGGTGCTGGAATAGAACAGAGATGGGAGTGATTGACTTCTGGGGTCCTCTGGGTCGGCCTCACGGAGAAAGGGCTACGGAAGCTGGGGTCGGCGGGAGGAAGGGGAGTTTTCAGGCGGACGAAGATCACGCATTCGGGAGACGAACACTGCCGAGGCCCACGGCCTCGTGTTCCTGCTGCAGAACGATGAACTAGGATGAGACACTCAAGTGATCTTCTCTTACCAAGTTGGAAATTCAGTCTCAAAGGTTTGAAGCTCCTGTCTGGGCTGGCAAGTTCTAAGCTCGAGTCCAGGGCTAATTCCCAAGGCCCAAGTACGTTTCTTTTCCCTCTTGGTTGCCCTCGGAGGCCAGAGATCTGTGTTTTGTGTCTTTTGTTCCCTCTTCTTCTCTACTCCTGGCCAAACTGCAGCCTGGGATCAAAACAACAAACCAAGCAGCGGGCCTGCCCCTGCCCCCCTGGGGGGGTGGGGGGGTGCTGCCTCCTGCCACCCCACACCCACACCCAGCACGGGGGAGGGCAGCCGGTTGCTGGGCCTGGGAGGCAGCTGGAACAGAGAGCGAGGGAAAATAGTTCACGGTCTGTGTGGCAAGGGGAGACGGGCCGCCCAGCTGTGGCCAGGAGAGCCAGGAGGCCAAGCCCAGCCCAGACATTTCAAAAACAAACCTGGATCCAGCTTTCCATCCCCCCGGGGCGGGCCCCACCCTCCAGGAGGAAGGTAACTCCAGCCGCCCAGGTTCCTTTCTTTGGGAATCCTTGGTTTGTAGTTTCCTTTTTCCTAATTAGGTTTCGGAGGCCAGAATCTAGGCAGCTTCCGTACTCAGCCAGGTTGGACGTGTGCTGCCGTGTTGACTTAAAAACACTCCCCGAAAAGGGATAGTGGGTGGGGGGCCAGGGGGCGGGGGAAGCATTGGGTAAATAAGAACTCTCCCTGGGGCTGGGGGCAGGAGGGCTAGGGGCAATTATTCACAGGTACTAAGTTTCTATCAGGCATGGTGAAGAACTTTTAGGGACAGCTAGCGGTGACCGTACAGGATGGTGAGAACAGATTATGTTACTGACTTGTGTACTTATGGGGAAAGGTTAAAATGATAAATCTTATGTTATGGATGTTTTCACCACGATAACAATTGGGGCCTGCTCTTGTAAATGGATGAGACATAAAGACAGATAACAAAAAAAGAAGAAGAAAGACACTTATCTTCAGTGATAATTATTTTGCCAGTGGGGACAGAGGAGGAAACACTTCCATGCTTTTGGAAAGTTATTGGTTCATTGGCCCAAGGGGGACTGGAAGCAAGAAGCTATTTGGAAGGTCCGGGGTGAGACAGAGACATCTCTGGAACATCTTCACCCTCTGGGGACACGCCTTAAAGGTGGAGATCAGCGGAACTGTTTCTTTTCTTTCAAGGAGCACACTGATATCTGTGTCCAGGGGGCAGGACCTCAGCTCTTGGGCCCCTCCTTAGGACCGGGTCCTGGGCACAGACCAAAGCGGAGGTTGAAGAAGGTGGCACTTTGTATACAGTGGTGCAGGTTAGTGGAGCGTGCACAGCAGCCCCAACGGGAAGCCCTTCATTCCGATCCCAACAGCTCTGTGGTCTGACCTTGCTGGGGTCCCTTTGTCTCCCTGGTCCTCAGCACCCTCTCGTTGTGCATGTGGCCCAGATCCTTGAGTGGAAGGAACTAACGTGTGTGTGTGTGTGTGTGTGTGTGTGTGTGTACGCCTGGAGCACAGTAGGGGTTCGACAAGGGCTTCGTCTCTCTCACTGTTGCTCCCAAGAGGAGCCCTGTGCCCGACCGAGCCACCATTTATTCTTGGGGACCAAGAGGGACCCTCACCGAAGTCAATGCTGGCAGGAGTCACTGGCAGGGTAGAAGCCTAGCTCTCTCCATCCAATGAGCTGTGTGATTCTGTATCCAGGACAGGGTGCAGACAGGAGGAGAGGGGGGATGTGAAATCCAGAGCAAACCACTGCTAAAAAAAAAAAGGAAAAAGAGGAAGAAGTCAAAATAAAATAAAATATACATTTTTTTAACTTCAATCAAAAAAAGAGCTAGCCACCGCAGCGGGGCCCCACACCCCCCGGCAGTGAAGGGTCGGTTCAGCTTCCTGGAGTAAAAAGCTGCGGGTCAGCCTACAGCAGTTTGGAGGCCTGGGCTCTAGCATGAGTGAGTGGGGAGCTGGACCGCAGGCCAGCTGGCTTTTCTCCCGCAGTTTCTTCTTCCCTGCATGTAAGAACCGTAAGCTCAGGAGGATAGCCGTCTGTCCCGCCCAGTTCAGGGTATGGAGAGTCAGGGGTCACGTTAGCAGAAAGACTCCCCTCCAACCCACACCCCAAACAAGCTAGCTTTAGCATCCACATAGGCCATTGCTTCTGGAATAGAGGAAAATACTCTCAGAACACGCAGGACTGGGTTGCCTACAGCTCCCTGGGAAATAACAAAGCACCACTTTTTTTTTTTTTTTTTTTTTTTTACTCACTGCATGTTGCTTTTACTTATTTATACACACATTCAACAAACATTTACTACCTGACAGACCGAGGAAGGTGTAATTACCCCCTTTGTGTTGTCGCCGCTGTTTGGTTTGGGGTGCTCTTTGTGAGGGTGGA
The DNA here is from genome assembly GCF_022837055.1 of Prionailurus viverrinus. Lineage (NCBI taxonomy): Eukaryota > Metazoa > Chordata > Mammalia > Carnivora > Felidae > Prionailurus > Prionailurus viverrinus. Next base: position 137,179,351 of record NC_062566.1, read on the forward strand.
CCTGAACCTGCCTGGTAGCTCACAGCCATCCATTCCAGGGCCAGGATCAGAACCCTGGTCTGTCTGAACCCAAGCGCAGTAGTTCTCCACCACCCAAGCTGGCACGGGCTCCTGCCCCTGGCCGTGCAGGTGCCAGGAGGAATACAGCAAGGGAGAAATCAAAGGTCCTTCTCCAAGGAGGTCACAGCTCCACAGAGACGTAGAAGTCTCTGTGGGAGCCTGGGAAGGACCCAGGCAGGTGGACAGACAGGTTTGGAAAGCCCAGAAGCAAAGGGGCTCCTTCAGAGACAAAAAAAAACAAAAACAAAAACAAAAAACGTGAGTAAGGAAGGTTGACCGGGCAGGACCACGTGGGAAGGTGGGAGATGTGAAGGAGGTGAGGGAGGACCACACCATGTGGATCAAGGGACGGGGCTGGCCACTGCGGGCACCAGGCTCCGTGGGTTTCTGATTCTGGGTGTTGGATGTCCCGGGGGTGCAGAACACTCATCTGAATGCCGTGTGGAGAGCCATCACACGATGCCGGTAGGAATGTAAAATGGTGCAGCCACTTTGGAAAACAGTCCGGCGTTTCCTCAAACGATTGAAAAAAGACCATACGATCCAGACATTCTACTTCCAGGTATCGACCCAGGAGAAGTGAAAACAGGAGCAAGAATGTGAAGAGAAGCGTGATTCGGGGCACCTGGTTGAGCGTCCGGCTTCAGCTCAGGTCATGATCTCACAGTTCGTGAGTTCAAGCCCTGCATCGGGCTGTGTGCTGACAGCATGGAGCCTGGAGCCTGCTTCAGATTCTGTGTCTCCTTCTCTCTCTGCCCCTCCCCTGCTCATTCTCTCTCTCTCTCTCTCTCTCTCCCTCTCTCTCTCTCTCTGTCTCAAAAACAAATAAACAATGAAATGTTAAAGGGACGCATTATTTATAAGAGTCAAAAAGTGGAAATAACCCAAATGCCCATCTGTCCATGCCTCACGGATGAATAAAATGCGGTCTGTCCGTTCAGTGAAGTATTATTCAGCCATACAAAGGAATTAAGTATTGATCCGTGCCACTGCATGGACAGACTTTGAAAACATTATGCTGAGTGTAAGAAGCCAACCAAAAAGACCACATGTATGATTCCATTTATATGAAAAAGTCCAGAATAGGGAAATCTATAAAGACAGAAAGTAGACGGGTGGTTTACTGGGCCGGACAAGAGGTGGATGGGAGCCAGTGATATTGAGTGACGAAATGTTCTAAAATTCATGGTGGTGATGGTTGTACATACCTGTGAATACACTAAAAGCCATTAAGTTGTAAACTTTACATGGACGCATTGCATGGCATGTGAATTAGACCTCAACAAAGCTGTTTCAAAAGAACTTACAGAGCAACCTAATACTTCATGCATTAGCTTAGTTACACTTGACCTCGCCAAGAGGAGGTTTACTTTATCTCCCGCTTTACAAATGAGGAAAAAGAAGGTTCAGCGAGGTTAAGTGACTTGACCAAAGTCAGCGCTAGTGAACAGTCCTTCCAGTCCCGCCCATGCTCCAAAGTCCCGGCTTCTCCCGGGACTGTCACTGCAGTGTCACGGGGCTGTCAGCCCCAGCTGGCTTCCCCACCCACTGGAGGCCAAGGCTGGCGGTGCTTTTCTGCAGGCCCCCAGACCCAGTGGGTCCTCAGCCTACCTGGAGGCTCCACTCTCTGGCTATTCACCAACGCCCCCCCCCAACCCCACCCTGTCAGTGTTTCCCACTGTGGGCAACGTGGCCAGGGCAAGCTTTGCTTCTGGCCCAATCTTTATCTTCAAAGACGATTCCGGCTCCAAATATTTATGGCAAAATACAAAAGAGCGCCTTCCTTCACTGGGGCCTGTGTTTGAAGTCGTTTTCCCAGCGCACAGGTATTTGACAGTCAAATCTCTCCGAGGGCACACGGAGATCTGGTGGCTGCCGGTGCCCCACGTTGGCGCCCACCCCCCCCCCCCCAGAGTTAGCCAAGAGCCCCAGCAACATTCACAGGGTAGCACGTCCAGAGGCTTCTAAGGATGCCACGCCCAGTGTACCCAGGTTCTGACTGTGTCTGCTGGGTCCTTTGGCACTCTGCCATAGGGTCCTAGGCAAGGTGTCCTTTCCGTGGTGGACACTCATCATTGGGTGAGACACAGAGCCGGGGACGGCCATTGGAAATCTAACAGCGCCATCATCTCCCCTTGCTAAAGCCATTCCCTTAACTGGAAAGGGGGGACAATAACAGTAACTTTAGGATTTTACAAGATTATTTTGTAAAGGGCTTAGAGCTTAGGATAGCACACGGTAAGAACTCAAGAAGTGTTAACTAGGATTATTTTCTCCTCTACCCTCCTTCTCCTGCTCCTCCTCCCTTTCTTATTTTTCCCCCCATTATTAAACACAGAATTCTGCAAATCAAAATACCTGCACAGTATACTACATCCCCAGTCATCCACATAAGGATCTATGTTCCTCAGAGGACCCTGCAGCGTAATTATCCTTAACACCCTCATTAGAGAGAGAAAATTAAGGCTCAGAGAAGGACAGTCGATTGCCCAAGGTCACACAGCTCAACACAGGTTGGCTGATTTGGAAGCCTAAGCTCATTTGCTATGGCCCTACTGTCTCCTTCTCCCCAAATGCAACCACAGTAAGTCTGACTTAAAAGTAACCACGGTGCACAAAGGATCGATCGTTCGTCTAGTCTCGGAGCATGTTTAAGTTGTGAACTGCCAATGAAGGTTTGGGGGACGCTAAAATCAGGACTGTCAGCACATTCCTGTGGTGGGGGAAGTCAGCCCCCGCGCATGACACAGCTAAGCACGGCCCCACCCTGCTCCCCACCCACCCCACCTCATCAAGGTGGCCAGGCCAGGTCAGGCGGAGCCAGGCCGGCCTCAGAGGCCCCTGGCAGGAGCATCCAACCCCAAAGGATTCTTCAGGCAAGGTGGCCTTGGTCCAAGGAATTGACCAAGGGCCCCACCCCAGCCTGTGCTCATTCAAGATTGCATTTTTGAGGACTGGTCAGGACAAGGCTGGGGAAGTGGTGCCAGGTTGCCTTGGGCTTTCGGCACGCAATGGAAAGAAAGCTCTCAGGCCCTGGAGGGCAGGGGTGGGACCTCTCGGGTATGGAGAAGATTCCCAGCACCAAGCCAGGCGGTGAGCTCTACAGGTGTGCTGTTCAGGCAGGAAGCCAGCCCGTCCTGCTACCAGGGCCAAGCCCTGAGGACAAAGGCTCCAAAGGGGACAGGAGAAAATCCCAGAACAGAAGTACAATCACGCAATTTGGAGTCAGCAAGACCTCGCTTTAAGTTTGCCTCTACCGCACGGCAACTCTGTTAGCCACTTGACCCCTGAGACCCGGGCCCTTCCTCAGGAGGAAGGGGTCAGTGACGATCACCCACCTCCCACCCACCCCTGGGCTTGTTCTGGGGAAAGGAGACCATGCATTGATTTGACATTCTGTCCTCGTAGCCTTGCCACGGGCTGGGGACATGCCACCAGACGCTGGGTCGAAGCACTTAACTCAGGCATTTCATACTTGATTTACGAACCAGCCACTCTGCCAGGCTCACTTTCCCCGCAGCCTAAAATTCACCTGCTCACCCCTTCACTCACTTAGCAAGTTGCTCATTCTCTCGATTTCCAGCGTCCAATGAAATGCCCAAGCCCAGCATGACTGTCACTCCCCTAGACCCCACTCAGTTATTCACTCGTGCATTTATTCATTTACCCATTCATTCAACAGACATATTAAATGCCCAAGCGTTTTAGGCAAAAGCATCTCTCAACCTGGAATTTCCTTATGAATGAGTGAATCCCAAGCTAAGGGAAAATCGCAACTATGATTCTTCCTACATATATCTCAGCAAATGACACAGTGCTGTGCTGAGGTGGGTGAATTCCGAGCTCATAAATTCTGGCTTTAAGAGACTCGTTATACCCAACCTTCCGCTACGATTCTGCCTCTTGACGCAGTGGCCCTGGATTGCCACCTTCTCTCCCCAAACAGAGACTCGCGTAAGAAATTCCACTTGAACTGGAAACCAGCATCAGGATTTCCCTTTTACAGGGATAGCTGTGATGCGGGCACGCAGAGGGCCATCGCTCCCCCCAAAAAAGAGTGTTTCCCGAAAGTAACTTAATGGTTGCAATGAGCGGAAGGAAACCAGATCCTCGTGTCTTAAAAAAGTGTTTAAATCATCATAATAATCCCATTCACCACCTGTATCTGAGTCAGCACACCCACTTTTAAAGTCAGAATGCTGTGGGCCCGAAGGCCCAAGCATCCAATTCTATAAATACAGACAGAAGCTGCAAAGCCAAAAGGCCAGACCATCCCAATCTGTCACCCTTTCCACGCTGACAAATTCTGCACACCCCCTTGGACGGAGACGCCCGGAGGCTTGAGGTCCTGTCTGAGAGCGGGATCCTCACCAGGCGACCTGGGGCCCCACGCTCCCAACTCATCCGCTCCCCGCACCGCTCAGCCAGCCCCTCCCTACCTGCTGTCTCCTTTGGGCAGACCAGGTGTGCTCCGTGATGGATTGCCCAACGGGCCCCTCCGTCCTGGAGGCAGATGAATCCGGGTGGCGGGAAGCACCCACCGGGTCTTTGACAGACGGCAGGCACGTCAAAACTAGAAATGAGCCTGTCTTGGGGGGACGTGTGTTTTATTCGAGTGCAGGTCAGTTTCTTTCCTGACCACACCCTGCTCCCCCACCCCCTCGGCTGCCTCACCCCGGTTCCTACCTCCTCAGGGCCGGGCGCGTGAACGAGAACCACGTTTTAGCCAAAGGGCAAGAGAAAAGAACCAGGCTTCCTCCCATTTTAGAAGATTTCTCTGTGATCTGAAGATGAAATCAGAAGGGGGCCATGTCTCCAACTAGCTTCTTGTAATTCAGAAAGACAGTTGCAAGTCATTTAAAAGGAGACACAGAATCTTTAATAAATGTAATCCACATCTGATTACAAGGGAAGAAAGTGCTCTCTCTATATCTCTTCTCTCTCTCTCTCTCTCACCTTACAGGGCTGGAATATTGCAGTAACTATTCCATCTGATTTTTTTAAAAATAAGATTTACTAAAGGTCAATGTATCTCCTGGCCACATAAGCAGCAACATTCAAATTTCCCCAAGCCCAAGAATAAAAAGATGCTGTCATTAAAAATGAAAGCGTAAGGACATCTCTCGAGCCCATGGGGGATTTTAGAAAGAGGAGACATTTCGTTATCAACACGCAATCATGAGATTTTTAAGCGGTGTCTCTAATCTGCTTCCCCCTCCCACCCCCCCCAACCCATCCGCCCCCTCCTCCCTTCATACCCCCCCCTTCACAGCAAGGTCTTTTTATCCTTCCAATTTTGCATCTAAAGATGAGGTGAATACCATTAGCTCAATTCAACCTCAAGTGTAGTCAGATGGGCCTGTGATTTCTGAAAAGCGCTCGCTAAGGTCACATTAAAATGTATAAGAGCATTTCGATTCCTGAGAAGGGGGCTTATTATCCACCCGTGGTGTAAAAGAGGAATGTCAGTGGCCGCAGACTTGGGTGAAAACAAAAGAGATACCAGGATTTCAGTCTTTTGTGAGCAAGCTTCTCTGGTTTCTTTTCACGGTCGTCCCGGCTCACCAGCCCAACAGATAGCTCTGCAGACTGCAAAACTTAGGCCTCTTGCAAAAAAAAAAAAAAAAAAAAAAAAAAAAGGAAAACAAGTTTAACTGGCTTCCCCTCTACCTGTTTTTATTTAACTCTTCCAGCTAGAGTCAGCCAAGTCATGGCTGTTAAGTTATAAATGCATATTTTCTTGACAGGGAGAGTTTGGTCTGTCCTGTTCGTATGGCTTATTTTTTTGTTTTGTTTTGTTTTGTCTTGTTTTTTTGTCTGTCCCTTCAGTAGATGGGAGTCAGCATCCAGCTGGAAAAGCATGAATGTTGGGGTCAGACCTACCAGGGTAAGAAGCCCAGTTTTGCTGTCACAGGCAATGCGACCCTAGACAACCACCCATTCACTTATTCAAGGTTCGTTTATTCAACAGATTATCTGTTGATCATCTACTACATGCCAATCATGGCTCTCAGTTTTAAGAATACACAGGAGCACCAGACACACTGATATTTGCACTCTTGCAGGGACAGGAGTTCTGCAAAGAAAGGTAAAGCAACAAGACAGGTGGAAATGCTAATAGGAAGTAAACAGAGTGTTCACAAAGAGGAAACTTGAAGAAGACCAATGATACATAGGGTAATTGAGGGATTTAAGATGAGCTGAAACTTCAGGCCAAGCCAGAAATTCAAAGGGCATCCCAGGTGCTGGGTACAGGAAATAAAAGGGTTTGTGTCATGGACATCTGTTATTTTGCCCACCAAACACCCAGTTCTCCCTACCATCAGCCATGCCCTACTTCCATGGCATACTCTTGGTCGGGGAGGTGATCAGCCAGGGTGCCTGACCTCATCCAGCCAAAGAAAGGGTACATGACCCAAGAGAGACTGTTAGAGCCTCACTCGGAGCTCACCTGCCACCTACCAAGTGGAGGAATATAAGGTAGAGAACAGTGGCAGCTGGCACACCCCTATGGTGGTGCTCTGATGAGAAGGCTATATGGTTCTGCCTCTTCTATCTCTAGAATCTCTCTATTTCCTTCTTGTTTCCCATTCTGGTTCTTCAGCACTCCTTTAGATGCTGTGAGCCTCTTGGTCTTCCAATAAATGTTCTTTTTGCTCAAGTTAGTCAGAATCTGATATATGACTTGAAAACAAAGAACAATAACCAACATAAAAATCAATAACAGAGGGTGAATCTCCAGGAACCTGTCAGGCACACATAGGGTATATTGAAGTAACTATCCAGTCAAGAGGACTCAGATTTATATTCAGAGTGGGAACCTGGTAGCCAACAGCACACAGAGGTGAAACAGCTGATTATAGTAATCAGCTTCAAGACTGTCAAAGAGAAGCCACCAGAGTGAAGGTCTACCATGAAACAGATTGGATTAGAACCAGAAGTATTGGTCTGAACACATAGTTTTCAGTATCTATAGAGAGGTGTAACTATAGACATGAACATGTGTTTGAGTCTGTCCACTGAGGGGACCGGCAAACAGTGATACCCAGTAGCAATGAGCACACTTAGTGTCAGATCTTGGTTTCTAAATACCATTCTCCACTCAAAAGAACAAGAGGTCCTTAGAGATGTGTATGATTCCACGGGTGGGACAGTGAAAGGACAAGCAAGATATAGGTGTAACATCTTCTACCAGAAAGTGACCAAGTGTTCAAGGCATGATGGGAACATGCAAGAACAGAGACCAACCAGAGATGGGAATATGCAAGAAACACACACTGACCAACTTTGAGGAATTTGAAAATCATCTTTATTCTGATTTAACTTATATCCAACAAAATGCACCTATTTTAATTATAGCTCAATGAGTTCTGACAAATATATGCATGTATTTTAATCAAGATACAGACCATTCCCACCCCAAAAATTCTGTCAAGCCCTTTCTTAATTCATCCCGCCCCAGAGGAAATGACTGATCTGATTTGTGTCACCATAGATTAATTTTGCCTTTCCTAGAACTTCTTATAAGTGGAATCAAACAGTATGTGTTCTTTGGTGTCTGCCTTCTAACATAAGACTAACATAAAGTGTTTGGGATTCATCCATATTGCTGTGCATATCAGGAATTTGTTCATTTCTAGTGATGAGCAATTTCTAATTTATGAAAAATATAACTGGTTTATCCACTCACCTGTTTATGAACATTTATGTTGTTTCCAGTTTCTAGATATTATGAATAAAGCTTGTTTGAATGTTCATATGCAAGTCTTTGTGTGGATATATGTATTTATTTCTCTGAGGTAATATATAGGAATGAAATTCCTGGGTCATATGATAATGTACTATTTAACTTTATAATACATTTTTGCGGTTTTCCCAAAATGATTGTACCATTTCACATTCCCACCAGCAAAGTATGAGAGTCTCAGCTGTTCCACATCTTCTCCACTATTTGTTATGTTTGACTTTTTCATTTAGCCATTCTAGTAAGCATATAGAGAAACCCCATGGTGATCTTAATTTTAATTTCCTATTGGCTAATGGTTTTGAGCATCTTTTCATGACCTTTTTAGCCATACATAGGACTTTTTTATATAGTGCCTGTTCAAATTTTTACACATATGTATTGGACTCTGTCTTACTGAGTTGTAAGAATCATTCTGGATACAAGTTATTTTCCAAACACACATGTTGCAAAGACTGCCATAAGTAGCATGCTTTCCACTTTCTTTTTTTTTTTTAATTTTTAATGTTTCTTTGTTTTTAAGACAGAGAGATACAGTGTGAGTGGGGGAGGGGCAGAGAGAGGGAGACACAGAATCCGAAGCAGGCTCCAGGCTCTGAGCCATCAGCACAGAGCCCAACGCAGGGCTTGAACTCACAAGCTGTGAGATCATGACCTGAGCAGAAGTTGGTCACTTAACCGACTAAGCCACCCAGGCACCCCAACATGCTTTCCATTTTCTTAATGGTGTCTTTTGAAAATCAGAATGTTTTCATTTTCTTGGAGTTCATTTTATCAAATTTTATTTTACCGTTTGTGCTGTTTGTGTTCTGAGCACCCACTGCCAACTCCAAGGTCAGAAATAAATTGTCCTGTTTTTTTCAGAAGTTCTATAATTTCAGACTTTGTGCTAAGGCACACGATCTATTTGAGGTTCATTCTTGTGAATGTTGTGAGATGGAGTCAAGCTTTATTTTTTCCATGTGGATAGTCTGTTGTTCTAGGATCTTTTGCTGAACAGATTATCTTCCCATGAAATTACCTTTGCCCCCTGATTAAAAATCAATTAATCATGGGGCGCCTGGGTGGCGCAGTCGGTTAAGCGTCCGACTTCAGCCAGGTCACGATCTCGCGGTCCGTGAGTTCGAGCCCTGCGTCAGGCTCTGGGCTGATGGCTCGGAGCCTGGAGCCTGTTTCTGATTCTGTGTCTCCTTCTCTCTCTCTGCCCCTCCCCCGTTCATGCTCTGTCTCTCTCTGTCCCCAAAATAAATAAAACGTTGAAAAAAAAATCAATTAATCATGTATCTATGATTGTGTTCCTTTAATCTATATTTCTCATCTTACACTGACTTGAATATTATATTTTTATAATATAAACGTTGAAATTAGGGGGGCATCTGGGTGGCTAAGTTGGTTAAGGGTCTGACTTTGGCTCAGGTCATGATCTCATAGTTGGTGAGTTCAAGCCCCACATCAGGCTCTGTGCTGGCAGCTCAGAGCCTGGAGCCCACTTCAGATTCTGTGTCTCCCTCTCTCTCTCTGCTTCTCCCCCGCTCATGCTCTGTCTCTCTGTTTCTCTGTCTCTCAATAATAACTAAACATTAAATGTTGAAATTAAGTAGTTTAGGCTGTCCAAATTTGCTCTACTTTTTAAAAGTTATTTTGGCTACACTAGGTCTTTTGTATTTCCATATAAACTTTATAATCAGTTTGTCAATTTCTTTCAGAAACCTGATAAACTTACTAGAATTACATTAAATCTATAAATTCACTCAGGTAAAAATGATATTGTAGTATAATAAGAGGTACACTGGATCTCTGTTCCTGATTTGGCACAGAGCTCCTAAACCTTGGAATTTCCTGAGTGATGGGGGTGTCTTTTAGTATTTATAACAAACTGCTTTTGATCACACCTGAGTTTATGCCAATGAGGAACTTGGGGTGGGCTCCCTTGCTAGCCTCAGGATGGAACTGATCATCAGAAAAACCAAGTGATAACAGGGCTGTAACTTTCAGCCCCACCCACTGACCTCTGGCGGTGGGCAGAGGATGGGGACTGAGTTCCATTAAAAACTCTTAAATAAGAAGATTTGGGGAGTTTTCTGGTTGGTGAAAACATCAATGCGCTAGGAAGGCAGCGCACCTGGAGAGGGCATGGAAGCTCCTCCCCCATACTTTACCCTATGCATCTTTCCCATTTGACTGTTCCTGAGTTGTATCCTTTATAATAAACCAGTAAACATGAGTGAAGTGCTCCCCAGAGTTTTGTGGGCCATTCTAGCAAATTATCACAATGGGGAAGAAGTCAAGGGAACTCAGCCCAGCAGAAATGTAAGTAACCTGGGAACCCCATTTGTGGCTGGCATCTGACTGGGGAGCATGAGACAGCACCTTTAACCTGTGGGGTCTGCACTAACTCCAGGGTTGGGTGTCATCACTGAATTGAATCTTTGAACACCTGGCTGGTGTCAGAGAATTGGAGAACTGCTGTGGGGAACCACCACACATTTAGTGTCAGAAGTGTTGGGGAGAAAACCTTTCAGGTATCTCCACAACACTTAGTTTTAGAATGTATCTCTCTATTATCTAATATACTTCTCCATATATTTAGGTCTCCTTCAGAAGTGTTTTGCAGTTTTCAGTCAGTACCACTTTTGTTAATTATTCCTGTTTCATGTTGACAATTATTCTTATTAGTATACAAGAAAACAATAGATTTTTGCATACTGACCTTATATCAAGCAACCTTGCAAAATTGTTCACCTTGTAGCATTTTTTTTTGCAGATGCATCAGGATTTCCTACACCCATAATTATATCACCTGCAAGTAAAGATGGTTTATTTCTTTCTCTGTCATTTTTATGCCTTTTATCTTGCTTTCTTACTTTATTGCACTAGCTAGTATCTCTAGCCAGTGAAAAGAAATTGTGAGAATGGGCATCTGTGCTTTTTCCCGATCTTAGAGGAAAAGCATTTAGTCTTTTACTATTAAATGATGTAAGCTGAATGTTTTTCACAGATGCTTTTTATCATGTTAAGAATGTTTCCTTCTGTTCTGAGTTTTCTGATAGTTTTTATAATCTATACTTGGAAAATATTGTCAAATTATTTTTGTGCATCTACTGAGATAATCATATGAGCTTCCTCCTTTTTACAGCTAAGACTGTGATTTACGTTGATTGTGTTTTGATTGCCAAACCAAACTTGCATATTAACTGTATCTGGTGATTATTTCTGGATTTGACGTGATAATATGTTGTTAAAGATTTTTCCCCCTCAATACTTGTAAGGTAAACTAGTCTGTGTTTTTTTTCATATTGTCTTTGTATCATGGCATCACAACATCAGTTAAGAAATGTCAACTTTTTCTCTATTTTCTGAAAAACTTAATATAATATTGGTATTATTATTTCTTCATCAGATGTTTGGTAGAATTTACCAGTCAAACCATCTGGGCATGAAGTTCTACTGTGGGAAGGTCTTAATTATTAATTCAATTTTAATAGACATAGTATTATTAACATTTTCTATTTTCTGTTGTGTCTATTTTGATAAGTTGTGTCCATTTGATCTAAGTTAATGAAATTACTGACATAATAATTTTCGTGAGTTCCTTAGTACACTTTTAATGTCTGAAGAATCTGTAATGATACTCCCTATTTTATTCCTGATACTAGTAAACATTCATAGAATCTTACTTGATCAATCAATCCAGAGATTTGTCAAACTATCAAATTCCATGAAGAATAAACTTCGTATTTCATCAATTTCTTCATTGTTTTTTCATTCGCTATCTTGTTGATTGTTGCCCTTATGTTTTTTATTTCCCCATTTCTACTTATTTTAGGTTTTAATTGCCATTCCTTTCCTAATCATTAAAGATGGAACCTTAGATCACTTATTTAAAAACTTTCCTATTTTCTAATATATGCATTTAAGATAAACATTTTCCTCTGAAAAATATGAACATCACAGATTTTAATATGTTTGGTTTTATTTTATTTCTATGCAAAATCATGTCTAATTTCCTTTACGAGTCTTCTTTGACCCATGGATTATTTAAAAGTATGTTGTTTAATTTCCAAATATTTGGAGATTTTCCAGATTTATTTTTATAATTGCTTTCTCATTTAGTGTCATTGTGGCCAGAGAATATACTCTTTAGAGTTACACAGACTTATTTTATGGCCCAGCACATGGGCCATCATGATGAGTGATCCACTTAAAACAAACAAACAAAAAAAGCATATTTTCTTTTCTCCAGTTGTGTGGAATAGTCTGTAAGTGTCAATTAGGTCAGGTAGGTTGATGGTGCTGTTCAAGTTTTTGGCTCTTTTTGGGTTTTTTGTTTGTGTGTGTGTGGTTTTGGGGTGTGTGTGTTGTGTTGTGTTTTGCTTTGCTTTGTTTTTTGCTTACTGATCTATTTTCTATTCTATCAATTGCTGAGAGAAGAGTGTTGAAACTCTTCAACAAAAGTTAAAGATGTGTCTATTTCTCATTTGGAGTCTGTCCATTTTTCCTTCATGTACTTGGAAGCTCTATCATTAGATCCACACACATTTTTTTTAATGTTTATTTATTTTGAGGGAGGGGGCAGAGAAAGAGGGAGAGAGAATCCCAATCAGGCTCCATGCTGTCAGCATAGAGACTGACAGGGCTTGATCCCACAAACCGTGAGATCACAACCCAAGCCAAAATTAAGAGTCTGACACTTAACCAACTGAGCGACCCAGGAGCTCCTAGACCCATTCACATTCAAAAATGTTATATCTTTTTGATAAATCAGCATTTATAATTTACAAATGTCTCTCCTATCTTTGGTAATATATCTTTTCTTGACATCTAGTTTGATACTAATATATCTCCAACAGCTCTCTTGCTGTTGCAGCCACACATTTCATTTCTATATACAAGTCCCACAATATATTGTTATTTTTACTTAAATAATTATCTTTTCTTAAAAATGTAAATGAGAAGGATGCCTGGGTGGCTCAGTCAGTTAAGTATCCGACTTCAGTTCAGATCAGGATCTCGCAGTTCATGAGTTTGAGCCCCGTGTCAGACTCTCTGTTGACAGCTCAGAGCCTGGAGCCTGCTTCAGCCTGTAAAGCATGGTTTAATATTTATTGTAGTTAGTACAGATCTCCTGGTGACAATATTTCTTGGCTTTTGTCTGTTTATTTCACCTTCACTTTTGAAGGATACTTTTGCTGGATATAAAATTCTAGGTGGCCAGGATTTTGTGGGTTTTTTTCTTTTAACACTTTAAAGATGTCATTATAGGGGTGCCTGGCTGGCTCAGTCAGTAGAGCATGCAACTCTTGACCTCAGGGTTGTGAGTTCAAGCCCCACACTGGGCATGGAACCTACTTTAAAAACAAGAAAACATATAATTATAGTATCATCTGGATTATACTATTTCTGAAAGAAGCTAGAGGCCATTTTGTTAACGTCTGTTGGCCTATATGTTATATGTCTTTTATCTCTGGAGGCTTTTAGGATTTTTCTCTTGTCACTGGTTTTAAGAAATTTGATTATAACACGACTTGATGTATTTGTTTGCTTGTTTTTATCTTGCTTGGGATTCACTGAGATTTTTTTGAGAAATTTGATTATAACATGATTTGATGCTTTTTTTATTTTATTTTTATTTTTTTTATTCTATTTTTTAATTTTTTTTTTATGTTTATTTATTTTTGAGACAGAGACAGAGCATGAACAGGGGAGGGTCAGAGAGAGAAGGAGGCACAGAATCTGAAACAGGCCCCAGGCTCCGAGCTGTCAGCACAGAGCCGACGCGGGGCTCGAACTCATGGACTGTGAGATCATGACCTGAGCCGAAGTCAGCCGCTCAGCCGACTGAGCCACCCAGGCGCCCCGCTTTTTTTAAATCTTGCTTGGGATTCACTGAGATTTATTGATATATGGTTTCATGTTTTTCACCAAATTTGGGAAAAGTTTTATTCTTATTTCTACAAATATTTTTTTTCTGCCCCATTGCCTCCCTCTTCTCTATCTTGAACTACAATTGCACAGATATTAGACTGTGTACTATTGTGTCATGGGTCACTGACACTGTTCATTTGTTTCAGCCTTTTACTTTTTGTTCTTCATTTTGGATTGTTCATATGACTCTGTCTTCAATCTTTTCTTCTGCAGCTTCTGATATACTTGTAATGTAATTTTTAATACATAAATTGTACTTTTGAGCTCTAGAATATCCACTTGTTTCTTTTTTTTTATCATTTCTATTTCTCTTCTCATGATGTTGATGCTTCCTTCAAATTCTTGAGCATATTTGTAAGAGCTCCTATATAGTCCTTGCCTCATAATTCCATTATCTATATAATTTTTAGTCTGACTCTATTAATTTTCTTTCTCCAGGTTATGGACCACATTTTTTTTGCTTTTTACACCTGCCTTGTAATTTTAAACCAGATGCAGCATATCATGATTGTTACATTGAAGTGTGGGTGGATTTTGCTTTCTTTTATCAAAGAGTGTTGAGTTTTGTTCTGGCAGGCAAATAATTCACTTACAAATGAGCATTACCATCTAGAAACTTGTTAGAAAAACTTGTTAGAGTCAGTCTAGAGTTGATTTAGTGCTATGGCTCATGTACCTCTATTCTTAAGGCATGGCCATTCTGGAATTGCTAGTGAATTCTCCCAGTATTGAACAAAGTCCCTCCACTCTGGTTGGTTGTGAGGTGAATGATTCACAACTCTGTATGAGTTCTGGTAGTGTTCTAGCTTAATACTCTGCAGTAATTGTTTTTTCTCCCATGGAGACTAGAGTCTCCATGGAAACTTTGCCCAGCTTCATTGTCTCATCCTGTGAATATGTAGATCAGCACTGAATCAAAGACTTATGAAACTTCTGAACATTTCTGGAGATTGTTCTTTGTGCAGCTGTCTTTTCTCTTGTACTCTGCTCCACAAATTCTGACCATCTCAGTCCTCCATTAACTCTGACTTTTGTTGCTTTACATCACCAGATCTGCTGTGCTCAGCTTGAGTTCCCCTCTCTTGCATCAGGATCATGAATTTACTCCAGGAAGAAAACTAAGGTAATGACAGACCTCATATTATTTGTCCCATTCCTTCTTGTGATTACAGCCCTCCTCTGCTTGTTGTCAAATATCTGAAACTGTTGTTCTACATGCTTTGTCTAATGTTCTAATTGTTTATGGTGAAAGAACAAGTCCAGTACCATTGATTACTTTGTGGAAAGACCAAATAAGAAACCATTTGAGAACCAATAAGATAATGACATGAACAGATAATATCCGTTGAATAAAATAGAGCCCAAGAGTTTATTCTGCTGTCAATAAAAAATAAGTGAGCATAAAAGAGAGCTCTCTCTTAAAGTAGCATGTCAACTAATGAATGTACAAGGAATAATGGAATTAGAAAATCACCACTTGGCGCCTGTCATAGTAATAATTAAGTCAACTAGAAAACATCAGTAGATAATAAAACCTGTAATAAATATTTTATGAAGAGTGGGACATTTAAATAGTTTCCAAGTACTGCCCCCCAAAATATGTATTAATTACGAAAGAAGAAGGGGAACTTTATAGTGGAGAAAATTGACAGAATTACCAGTGATAAAAGTTTATAAAACAAGTAACAGGGCACATCAAAATTAAATATCACTTGATAGTACGAGTCATGGACTGTGAAGTGGAAGATTTAGGCAGGGAACTCAGGTAAGAGGTGAGAGCAATAGTCTAGGGAACAAATGTTGAACCTGCGTGTAATGGATTGAATTGTGTTCCCCACACAAACACACAAAATTGAGCCCTAACCCCCAATGTGATTGTATATGGAGATAGGGCCTATAATAAAGTGATAAAAGTTAAATGAAGTCATAAGGGTAAAGTCCTAATCTAATAAGATTTGCGTCCTTATAAGCAACGGGAGAGACGCCAGATCACATTCTCTCTCTCTCTCTCTCCGCCTGTGAAGACACGGTGAGGAGGCAGCCATCTGCAAGCCAGGAAGAGAGGCCTCACCAGGAACCAAATTAGCCAGAATTTTTATCTAGGACTTCCAGATTCCAGAACTGTGAGATATAAATGTCTCTTGTTTAAGCCACCCAGTCTGTGGTATTTTGTTGTGGCAGCCCAAGTAGACTGATGCAGTGTGAAACCAGATGAAAAGAGCCACCACTTCTGTGACATCCCTGACCAAGATGCATACCCTAAATCTAATCACCAGGAAGCATCAGATAGAGTCAGACCTACTCCAGTCTTAAGGTCAGTACAGAGACATGACAACCAAATACAACACATGATCCTGCATCCTTTTGCTATGTAGGACATTATCGGAACATTACCAAAATTGAATGGGGTCTATAGACGGACAGTATCAGTAATAATTTTCTGATTCTGATAGCTGTATTGTGGTAATATACAATCATATCCTTTTTTTTCTTTATGTACTAAAATATTCAGCAGTAATGGGACATAGCATCAGTAACTTATTCTCAAATGGCTCTTTGTACTATCTTGTGACTTTTCTGTAAGTGTGAAATTATTTCAAAATAAAAATATCCCTTGGAGAATTTCAATCATTGAATATTCGACAGATACAGATATAATAATCCTCATCACACCCATATTCAATTCTACAGTTTCAGTCGATGCCAAACTCCGATAAATTTGGAGAACACAGTGGATTTAAGCTTAATCAAATGATGAACCCAATTGCATCAACTATTTCTATATCGGGTCCTTCTTACAGGAGACTATTAGAGGGGTGTATTCTTTTTGTAGTCTCTTAAACTGTACACTCAAGTCACTTATTTTTGGACTTTTTGTTTCCTAATAAACACACACGAGACTATTCTCTAAATATGAATTTATCTGCATATCCAAAGATTTTATGTGTAGTGATTTCATTATAATTCAGTTCTACCTATTTTATCATTTCCTTATGATTTTTCTGTTCAACTCATAAACGATGTAGAAGTTTGATTTTTTATTCAACATTTCCAAATGCATGGGAAATAATTTTCTTTTTATTGCTGATATTTCATTTTATCTCATTTTGATCAGAGGATGTGGTTTGAATAATGGCTATTATTTGGAATATGTTGTGACTTCCTTAATGGTCTAATACATTATCCTTTTCTGGTAAATATTCAATGTGTGCTTGAAAATAATGTATGTTCCCTGAAGAGCAAGCTTCTATATGTTTTCTGCCAGATCAAGATTATCTTTGTATATCTGTAGTTATTGCTTGTATGTCTGATCAATCCATTTCTGAGAGATTGGTATAAACCTTTCATCATTGTCACAAATCTTATCAATTACTCCCTCTTGTTTTGACATTTGTTACTTTTTTGTATTTTGAGGCTGTATAGTTAGGTACATATAAATGAACTATTGTTGTGTCATATAGGTGGGTTTTCTATTATCAATATGAAATAATCCTCTTTAAATTAAATATTCTAATGCTATTCATACTAAATTCTGTTTTGTCTGTTAGTAAGAACACTACACTACCTTCCTTTGGGTCAGTAAATGCCTAGTATATCTTCTCTATACATCTTAATTTTCAAGCATCCTCTAAATTTTTAAGTATGTCTATTGTAATCACATATACCTATATATGTTTAATCTTATCTGAAATCTCTGTCTTCTAATTATGAGTTTAACCTATTTATATTTATTGTGGTTAGTAATGCATGTGGGCTTATTTCTACATTTTTGCTTCCTTTTCACCTTTTTTTGTTTGTTCTCCTTTCATTTCTTTTGTTGAATTAATTAAGTTTTCTATATTTCTTTTGTTTCCCACTACTGGCTCAGAAGTCATGCCTTCTATCATGCTAGTGCTTACCATTAAATTTTAGTATTGTTTATCTTGCATCCCACTCCTTCCTTCTGGACTATTTTTTTTCTTATTTAAGTAATTTAATAATTATGTTAGAGAACATCTGCAGTATTAGTTTCTATTCTATGTTCCGATTTTTCTAAAAATATCTTTGTCATCCTTGCTCTTAAATTATAGTTTGGGTTGGTATAGAATTATAGGTTCATAATTATTATCTCTCAACTTCAAAGGTATTCCATTTCACTCTGGCATATGATGCTGTATGTGAGAATTTGGATAACAGTCTGACTGTTGTTCTGTTTAAGGTAATCCATGTTTTATTCCCTAGTAGCCTTTAAGATTTTTCTCTCTCCTTGATATTCTGTAGTTTCACTATAAACTGTCTAAGTGTGGTGCTTAATGGGTCTTCCTGCACTTCTAAAAATTTTTTAGCAATTAATTGTTTTAAAAACCACCTTGCTGTCCTTTACCCCAGTCTCTCCCTCTTGACTTATGTTGGAGCTTCATTTTCTATCTTCTATGAACCTTATGTTCTCTTTCATACTCTGTTTCAACAATTTGCATCCAACTAGATTAGATTTGTGTTGAAGCTTCTCATTGTATATTCTATTTATCTCATAATTTCTATTTCTTTCACACCTGCCATCTCTTCCATATGTTTCATTGTACAATGCATTCCTTTCTCATCCATTGACAATCATTCTAAAATATGTGCTATAAAATACATAGTATATAATTTGGGGTAGCTTATGATTATGGGCAAATGGGCCATGGCAGTGATTGACTAGGTGAGCTTTAATCTCACTTCTGAGTCCTGAGAACTATATTTTCCAGCCTCCTTTGCAACTAGGTCAGGGTCCTATGAGTACTTTCTGTCACTGAATGTTGGGTGGAAGTGATGCAAGGTAGAATTGTGTGTGAGGTGAAAAGGGTATGTGGGGATGTTGGAGTGACAGGATAGAGACAGTAGTGAACATCTATTGTTTTCGGGTGCACACCTGCCTGCCTAACATTTTCCCAATAATGCTTTAGAAAATTACCTAATCACCATTGTATGCAATCTAGATAGGACTGTCAGAGAGTCTTTTTTCAATTTTTTTAAATATTTACTTAATATTAAAAGAGAGAGAGAGAGAGAGACACAGAGCACAAGCGGGGAGGGGCAGAGAGAGAGAGAGAGAAGGAGACACAGAATCCGAAGCAGGCTCCAGGCTCTGAGCTGTCAGCACAGAGCTCGACACAGGGCTCAAAGTTGGGAATGGCAAGATCATGACCTGAGCCAAAGTCAGACGCTTAGCCAACGAGCCACCCAGGTGCCCCAATCAGAGAGTCTTGAATTCACCTGACTAATGCAGAACTGGCTATATAATTTGTGTTTTTAAAAAAATCTGAAGTGGGGCGCCTGGGTGGCGCAGTAGGTTAAGCGTCCGACTTCAGCCAGGTCACGATCTCGCGGTCCGTGAGTTCGAGCCCCGCGTCAGGCTCTGGGCTAATGGCTCAGAGCCTGGAGCCTGTTTCTGATTCTGTGTCTCCCTCTCTCTCTGCCCCTCCCCCGTTCATGCTCTGTCTCTCTCTGTCCCAAAAATAAATAAACGTTGAAAAAAAAATTTTTAAAAAAAAAAAATCTGAAGAATTTCAATATGGCAGCAGCAGAGCATTAGACCAACTGTGGAGCTCTTCTAAGAGCAGGGCTGTATGACCAGGTTGCACACCCAAGAGACTCACCTAACCTAAACCCATTAGACTCTCCCTCCCCCAAATTTATATCTTCACCACAATGACATAGGTTTAGGAAAATTCTGGAACTAATTTTTCCTAAAAGTCACCATTAGTTTCTGCTACCTATATCTCCAGAGACTTGCTGATTCCTGTCTTTTCCAAATCTGTATCATTTGCTTCCTTTCAATTCAAAATCAGCCCCTACTCCATCCTCCTACAATTAAGCCTTTGGCTTAACTTAACCCTGATTAATTTCTGAAGGTACATCCAAGAATCCTAAATGAAATGAGTAATTCCATTTAAGTCCCCTGAACCTCAGTTTTCCATATGTAAAACAGGAGTGATGGCATATACCTCCAAGGACTCTAGCTATAATTTTAACCGATGAAAGACTGTGAAGTATACCGTGCAATCCCTTGCATGTACTAGGAGCTCATTAAATACAAGTTTTCTTTCTTCACCTCCATCCTTTACTAGAGGCAACAAAATTCCAGTTCCTCCAGTTATTCAGACAGAACATTATTCATCTCAGCCCTAAGCCTAGAAGTCAAGTTTTTCAAATCCATCAGGTACTGTGAGAACATCTCTTGGGTGTACCAAGATGGGACCCACCTAGGACCTCTACCAGGGCACTAAAAAGAACCAATGGTGAGTGTAGTGGACTCTCAATATATTCAGTTGCCCTGTATCTAGTCCCCTTCCCTGAGAGCATCTCATATTTTTGGAGGAAATCAGCTCTGACTGTAATTCCAGAATAAGCCTTCCACTTTGGAAGCCTAGAGGACTAGATTCTGACTTTCTCTGCCCCTGGTAAATGAGGGAGTGGGCAATATGACCTATACGGTCAGCCAGTCAGGGCTGCTTTCAGGGATTTGAGCCTGAAACCCTCACATCAGAGTGATGTGAAGAGGGGGTGGGGGAGGAAGGTTGTTGCAGCTGAGGCAGCAAAATACGAGTGGTGTTGTCTTCCTGGCCAGGCTGCTCCAGTTGTGAGATCGCATCTATATTTTGTGCTTCCTGCCCCTTGTCTCTTTGGGTTCTCTTGGTCCTACCCATTCCCGGTTTGGTCCGGGGGTTCTGTTCTATTTCAGGAGCTCCTCCATACCCCAATACACATAGTCCCCATGATATCCTTCTATCAAAGCTCCATTTGCTTAGATTAACCAAGTATGCTTCTATTTCTTACAATCAAGACCCCAAATTACTACAGGGAGCCAAACTCTATGTCCCCCAGAAAAGCCAGTCTTGGGGAACCAAGACTAGGTGGAGACTCCAAAAGGATAAAGACTAGAAATGGGGGAGTGGAGCCAGGGTCAGAGGTTGGGTGGGATTGGATCAGACCCCAAGTAGAGGAAAGCCATGGCCCAGCCAGGTACTTTGTGGAGGTGAGCTCATTGCATACCACTGGAGTAGATACTATAATCTCAAATTTTCAGAAAAGGAAACTAGGGGCTCCCGGGTGACTCAGTCGGTTAAGCCACCCACTTGGGCTCAGGTCACGATCTCGCGGTTCATGAGCTCGAGCCCCGCATCGGGCTCTGTGCTGACAGCTTGGCGCCTGGAGCCTGCTTTGGATTCTATGTCTCCCTCTCTCTCTGCCCCTCCCCCACTCACACTGTCTCTCTTTCCTTGAAAAACAAATAAACGTTAAAAAAAAATTTTAAAAAAAAGAAAAGGAAAGGAAACTAGAGTTCATGGAGTTACGGGATGTGCCAATAGGTAGGAAAACTGGAATTTGAACCGAAATCCCTGTAACATGTTATTGTGCCCTTTTTTACAACCAAAGGGCCCGTATTTCCAGATGAAGGGTAACTCAAATTTATTAAGCAACAGCCAAGCGCCGGGTGCTACCCTTGGTTGGGTACTTTCCATGCGTGATGTCGTTTAAACCAAATACCTCAAGCTCCGTTTCTCTGTTTTTCTGATCACTACGATGTTGTTATATTTGAAATCTACTTAAATCTATTTAAATATGAGAACATACAGTACCAGAGGGTGTTCAAAGTTAGCCTGAATGGTTCCATGCTGTTGGGAACTCACTGTCCAAATGATTGGATGCTTCTGAGTCCACTCATTGCAAGTTAGGGGTTGACAGCAAAACTTGATGCAGAATACAAGAGATACTGAAGGATACAGCAGAAAAACATGTGAATTTAAAGATGAAAAAGATACTTAGACTCTCCATTAAATGCAGTAATTGTTTAAAAACTTAAACCAACAGGGGCGCCTGGGTGGCACAGTCGGTTAAGCGTCCGACTTCGGCTCAGGTCACGATCTCGCGGTCCAGGAGTTCGAGCCCCACGTCGGGCTCTGGGCTGATGGCTCAGAGCCTGGAGCCTGTTTCCGATTCTGTGTCTCCCTCTCTCTCTGCCCCTCCCCCGTTCATGCTCTGTCTCTCTCTGTCCCAAAAATAAATAAACGTTGAAAAAAAAATTTTTTTAAACTTAAACCAACAAAAGAATATTGCAGGGAGGAGTATTCTATCAACTGACATTGTTTGAAATTGTCAATGCATTGGGGTAATAAAAAGCCAAGCCAGTTGGAGTCGGTTCTGTTTGTTTGTTTAAATTCGCAGGGGCGCCTTGGTGGCTCAGTCGGTTGAGCGTCCGACTTCAGCTCAGGTCATGATTCCGAAGTTCGTGAGTTTGAGCCCCACATTGGGCTCTGTGCTGACAGTTCAGAACCTGGAGCCTGCTTGGGATTCTGTGTCTCCCTCTCTCTCTCTCTGCTCCTCCCCTGTTCACACACTCTCTCTCTCTCTCTAAAATAAATAAACATTAAAAAATTTTTTTAATTCCCTGAAGACAGTGTGTCCCCTTCTTGCCTGCTCCCCCAAGCCCTGCTCTCAGAACATCATTCTCATTTTGCAGATAAAGAAAAGTGGGCTTTGGACAGAGGTTCAGCAAAGTGAAGTCATTGGTACGGATCGAAGGCAGAATTCAAAGCCAAGGGCATAGGGATGCCAAGCTCACCTTCTTTCCACGCTGGGAGGCTGCCTGCAAGTCTGAAGATGCCCAAGCAGAGGCTTCTTCCTGTCGATGGGAGAGGAAAGCCCCTGCCCCTGCCCCCCCCCCACCCTGCCCTTACTGCCTTCGAGAGGGGTACTCCGTGGACCCCTCCCCCAGAGCGCACGCCTTTCCTATAGGAGAAACAAGCTTCCAGAACACAGCTGTGGAAGAGCTGGGGTCAAGGCCCAGGCCTGCCGTGATGTCACTTCGAGGTCCTGCCTGCACCCCCTCTCCTATGTTGTGCCCCGAGGCCACAGGTGGGACTGCAAGCTGACAGCGGTGGCCCCACAAGGGTTCAAGGGCCCGCCCCGTCTCTGACGCGAGTGTCAGCATCCATATCCCATGTCTTGAAGGATTCTGATGCCTGCCATCTGGAGGGAGAAAGCCGGACCCGGGGCGACAGGCCAAGAAAAGCGTTGTCGTTGGAGCCTCCCGGGAGCCAAGCTGCACCAGGAGGTGCCTCAGCATTATCATTTACACTGAGGAACCGGGTATTTAGAAAACAGGGCTGGTACCAAGCACGCCATCTGTGGCCAAGCTTTCCCGGCCCACCGCACCATATTGTGGAAGACGCCGGCTGAAGGAAACAGCGTCCCGTGTCGCGCAGTGTTTGTTTGGTTTGGGGCTTTTGTTGTTTTTTGTTTTTTGTTTTTCCAACAAATTCAAATGTGGCTTCCTCACTTCGCGAAGCAGGCTGAATGGCCCCGCAAGTCAGAGTCGCTGGAGGGAGAGAAGGATTTGACGGGGTGTGGGATTTGTACTCGGGCTCTAGAAGAGGTAGAAACAAAACAAAACAAAAAGATCTCACAGCCACGCACTGAGGGCTTAGTCTCTGTCAGGCACTCGGCTAATTGTGAGTATATATGTACATTTACATATGTATATATTATGTGTATAAATAACTCCTTTCATCTGAACAGCCGTCTCGAGTGCTAGGGACTATTAAGCTTCTTTTACATGGACTTGGAAACCAGAGCCCAGAGAGGTTGAGTAACTCGCCCGTGGCCACACAGCTAGAGACAGGCAGGGCCCAAGCAGGGGGCTGGGTTTAGTCCACATCCACCCTGGCTGTCCTCTGGAGCCTTTCTATCCCTAAGACACACAGAGGTCACTTCCAGGGTTTCCAGCAGCTTCCACTCTCCACAGGGTCACTCTCTTCCATGAGGTCCTGCCGTAGTTTCCTCCGTGAGCTAATTGCATCTGAAACCATCTTCCTTACGAACTGCCTGTTGTCTCTGTTCCCCCCCACCAGACCCTCCGTTCCTCGCAGGCCAGGCTCCTGCCACACTCATGGCCCATCACCCCAAGCATAACTTATCTATAAAGTGAGCGTAACGCCCACGCCTATGCCTG
The DNA here is from genome assembly GCF_022837055.1 of Prionailurus viverrinus. Lineage (NCBI taxonomy): Eukaryota > Metazoa > Chordata > Mammalia > Carnivora > Felidae > Prionailurus > Prionailurus viverrinus. The sequence goes on from NC_062566.1 coordinate 137,203,053, forward strand.
GCCCTCCCCGTCTGTAAAATGGCATCCAAATATCTGTCTTCGGGATTGTGGACGGTGCATCGGGAAAGGTGTGCAGCATCAGGGTGGGGGGTCCCGCCTTTGAGATCACGTCACCCTGGACGTCCACTCTCCTGGCACTTGTCACACTGCTCCCAAGTCTTCCGCGCACCCGGCTGTCTGCCTTCTCCCAGCCTCAGTGTCCCCATCTGGAACACGGTCCTCCCCCACCCCCCCACAACACACACATACACACACACACACACACACACACACGCACGCACCTCCGAAGCCCTGTCCAGTGCTGACGCCCTTTGGCACAACTCCTGCAGCCCTGCAAAAGTCCGGGCCAGCCTGGGAGTCCCGCACCAGGCAAAGGTGACGAGAAAGCACGGTAGGCTGATAAATAATGCAGGTCCCGAGGTACTGTCTCCCCAGCACTTGCCAGGCAAGCCGGGCCCTCGCGGCAGGCAGCCGCCCTCGGGAGGAGCCGGCCCATTAAGGAGCGATTATCTCACCACTGCTAAGTGGCGGCAGGAGCTATCGGGTTTGGAGAGTGACAGGCAGGCTTTGCTTCTGGAGCACATGGTAAAATTTGGTGCAATTAGCAGCGAGGGAACACACATTTACTACTATTATTATGTTCTCTTGGCACCCTGGCCCTGTTGCGGGCTGCCTTCTTTCTTTAATTTCTTTCTTTTTTTTTTTTAAGAAGAAAAAAAAAATGCTCTTTGGGAACTGAAGCAAAATAAAAATGCCAAGAATTAAAAATGCAAATTCATCCAAGATGTTTTCTGCCCAAGACGGCCATGGCCACATGGCTCGATAACATTTTAAATGTTAAAAAAAAAAAAAAAAAATGGGTGATTTTCAGTAAAAATCAAATTTGCCAGAGCCCGAGTTTAAACGAATTCCATACAGCACCCGGGCACCGGGCCAACATTCACGAACAAGTCCCTTCAGAAGGTGATGCTCTATTAAAACGAGGAGAAAACACAAACTTCGCGTAGACAGCGCCGGTCCTCGGGACCCAGGAAACGCGGCTGGCTGGGTGCGGATCCGGCTCAGCCTTGGCCTTGAACAGGACACTTCCCTCCTTGCACTTGGCTGTCCCATCCGTAAAATGGTCATAAATAAAATCTACCTTTGGGCTTTCGCTAGGAGTAATCCTGTTATTTAGAAAAACAATAAAGGTTTTTTTTAATAAACATTGAACGAATACCTTGCCCATCAGTAAGTATCTTACATGGAAAAGCATAAGGGCAGAGACTAGGTGTAAGCGGCATCCCCACCCCACCCCCAGCTGCCACAGCACCCAGCAAAGGGTCTGGCTCCAGATAGGTGCTCAGTAAGAGCTTTGGCAGTAACGGGCCTCGAGAGAGAGTCGAACGCCCACCTGTGCTCAGCCCCCAACCCCGTGGTTCAAAGATGAATAGAGACCCATCTGCCCAGAGGTGTCAGGGTCCAAGGACAAGAGCATACTCCTCTCCCTCCTTCGTTTCTGAGTTCAGTTAGTTGCAACGGGCAGGAAGTGGTCTTAACTGCCAGGCACACCTGGTCTCAAATCCCCCTTCCCTCTTACTGGCCGGGAGACCTTGGGTAAGGCACTGAACCTCTACATGCCTCAGTCTTCCCATCTGCAAAATGGGATGAACAGTGTAAAAATGACCCACATAAAGCTTTGGACACCTGCTTGGCCCATGGCGAGTGCCCAAGGAAGGGAGGCTGTTTCAGCCACTGTGCTAATGTCTTTCCTCAAAGTAGCTACTGCCCTGGTGTCCCTCGGTCGAAAATGAATCCTACATCTGACCGAGATGCTCTCTCTCCCTTAAACCACAAGGTAGGGAACATGCCAGGGGATCAGCCTCTGGAGACACAGTGCCTCCCAACTCACCATGATTTCTCTCACCCCAGATTAGCCCATTGCTCTGCCCCTAACCCAACACCCACCATGCCGACTCATCCAGAGCCAAAACCGACTCTAACCTCGGCCTTCAAGGCTCTGTGTGTTGTTCCCACCACCACCCTCCCCCTCCCGTTACCTCCTGACCTCATCTCCCACCAGCGACCCGCCCCCCGGCCTCTGCTCCTTTGCCAGCACCCCTGCACCCTCCCACCCCCAGGCCATCCTTTGCTGGAGGCCACTCCCCCAGGTATTCACCAGGTCACCTTTGCACTCCAGCACTTCACCCCCCGTGAAGCGGCTTCCCTTGTAACAGCCCCACAGGCCACGGGCACTGGTCAACAGGTGACCAGTCATGGAACACCTGCTGGATGTCTGCTTCCCTTCTCTCCCCGCTACTGTGAGCTGCAGAGGGCAGGGTCTCGGCCAATCGAGTTTCTCTGAAGACCAAGGGTCATGGGAGAGAAAGGAAAAGTGATCTGCACCAACGGGGGCACTGGAGGCCTCCGGATACGGGGGACACGCCTCACCTCTCGGGTGGGACGTGCAGGTTTAGAGGACGGAAAGGGCCTGTTCACGGCCACAGGTGCATCATGCAATCTGCCTTCGGTTTGCTTAAGAGCTGACACATCGGACAAGCCGCATCCACAGGTATAACCACAGGAGTTTTATCTTGCCTCCTACTGTCCCTTTTAAATGCGCTCAATGGGAGGAGTTCATCCCCGGCCCCTGGATGATCCTCAGAAAGCCTCTTGACTTCACAGGTCACCCAGGCAATAAAAGTGCTGTTGTCACTTTAGGTCTGTGTCACTTGTCCGTCGACTGGCAAATGGATAAAGAAGATGTGGTTTATATATACCATGGAATACTACTTGGCAATGAGGAAGAATGAAATCCTGCCATTTGCAGCAACGTGGATGGAACTGGAGGGTGTTATGCTGAGTGAAATAAGTCAGGCAGAGAAGACAGATGTCGTATGTTTTCACTCATATGTGGAGCTTCAGAACCTTAACAGAAGACCATGGGGGAGGGGAAGGAGGAACAATAGTTACAAACAGAGCGGGAGGGAGGCAAACCATAAGAGGTTCTTAAGTACAGAGAACAAACCGAGGGTTGATGGGGGGTCGAGGGAGAGGGGAAAATGGGTGATGGGCACTGAGGAGGACACTTGTTGGGATGAGCACTGGGTGTTGTATGGAGGCCAATTGGACAATAACTTATATTAAAAAATAAAATAAAATAAAATAAAATAAAGTAAAATAAAATAAAGTAAAATAAAATAAAATAAAATAAAATAAAGTAAAATAAAATAAAGTAAAATAAAATAAAGTAAGATAAAATAAAGTAAAATAAAATAAAGTAAAATAAAATAAAGTAAGATAAAATAAAGTAAAATAAAATAAAGTAAAATAAAATAAAATAAAATAATCTTGTGCCTTGTTGTACTCTGAACTTCAGACGATATTTAAAGTGACATCGTGTCTCCCCCAGCGCAGGGCCTGCCTGCCCGTGAGATACAGACCGCTCAGGGCTGAGTCCTGACCTGCGGCTTCTCTCCCCTTCCCTCTCACCGACTCCCCGTGCGCCCCCCCACCCCTGCTTCGGCCGCTCCCCCTCCCCTCCCCACAATCTAGGTTATTGGCGCAGGAGAGGGTCGCGAGAGGAAAAGAAATGGAGTGAAAAGTTCTCACCCGCTTGGCACTGTTGTAAGCCGGCTTCTCGCTCTTGGCCTGGAACAGGTATACAGCCAGCCGGCCACGTGCGGCAGAGATCAGCCCCCTGTAGTGCCTGTGACCAGCCAGCGGGACTCTGCCTGCCCGCTGGTGGCTCTCCTCCCCGCAGCTCCGGGAACCCTCAGCTTCCCCCTAGCGAGTATGGGGTCTGCATTAGCTGCCCGGGGGGGGGGGGGGGGGGGGGGGCAGCCAGCCCCTCAAGGTGGGCCCCACCCTGTGCCTGTCAAGGGACGCACACGTGCATCCCTGGCCTGGTTTCTGGAAGCGCAGGCCAACAGCTGTGCTGAGCGCTGGCTCCTCTGAGAGCTATCAGATGGCTCTCACTTCTCTCAGACGCAGGCTGGACGACAGATCACCTGTGCCCACCCTGCCAGGGACGCCCACGAGGTGCCTCTCCCCAAACTCAAGAAGGGGGAGGGTCTCCTCATGCCCCTCCACGTGGTAGGGGGAGGAATCTTTCCCCAAGATATCTGCCTTTATTCCCCAAATCCGTCTGACACCCTCGGTGTGAGGTCAGAGTTTTTTACACCCCGATCAATTTCCCTTTGGAAATTTGCCTCTTGTTCCGGGGCTTTGCTCGAGCGGACCATCTCTATTAGACGTCGATGCTTCTGTGGAAACTTCCAGTTTCACAACCTGTCACAATTTTCTGTCGGTCGGTGTGTTTCTTTGGGAGAAAAATTTAAAAAGTAGCTGATGAGAATGTTTATGACACTAACGGAGCAAATGATTTTTGCAGATTTTCTGAAGGTAAATAAAATATGACTTCGTGGAGATGTGGCCTGAACCAGAGCATCCAAAAAGCCCCTTTGGTCTCGGCCCATGAAATGTTATCTTCCCAAGAGGGAGAAACGACAGCTGCAGGAAGGCCTCTCCATCTCCTTCCTCCTGCCCACCCTCCACTGGAGGGCAAGCAGCGGCCACTTCTTGGGGGAGCAATCGATCTGGACACTGCCTCTTTATGGGTGCTTATGATTATTCTCATTTGACAGAAGAGGGAACTAAAATAGTGGGAATACTTTCTTCAAGATGCACAGCTATTTAGTGGAGGAGCAGGGATTTGAACCCACAGCTATGGGGTCTTAGAGCCTGCGCCCTTTGCCCTTCTCCGCCTCTGCCTCTGGGGAGAGGGCCAACAGGCCTAGAGCTCCTGGCTGTGCGATTCCTATTTTCCTGTGGGTGTACCCGGACCTCCAGGCCTGCGGGTGATGTCCCCCTGGGGGTCCCGCCATCAGAAGGAGGAGCTGCTGAGAACAAGCACCACCCAGCTGAGCTTTCCACCTGCAGCCCACTGTGGGCACCCCCATTCAGACGACCAGCCCTCTTGGCCCCCCACTGGGCAGTCCCTGGCCGGGCTGTGGGGCTACCAAGAAGGACAAATCATGGTCCTGGCCTTAAGGGGCCACATTCTAGTGGTGACGTTGGGCAAGTAAACCGGTAAGGCCAGTTGGTGGGATCACTGCCATCTTGGTCACCACTGGAGGTGTGGCTTGTCAGGGTAGGCTGTCAGCAAAGGGCAGGTCTGAGCTTCAGTGAGCAAGAAGGGGAACTTGCCAGATGGAGAAAGCAGGAAAGGACCTTCCAGCGGGGGGACAGCACCTCCAAACTTGACCACCAGAGTCCCCTTAGTAGCAGAGGAAGGCAAATCTCCAGGATCCAGGGATGGAGCCCCAAGTGGACCACCAACCCCCAGGAAAGGGCCTCCAACTCCATTCTACACCTGTGCTTGTTCTACTGGAAAACCAATGCTTGAAAGGCCCTGGGTGTCTGGGGACTTGCATGTCGCTGGGCCCGGTCAGGCTAAGAGCATAGGAGCAGCCGGCAAGAAGTTTTAGGCAGAGGAACAATACTGTTAGATCGGCACCTCCAAAAAAAAAAAAACTTTTTGGCCACAGCGTGTCCAGGGAGAGACTGAGACACTGAGTCAGGGAGAACAATGAAGAGGCTGTTGCCAGGGGCCAAGTGCAGTCCCTGGGCATGGACCTGGGAGCCAGAGTCCGGGGTGTGGCCAGAAGAATCGAGGACAGAAAGGAGCCCACCAGCTGTGCGTCCTGGGAACGCTGATATCAGGACATGAGCCACTGCTTCGCACTCCCGTTCCTCCACCAAACCCAAGCCCAGGTTTCATGCCAGAGGAGCCTCCCACGCAGGCCGGCCCTCCCTGGTACAGGCTCTCATGGTGACATGTCTCTCTACTTCCCAGCACTGATCAGAAGGACATTTCACATCTACTCCAGGGTCTTCTCAGGGAAGATCTCTTCCCAGCAAGATGGTAGACGTCATTATTTGGTTGGTTTCTCCCTTCGTTGGTGAGTTTGTTGGTTGGTTGGTTGCTTGGCTGGTTGGTTAGTAAGTTTGTTGGTTGACTGAGCGGCGACTTGGTTGGTCAGATTCTTAGCAAGTTGGTTGGTGGGTCGGTCAGTTGGTTGGTAGGGTGGTTAGTGTGTCAGTTGGTTGGTTGGGTAGTTAGTCGGTAGGTTGGTTGGTAAGTTGGTGAGTAGGGGGGTTGGTAGGTAGTTTGGTTGGTTGCTTGGCTGGGTGATTGGTAGATTGGTTGGTTGGTTGGTTGGTTCGTAGAGTATGTTAGATGGGTGGGTGGGTGGGTGCGTGGGCTTGTTGCTTTTCTTTGAGCCACCATCATTTAGCACAGAGTCATGTGCATAGTAAGCCCGCAATAAATAGCTGTCGAGTACTCTCACATCCATACTATCTCATTTGATCCTTATGGTCTCTCGGTCCCATTGGCAGGGGAGGAAGCAATAACCTCCAAATTACAGATGTGCGGGCTGTGAATTCAGCCAGACCAGCCTGGGTTCAGAACCAGCAAGTTCTGGAGGCAGAGCCAGGCCCTGCAGAGGTCTGACCGTCAGAGAGCTCTTACTCCCGATGAATGAGAGGAAACCCTTCATGGCAATGTCAAGAAGAAAAATGAGGGAAAATAGCATGTTTGCTCCTTATTACTAATCGTGCGGCCTCTGGGGTTTCTTAGTCTGTATTTTTGGTCCACTGGTTTTACATAAGCACATTTCCCTCACACCACTCTGCAAATTCAGTTAGCCGGCCCTCTCTTCTGTGTCCTTACCACACACGACTACGGTGCAGTCCAAGGCCAGCCACTTCGAATAGGTGCGCATCTACCTATTCGTTGATTACCTCCCGCAACAAGGAGCTCCCTACCACCGCTGCCAGCTAGAGGTGGGCCTCTCGGCCCCTACCTTCCATTTCTGTGGGGAAGAGCGAGACTCCGAGCCCCCTGGCTTTCTTCCCTCTTGGACTGCAACACAAAGGCAATGGGTGTTCCTAGCTGGGAGCCTGCAGGATGGGGGACCGTACCCACCCCCCACAGGAGACCTTCCTGGCTTCAGTGAACTCCAGTCCCTGCTCTTCCACCACGAAGTCCGAGGGCTTGATTGAGCAAGTTATCTGGCCCACACCATCCTCGTGGGATCAACCACAGGATGCCCTTGGTGGCGTCTTGCCGACGATGCCTGGAACCGGGCACACGGCGGCGATAACAGCCTATGCTCACCGGGGCCGACCAGTAACCCCGCTAAGGGCTGACCAGACACCAGACACCCCTCTTAGCACCCTCCACTCATCATCACCTGCCTAGTCCTTGCACCCTTCTCACGCTGGGGGGGCTCTGATGCCACCATCCCCACTTTGCAGGTGAAGGAAATGGACCCACAAAGAATGAAGTCACTTGCGCAGGATTTCCCGACTGGCCAGGAAAAGATCGGGCTCATGGCCACAGCGCTGCCGGCACAGAAGAGAGAGACACCGGCCAGGGCATGGCAGCTGCCAGCCCTGCTTTGCTATCTTGAGGCGACGAGCGACGACGGTGTCAGGCTCCCGCTCTCTGAGCAAGTCAGAGCCCCTGGCACGCAGCCTTGGAAGCATGACTGACGGGAGAAAGGAAGAGAAACCTGAGCTTACAAAGTCAACCTTGAGAACGCTGTTTCCCAAAGTGGAAACGATCAACAAAGACCTCCAGTGATGTGCTGCCCCTGCCAAGCCCAGCCACCCAGCGAGCGAGGAACGCACATGCTCGCACACACGCTCCCTGTTGCAACTCGCCCTCCAGCTGGCCTCCCCTCTACCCGGTTACGGGACAGGAAATTGAGCCTCGCCTCCTTCTCCCCAGCACGGGGGCTAGGAATCGCCACGGCTGCTCAAGGAGGGGAGAATCCGCTAACTCGAGCCGGTTCCAAGAGAAACAGACAGGGACCGGCCGCCGTCTCCCGTGGCTTGTGAAAGCGAGATGCACTTTCTCTTTCACAGCCTGTGTGTGAATGCGCGTGCACGTGCGTGTGATCATCAGTGTGTATGAGTGTACGTTTGCGACAGTGGGAGTGCGTGAGTGTGCACTCTTAGTGTGTGATGGGGGGTGTCTGTGTGCGTCTGCGAGTGTGAGGGGCGGGGCGGCGTGGGCCGGGAGCCCCCGTCTGGAACCTCATTGCCGGGAACAGTGAGCCCGGATCTACACCCCGGTTTCTTCGAGTGCATCCCTGGAGAAATTCCCCCTCCTCCTCTCACTGCCTTCCACCGACTCCCAAACCCCTTGCAGAAGAAAATCCTGAAGCCCTCCCAGCTGCTCTGCGCTAAAGGTGTGGAATGTTGATGTGCAGAGATAAGGAAAAGAAGTTCTCTGCATGAAGGTGGAGACGGTGCCCTAGACCTGCGCACTGAATCAGTCCAACAAACCCTGGGGGGTTGATCCAATCACCCCACCTCAGAGAGGGAAGGGTCTGGAGAGCCCGCGCCAGCCCATTTTACAGATGAGGGGGAGAGGGAAGGGAAACCCAGTGCAGCCTGGGGCCCTATGACATGCCAGGCACCTTTCCACCTGCTGTCTTCCTGAATCCTGCGACAGACAGCCCTCTAAGACAAGAGGCCGCGTGCAGGGCAGGACGCTAGACCCCAGGAGCTAAGCCACTTGCCTATGAAAGTCACCAGCAAAACCGAGAAGGGACAGATACAGAGCCAGGTCGCCCTTGCCAGGCGGAAGGAGACGATTCTTACCTACAAAGTTGGCGAAATTAAAGAAGACATTGTCAGCATCCAGCCTAGGAAGGGAGGCAGAGTATTGCAGGCTCCCGAGTTACTCGTGGGATAGAGACGAATACAGGCCGTGCTTGCGAATCCTCCCTTGTGCCTGGTGGTGGCACACAGAAAAATAAGGGAAGGGAGCAACAACAAACGAGTACGATAATAACGTTTTTACACGTGAGTACCACAATACTGTTGTTCCAGTTGTTATTAACATGAATATTATAAGAAGATTTTTTTTTTCAGTTGTTATTTCTAAAAGTCTCAGGCTCTACTTCCTGTGTCAGGCACAGGACGTCGAAACAGTCTGCCCGGAGACACGCAGCTCACAGGCAGAGCTGAGATTCAAGCACATCAAACTATCAAGGCAGATAAAACGTAGAAAGCATATGTCTAAGCATATACAATATTACCATTTATTATAGAACCTATAAAAACATCTAGAGCATATCTGTAACATATAAGACTTTGGCAATTGGTATTTATATGATACATCATTTGCATGTGATTTATATATAATATATAAACGTATCTGGGAGCATTTTACACATGTATAACCCGTGTGTAATTTTGTATGCATATAAATTTACAAACATTTATATATATAATATTTCCAGCATATAAAACTTGCAAAGGGGAATGTCGTAACAACATAAACTGGCTGGAAATGTCTCTGCCTACCTTGGAATGTAGTGAGTCCCCCATCACGGGAAGTGTGCAGGCAGAGGCTAAGAGGCTGCCCTTGGACAAAGGGAAGCCTTGTCGGAGACAGAGAGGAGCAGAGAACTGTGTGCCGATGAACTTGATCCTCAGTCCTGGTGGCTGGCCTGCTGGGGTAGGCTGGGGAGGGAGGGAGCCCCTCGCGGGTCCTCTTGAAAGACAGGGGTGGGGGGTGGGGGGGTGGGGGGATGGGGGCGGGGAGGGGGGGTGCGTCTGAGCCCCAGGCGGATGGAGATGAGCGGAGGAAACATCCAGAGCCGCCAACCTTGCCTTCCAGTTCTGAGTCTGGCTGGGACAGTGCCAGTGAGAGACGGTCAGCCCAGCTGCCGCAGCCACCTGCAGGGAGGAAGCAGCTGACAGTGACCCCAGATGGGAACCCTCTCCCTCGCCTTCCCTGGCATCCCCCTGCCATGCTCCCCACTCTATAGCACCAGCCACAGAGAAGGAGTTCATCCCCACGGAATCGGAATCGGCAGAACATCAGAGCGAAGGGGGTACAGAAATGAAACCGGCTCCAACATACAGCAGGCTCTGCTCGGTACCAGGGCTTGTGGGAAAAGACGCTGGGACCTGACGGTTCCTCACTCTCTACGTTCTGATTCCCGGGGGCGTCAAAGCCAGAAAGGCTTGGTTCTAGATCCCAGCCAGGCACTTACTGGCCTGTGTTAAGTCATTTGCTCTGACTGAACCTTACTTTTCTCCTCTATAAAATGCGATAACACTAGGCCCTATCTGCTAGGACTGTTGAGCTCATACCCCGAAATGCTTTTATGAACCTTGGCTAGCTCAGAGCCCGACACACTGCGGGTGCCCAACAGACGTGAGGGTCCTTCCCCTTTTCCTGAAGACGTGTGAGATGTGTGAATATGACGGCTCTAAAAGCAGACCAGAATCCGAAGATGTGGTTCTAATCTTATGCCTGCCTCTGTCTGCTTCACAGAGTCTCTCCAGGCCTCACTTCCCCTCTGAGAAACGAAGGGCTTAGACCTCAGAGCTTTCCCCAGACCACCCCGGTAGATGAGTCTGTGATGAAGGAAAGGTCTCTGGAATCCACATCGTAAAAAGCAGCACGGGGAATCGGACTCACATCAGTTTCTGAGACCCACTTCACAGGATGATGCCTCATTCAATGACCTCCCTTCCTTCTCTCCACAGCACTCCTGAGAGGCAAGGGGGTGCCGGGCTTATTCCCATTAAAGATGGGGAAGCAGGGAGGCTGCCTCACTCCAGGTGGTAGGGAACCTCCTACTCTTGGCTCCCAGCTTGGCGCAGTCCCCACCCCCTTTCCTCAGAAAGATAAAATAAAATCATCATAATAAGGCCGTGACTCAGACACCTCTCTCGCCTCCAGCCACAGGGCAGGGTCCCGGCACCTCAGCTCTGTGGCCCCATCCCCAAAGTCTTGTGGTCACAGCCCTTACTCAACTCCGCATGTCTCTGAGAGTGACAGAGGAAGACAGAACTCCCGTAGCACAGTCTTCCTTCCCTCCCTTGCCACAGTCAGAAATAAAAGCCCTTACTCATTTTTTGAAAGACAGAGCCAAGGCGGGGAGTCACTGTTGGGTGGGGGTGGGGACCAGCCTGTTTGGGGAGGGGTGGGGGAGGGCAAGGAAGATGTAAGCGTTGTGAAACCACGCTCTGTATTTTGCTCGCTCCCTGTGTCTCCTCCCAAAGCCATTCCTTATTTGGGGAGCATTTGACTACGGTCAGGGTTCCATTTGCATGAGAAGTTCTTGGGAGGGAAAAAGGACTTGTCACATTTCTCCCACAAGAGTGTGTTCACACCAAGAACAAGGGAGATGCCAACAGTGGCCTTTGCCGTCACCAGAAGTGGCAGCTGAGTTGAAGAATTTCTTCCTCTAGGCACATTTTCCCCTGTCTCCCTATGAACTGACTTCTCCCTGGGGAAAGTGGATCTCGCTGTCACCAGCACAGCCTCCAGCCTGCCCTCCCCGCGCAGCGCTCCGGCTAAAATCATGTCCTGTCTCTGCTACAGGTTTATGAGGCCTTGTTTCGAGGATGACAGTCTCTTCGGGTGAGAACAGGAGAGCCAGGGCCAACTGTTACAAAACAGGCTTCTTGGAAGGAAGCCGGCAGGGATGGGGAGGGAGACCCACAGTCAAACTAGGACAGCATTTCCCAAGAGGAGCCCAGCAAGACTCCACATGATTTCAATCAGGGAAGGACACCCGGCTGTTAGCTACCCCACCTCCCAGCCAGCAGCAGAGGCATCCAGATGTCTGCACAACATCCTGTCTCCCCCAGGTGCCCAGCCTCCTCGCACTGCTAGCCTTTCGCTGCCCCCTCGGGGCACACCTGGAATGCACTCCAGCCCGCGGTGCTCTCCAAGGCCAGTCATAATTGCTCAAAACGCTCGCACATGGGTGTAGTTTACAGACTATTTCACCGCTGTGATAGGGTTGGACATGAGGTGACGAAACTGCCCAGGCCCTGAGCTGCTCCTGGGCTGCTGCTCCTAGGGGGACGTTTCAGGGTGTTACACAGGAAGTGTCATGGCAGCCCTGTTTATGCTCAGTGGGGGATGCGTTTCCAGGAGGAACTCCCGGCAGGAAATGAAATAAACGTCTCTTCCGCTCAAGGCAGGGTTTCCAGGCCGCTGCCATCAGCACAACAGGGACGAGTGCAAGAGGCAGGGAGCTGCTGGGCTGAAATGTCACTGCGCTCAACGGGGCCTGGGGTGCAAAGCCGGTCCGAGGGCAGACCTGGGCCGTGGGCTCGAGGCCAAAGCCACAGAGCTGATCTGAGTGGCCCAGGATGGTTTCCCCAGCCATTCCTGTGAGTGCAGACAGGAGCCCTTGACCCAGTGTCCCCCAGGCCCCCACGTGGTGACTGCAGGGATTCTGAAATATAGTTTCTGTCCAGTGCCCACCACACCTGGGCCATTCTCACTAACCCTGACTGGCAGCCCATCCAGTACTCTCATCCACGCACACCCAGGCCCAGTGGGTCCTATCTGACTCCGGCCACGATCCACACACCCCCACCCCCCCCCCCACCCCCCCCCCCCCCCGCCCAGGGCAAAGCCACGCAGGCAGCCCCCTCAGAGAATTCCAGCAGAACCACTGCCGTGGGCACACCTTTGCATCTGTCATTTCCTCTGAACACCTGACCACTCTGCTCACAGAAGGTCTTCCCCTGGAGGGGAAGCTCAGACTGTACCCTTTCTCCGCCTGGCTGTCCCCCACCCCCTCCACAAACGGGGCCCTGTCGCATTCATGGACCACATTGTCCACATCTGGTCCAAAGCAGCGACGTCTGGGTCTCCTTTTTATTGTAACAAGCCCAAGACCTAGACCTCCTGAATTCAGTGCCCAAGGGGTCAGTTTTATAACCCAATCTCTGAGTAAAAGCCCAAGGATAAAGCAAGTTCAGGGCAGCATGGGCTCAGTCCTTTGTTCCCCAACCAAAAGCATGGTGCATTTTCTACCTTCGGCCTCTAAACCTACCTTTAGTTCTCTCCCCTCCCGTCTGCCCCTCACTCTGCCAGTCTGTCCTCCACTGGAGGTCATTTTGCAAGGCCTTGGCTACAGTAACATTCCCTTCTACTCCAAAGTGGGGTAGGCTCCAAAGGTCAAGAGGACCCAATGGAGGACCCAATGGAAGCTGAAGCTTTTGGACCAGAGCCCTCAGCCTGGGGACTGTGGACAGCTTCAGAAGGTGCAAGGGCCCCTGTGTGTGACTGTGCCAGACTGCATTTTCCGGAGGGCTTTTGTCACGTTCTCACAGTGTTCTGTGACCTCAAGAAGGCTCAAAACCAAAGCAGAAAAAGGGAGGAGGAGAAAGCTGGGAGTGCCTGTTCATCTGTTAGTCAGCCAGCCCTTCAGCACTTGTCACTGAGGGCCTGCTGTGCGCCAGGCCCTGTGCTGGGCCCTGGGCATACAGTGGTGATTAAACACTGTCCTTGTGGACTTACAGCCTCTGGCGGGGACAGATAATCAATCGAAAAAGCACACGTGAATGTAGAAAACCAATTCTGCCAAGAAGAGGCCCACAGATGAGCCCAGGAAGTGCGAGCAGCCTGCTGAGATGAGGGTAGAGGTTCGGGGCTGGCAGATGGGCTGTGGCCAAATCCCAAAGACCCCGGAGTAGCCGTTGCCAAGGCAGGCCTTCGGGGGGCTTGGTGTGAGGAGGGAGAGGCTGGCAGGCCATGGCAAGTAACCCTGTGGGGACAGCGATGAGTGGTTCCAAAGCATGGTGGGTTCAGGCACCTGGAGAAGGTCGCTCGGCTTCCTGTTCCCACGTCACAGGAACTGCCATCTTCCAGGAACCCGAGAGTGGAGGCTTGTGGGAAAGCCAGGACCCAACTAGGGAGTTCGTCACTCGCCCTCCAAACCTTCTCCAGCCAAATGTTGGGTCTGTGAGCTCCTCACTGATAGGGCTTATCTAGCAGAGTCCCGGGCCCATACTAGACAACGGACAGTTGGCTTTATGAAAAAATTCCTGGGGGTTGGGGGAGGGGGGAGGGTGGCTGTGGTCCCATTGGTGCCACCACAGACCCCCTCCTCACCTGAGGGCTGGATGGCGACTGAGGAGCCGAGGTAGCAGGTTCTGTCTCTCAAACCGAACCCAGCCCCCAAGCCACAGGACACGGAACCAATGTGGAACCGGACAAATCACTAGTCAAGAGGTGGAGAGATAAAACCCATAGCTGAGCTGGCGTAGCTGTTTGCCATAGGCAGAGCCTGCATTTTGGGTCAGAAAATACGGCCCCATCAGATGCTGGAGAGTAACTATCCATCAGAGCCACAAAATGCCAATGCACTGCTCTCCCCACAAGGAACGAGCAAACTTATGATTTGGGGAGAGGAATAAATTGCTTTAAGTATGACATGTACAGACGGCTGTGCCCTGCCAGAATGCCCTGAAGAACCCATTTTTTTTTTAATTTTTTTTTCAACGTTTATTTATTTTTGGGACAGAGAGAGACAGAGCATGAACAGGGGAGGGGCAGAGAGAGAGGGAGACACAGAATCGGAAACAGGCTCCAGGCTCTGGGCCATCAGCCCAGAGCCTGATGCGGGGCTCGAACTCGCGGACCGCGAGATCGCGACCTGGCTGACTGCGCCACCCAGGCGCCCCCTGCAGAACCCATTTTAAATAAACACCTACAGGGCATTAGAATGAGTGCCAAGGAAAGGCCTCATCCAAGGGATTAAAGCCCAGCAGTCAGTGCGCTGGAAAACTTCCTCTCCATGCTGACCCCTTCCACACCCTTCTCCCAGCCACCAAAGCCAGGTCTTCACCGCGGACTTCCCCTCTCTCATTCTCTCCCACCTCCTTATGCCTGTGCGTCATCATCTCCCTCCTGAACTGCTGACCAGGGTCCTCATGGACCTCCCCGTCTCCAGGCTCTCCCCTCTGTTCCAGCGTCCTCCTGGCTACCACACTGAACACGTGTAAATCCAGCCTAACGTTCCCAGCTCAAAGTCCAGCAGTGCCTCCTTAACGCCTCCTCCCAAGGTCAAGGCCAAGGCACTTCGCCCAACGCTGAACTAGTAAGAGCACCCCCCACCTTCTCGCCAGTCTTTGGCCGTAGCCCCAGCTCGTCCAGCCTCTCGTTTGAGCATCACATAATTTGCTGGTTCTTGGGTGTCACCACCGGGCAGCCCCCACATTCCTCAGACTCGCTGTGGTCAAGACAAAATGGGTCACCTCAGCCCCACCCACCCCAAATTGCTCTCTTCTCCCGGTCCAGTAAACGGCCCCCCTTCCAGATATGTGTGCATGCACACACACACACACACACACACACTGAAATATTACTCAGCCATAAAAGAAGATGAGGCTGGGTCATTTGCAACAGCATGGACGGATGTAGAGGGTATAATGTTAAGTAAAATAAGTTAGGCTAAGAAAGACAAATACCAGGGGTGCCTGGGTGGCTCAGTCAGTTAAGCGTCCGACTCCAGCTCAGGTCATGATCTTACGGTTCATGGGTTTGAACCCTGACTCAGGCTGTGGACAGACAGCAAGGATCCTGGAGCCTGCTTCCGATTCTGTGTCTCCCTCTCTCTCTCTGCCCCTCCCCTGCTTGTGCTCTCTCTCTCTCTCTCTCACACACACACAAATAAATAAACATTTAAAAAATTTTTTGATTAAAAAAAAATAAAAGAAAGACAAATATCATCTGATCTCATTCATATGTGGATTCTAAAAACACCAATAAAGAAACAACCAAACAGCAGAATCAGACCTGTAAATACAGAGAACAAATCGATGGCGGCCAGAGGGGAGGAGGTGGGCGGATGGGCAAAATGGGTGGAGGGGTGAGGGAGATACAGGCTTCCCATTATGGAATGAGTAAGCCACGGGAATAAAAGGCACAGCGCGGGGAACAGAGCCGATGGCATTGTAACCGCGTGGCATGGTAACAGATGGCAGCTAGACTTACGGTGATCGCAGCGGACCAGAGAGAAGTTGAATCACTCTGCTGTACACCTGAAACTAATGTAATGTTGTGTCAACTCCACTCAGAGAAAAATAAAATATAGTCCCCCTGCCAGCCAGCCGGAACCACATCCAAGCGGGCGGTCCGGGACCTGCGGGTCTTGCCGCCTGAACTCCCAGCCAAGCTCATCCCCCGCACCCCCCCCCCATCTCCACCAGCCTGAAGCCTGCACCCATCATGCCTCCCCCCCCCCCCACAACCTCAAGTGATTGCTCTGGCCTTCACTGACCCGCTTCTCCCCCAAGGCAATGCCAGCTGCTGCCATAAATAACCACGGCGTCCGGGGGTTAACGGGATAGAACTTTCTCGCTTATGTGACGGTCCGATACCAGCGCTCCCGGCTGCAACGGGAACTCTTCCCGCACGTGGTGAGTCAGAAACCCATGTCCCTTCCATTCTGTGTCTCTGCCAGGCCCCGAGGCTTCCGGCCTCTCTGCTTGCAGACGGTGAGGAAAAGTCACGGGGCTTCTCCTCTTCTGTAGAGACCGGCTTTACCTCCAGCATCACTGATTGATTGAGAGCCAGTCATCTGGCTACACCTGGATGCAGGGGCTTCTGGGAAATGTAGTTCTTCTGGGATAGCCTCGCTCCACGGGGCAGCACCACGCCGCACGGGAGGGATCCTGAGTCGCTCGGCGGACCACGGCCATCTGGCCACGCCACGCTCGCTCATGCATCGGAAGGCCAGTCCAGCATCCTTGGAACCTGCATAAGGTGTCCTCTGAACAGGTGTGGCTCGGCTCCCCAGCTCATCTCCTCCCACGTGTCTGCCCTGTGCTCCCAGCCGGCTGGAAGCCTTGAAGGTCTCTCCCTCTACAGGCGCCGGCCTTCTCTGCCTGCCTTTGCTCCCGCGTTCTCTCTGCAGGTGCCAGGAAAAGTGAGGATGAGCCTACAGACAGCAAACCGGGGGGGGGGGGGGGGGGGGGGGGGCCTTCCAAGCCCATCTGAGACCCGGAGGAAGCTGGATTCCAGGGCACAGCCCATTGTGCTTAACTGCACTCCTGGCGTGGCCAGGCTGTGGACTGGACCTTCATATACCTCCCTTCCCTGGAACCTTCCAGCAGGCCTAGAGGAGGGGACAGTGGCCGCATCCCCTCTCCAGATTAGGAAACGGAAGCCCTGGACGGGAGGGGGTTCCATTCAGTGCCACGGACATTTGCTAGGTGGCTGTGACGTGCTAGACAGTGAGGACACACTGGGTCCCCTCGCCCTGTGCCACCACCTCAGAGGCTCAGCCCAGAGCCCCGATCCCAGGCTTCTCGTCCCAAGGCAGCCTTTCTGGCCTCTGCCACGGGGCATCTGGGCTAATAAAGAACAATCCACCAGACTACCTGCCACGGGTTCCATAAGAGTGGGCTGGAGCCGTGTCCCCCACCAGCTCTCTGACACTCCACAAACTTGGGCTGCATCCCGGGGCCACGGAGAGGAGGGAGGACCACACACAAGTGGCCTGGAGAGAATCGAGGGGGACCCTGCAGAGGAGCAGGGGTTAAAGCTTACCTGGAGGCTTGAAGACTAAGCAGGAGTAACCTGAGGAGAGATAGAGGAAGGTTCTAGAAGGAAGGATCAGAATGAAGAGTGTGTAGGGGAGCCCAGGGAGGCTGGAGGGGGCCAGAGGCCAAGCCTGGGGGCAGTGGACGCAGCCACAGCCCTGGAGCAGGAAAAGCCTGGAGTGAGGCTGGCTAGCTAACGTCACCTTTCTAGAGCCGGCCACCGGGCTTTGCCACAGCAGCAATGTGGTCATCACAGCCGGATCTGCAGAAGACAACAGCCAGGGCGCCTCTGACCCCCAGGGTCCCAGCCCACCTGGCGCCCATCAGTTCCCAAGCCGCCACCGCCCCCCTTCACCTCAGAAAAGGAGCCTGGGCTTGCTGGAAACAATCCCAAATCAATAATACATCTTAATCAAATAGTAGCAAATCTCTAATTGAAACCAATCGTGGAATCGCATTCTCCTCCCTTCCAAAGAGCTGTGCTTTTGATTAAGAGAAGGCAGACGGCATTATTTCCCACCCAGGGACCCACCCAGGTCCTGCTCAAGGCCCCCTTCCCTGCTCCCCGGCTGTGCAAGAAAAGGCAGCGGGAGGGCTGTGGGCTCCGGAGAGGCCTGGGGTCCAGCGCTGGCTGTGGTGTGGGCTTCCCCGTGTGGTCCCCAGAGGGCCGAATGCTCTTGGGGGCAGTCCTGCTACGAGGAGAGACTCCCTCTCCCCAGACCTAGGCTGTGTGTTACTGTCTCTGCAGCCCCAATGATAAGCAGGAAGGGAAGGAGGGCGGGAGGAAGGAGGGAGGGAGGAGGGAGGGAGGAGGGAGGGATAACACAGGGCCTGGAGGTGCCAAGAGGGTCTCCCTTTGGGAGCCCGGAAGTGGCCGGGAGGCGGGGAGCTGGGAACCCCAGCGGAAGGCCAGCAATTGGACCCAGCTTCTGGATCCCAAGCCACTGTCACCTCCCCCTCCCACCCCAGCCTTGAGCAGCCCACACCCTGCGGGGCACAGCTGTTCGTCGCCTTTCCAGGGGGTGCCGGTGGACTAGACTGAGTCATCTACCTTTTTACTAGAGACCTTTGTGGCCAGCCATTCATGTGACCCTGGCTCTAGGGAGGCAGCCCATCACCTAGGCACCGAGCCCCTGTCCCTGCCCAGCCCCTGCCCTGGGCTCACCGTCCCCATCTCCACGGGAAGCCTCCTGGGGACAGGCAATGTGTGTGTCACCACATGGTGCCACTGTGTGCAAATGGGTCTCCCCGAGCCAGGATCCTGCTCACCGGGGCCCCCTCAGGACCTCTGAATCTTGCCTCCTGAGAGTCAGGGGGTCCACCTGCACCCATGGAGTAAATCACTGTGTCTGTATTCACCCTTCCCCCTCCCTCTCCTTGGCATTCCTTGGGAGGACTCCCCCACTGTATATGGTACCCGGGGGACAATTAGTCACGGGTCCTGCTTCCCCCCTTCTGCCGCAGGGGCCGGGTGGCCAGAGCAGTTCGTCCAGGGATGGCTACGTGAGGCAAGAGAGGCCACTCACAAGCTTCCGCCGGGATTGCTAGGCTTGGAGGAGGCCGGCACCGTCTTACCTGCCACATGAAGCCAAGAAGTGGACAGCAGAACCGGGAGGTGCGTGAGGGAGTGGGGAGGCTTGCGGGCACCGCTTGAGGCCCTGGACCCCGCTGCACATGAAAGTTCCCACGGATATCTCAGTCACCCCGGAACAGTAAGGCCCTTGGCCTCCAACCCCTTGGCGACGAGTTGGGTTCTGTCGCCGTCGTCACGGGACTCCGACCCAACACGGGCCATCGAGGGGCTCCTCGGCGGGTCTGAATGGAAACGCCACGGAGATAGATGTGTGCGTATCACGGAGCCCGAATGCAGGACTAGGAATGGCCCACCGGCAGCACACTCACAGTGAACTCCAGGGTCGCTGGTTCCCAACCCCGTTGAGGTCGCGGACTGCGTTATAATGTCAAAAAGAAAATCTCGCGGGGCGCCTGGGCGGCTCAGTCGGTTAAGCGTCCGACTTCGGCTCAGGTCATGATCTCTCAGTTCATGGGTTCGAGCCCCACTTTGGGCTCTGTGCTGACAGCTCGGAGCCTGGAGCCGGCTTCGGATTCTGTGTCGCCCTCCCTCTGCCCATCCCCCGCTGGTGCTCTGTCTCTCTCTCTGTCTCTCAATAATTAATTAATTAATTAATAAAAGTATCTTGGGTGCCTAGGCGGTTCAGTCGGTTGAGCCTCCCACTTCAACTTAGGTCATGATCTCATGGCTTGTGAGTTCGAGCCCTGCATCGGGCTCTGTCCTGACAGCTCAGAGCCTGGAACCTGCTTCAGATTCTATGTCTCCTCTCTTTGCCCATCCCCCCTTGTTCTCTGTCTCTCAATAAATAATAAATAAATAAATAAATAAATATATCTTGGGCGCCTAGGTGGCTCAGTCAGTTGAGCATCTGACTTCGGCTCAGGTCATGATCTCAGGTTTCGTGAGATCGAGCCCCGCATCAGGCTCTGTGCTGCCAGCTCAGAGCCTGGAACCTACTTCGGATTCTGTGTCTCCCTCTCTCTCTCTCTCTGCCCCTCCCCCACCTCTCAAAAATAGACATTAAAAAAAGTTTTTTAATAAAAAAATTTTTTAAAAAAGGAAAATCTCGCAAAGCCCCACAAAAAAAAAAAAACAAAAACAAAAAAACACCGACACTTTTCAAATCCCCAGAGAGACTGAGAAAACACACGAAGAATTCAGTAAACCCTTTAAAATGACTTTGTGTTTTTTCTCTATCAACAGTATTCACATACGTCGGAGAAAACGCATCACAGAGACACGCGTGAGAATGTTCGTTTTCAATGCTGAGAAATGCCGGTGGTGTGGGGACTTGGGAGGGAAGAAGTCCCCGCAGGTCTGCCCCCCCTCCCCCCTCAGCAACCCCCACCACCCCCGGCCCCAAGCAGTGAGCCAGAAACTAAATTCCCAGCTCCTCCGGGGCAAGGTTGCCAATCTCAAGCTCCAGTCCCTCCTCTGGGACACTGGGGAATCACGTGACTCTTCTCCCTGTTCCTAGAGGCCCGTGCCGCCCCGTCCAGCTGGCTCAGCCACCACCGGGTTCAGGGACCTATGTCTGACACGGGCCCCAGCACTCACGTCCGTGTAAGGCACTTCTTCAGGGTTTGTGCCTTCAGCTGGTTTCTGGGGCGGCTTCACGCCCCCCCTCCCCCACTTAGCATGCTTGACGTCAGTGACTCTCAGCGTTAGCCTGCGTCAGATCAGCTGGGAGATCCCGGAAATCCGGAATCTTGGGCCTCATCCCACACTCGAGTCTGCAGGCTGGGGTAGAGCCCAAGAATTCACATCCCTGACAAGCTTCTGGCTGCAGCCTTCATCGTGAGCTGTTGTGGTTCACCCCACGTCCTGCCTTCATCTGCGCCCTCGGTAGCCCGCCCGCTGGTGTAAGAGGGTCACTTGGGGTAGAGAAAACCACTCTGGTTGGAGCCTCCATGGCCCAGCGGCTTCCTGTGACACTTCAACCTTCCCCGGGGAGCGTCCTGACCGCTTCCCACCCGATACAGTGAGCAAAGGCGGCTGGACTGTCCAGCGTGTCCCCTGCCCGCCCCCAGGCCCCATCTCTACTCCTGTAGTCCAACAAACTGACTTAGCCAGGCCCAAACACCCTCAATTCTTCTGTAATCTGGGGTGGCTAAAATTCCCCTCTTTGCATTGGCAAGTGGGAAGATCAGAGCCAAATTTCTAGCAAGCGTAAGGGGCCCGTGGTGGCATCTCATGAACTTAGTTCAGCCCGGCTTCCATTTTCTTTCTCCTTTTCTCTATCTTCTTATCCTAAAGTCCTCCTTATGGATCCTTTCCTCTGGCACAACTCATCACATGCCTCTAGGTGCAAGCGGTAAATAACCGAACAGTGATACAGCAAATCTGGCAGGACGGGGACCAGGGTGTCCCCTCCGGAGCCCCGCTCCGGCTGGGGCTCCTCCGCCCACGCTCAGCCCCTCGAACATCCCTCCTCCGGAGGAGCTGACGATCGCGGGGGTCTTCCGGAGCAAACCCTGGAGAGCTTTCCAGAGCTGTGCCACCTCCCTCATTTTATTTTTCCCAAACTTTGGAAATTGCTCTGAAACCCGATCGAACGTTTCCCCAGCACGCAAGCGGACGACAAGCCAAAGCCTCCCCAGCCATCCATTTTGCCGGTTATTCTGGGAGAACACGAAAAGCTCAACAGAAGGAACAGAAGTGCATTTCATTACCCCAAGAAGACACCAGGAGCGGAATATGATTCACAGAGGTCACAGAGTTCTGACAGTTGCATTTTGCTAAACAATTACCTGTTTTGTGCATTGTCGTTAACTACGGCATCTTCCATAAAATGTCCAAATGTTACTGAGGATGGAATTGGACCTCGGGGCCCTATTTCCTGCCACATTACAGGGCGGTAATTAACTCAGCTCAGAGGTCCTGCTCTCCCCCTGGCACCTCCAACTTCTGCCTTTTACAACGCTCCTTTCAAGAACACCTCGAGAGGTTACAGATTCAGAGCTCGAGGACCTTGTCTACAAAATGCTCCACGCGGTCCCCAACATCACACCACCAGGCAGGCTGGCGCACCTTCACTACCCCCCACCCGAAGGATCACCCCCGGGGGCAAATTGGTTCTTGGAGATTCTGTCAAAGGAGCACACACCGATCTTCCACAGGAAATCCTGTCCTCTTGGCAACAACGTTGGGACCCCAGACCCTACTTCTGGATGCCTCTGAGAGCCAGTCAATGGCTGGGGAGACACCAAGGGTGAATCCCGTCTCCTGGGAGAAGCAGTCCTTCTTCTATGACAAGAGCGCGTCCCCGTTTGCCATCTTCTTCCACATGCACCCCACATTCCGGCCTCACACGAATGCCAGGCGGTTCTCTGAAGGCGCCATGTCCTCGAGGTCTCTCTGCCATCACCC
Organism: Prionailurus viverrinus; assembly: GCF_022837055.1. NCBI lineage: Eukaryota > Metazoa > Chordata > Mammalia > Carnivora > Felidae > Prionailurus > Prionailurus viverrinus. Next base: position 137,225,359 of record NC_062566.1, read on the forward strand.
CTGCTGCCCCACCTTCTTCTGCCCCTTCATCTCCTCTTGACAAACCCCACTCATCCTTCAAGAACCTACGCCGTCATTAACTCCTCCGACAGCCTGGCTCCAACCCCCCTCTGCAAACACTTGGCCACGTTCTTCTGTCTCTCTTGGCCACTGGGGCTGCATCAAGCCGAGTCCCAGCTGAAGGCCAATTCTAAGCTCAAACTCGTGGAAGGAGGCAGCGTGGCCTGGTGGCAAGGACCCTTTCCCTCCCAGTCACCCTACAGTTCTACTCAGTAAATACCACGAATACCGACGCACGCACACAGCACGTCTACTCATAAATCACACTTTTATCTGCTTTAGCGATCGGGTTCCAAGTCAGCTTTCCTTTTTAAAACAATAACAAAGTTGTTTTGTGCTTTAAAAGAAAAAAAAAAGTTACTCTATGAATACGACACTGGTTTCCAAGAGGGGTGGAATGAAGGTAGGGTCCACGGCCTGGGAGGGGCCCCACGGGGCTGCCTGGGGAAAATGCAAAGGGCATCCCCGGCAGGGGGAACAGCACATGCAAAGGCCTCACCACAGCATGTGGATCGGCTCTACTGGGCGGCCCCTGGCCCTCTGCCCCTTCTCGAGGCCCAGCAACCACCCCTCCAAACCAGACCTGATGGGGACAGCTCATCACCTATGCTACGATGGGGTACTCACCAGACCTTGCTGGTTTCATTGACTTCTCAACATCGTTTACTTAAACTCTCCCCAGCCACACCCTCGTGAGTGTGTGACCCACTCTTCTCCAGGACCCAGACCTACACCACTTAAACCTCGATTCATCCATCCACTCAATCACCAGAAAGAAAAGGATGCGCATTTGTAGCGTGCCCACACGGGGCCAGGCACTCTGCCCATGTGGCCTCATTTGACCCTTGTCACAGTTCTGTGATGCAAGTGTCACCCACTGTTTTGGAGAGGAGGAGACTAAGGCAGAGAAAGGTAGAGTGGCTGGTCTTTTTTCTTTTAATCTTAGAGGGATCTCTTTTAAATGTCCATCTCTCACCACGAAGCGCCATGACTAAGAACCACCCGTCCCTACCTGACTCATGCACAAGGAGATTCCTGAATGAGGCGCACTTCCTGGGGGAGGGGGTGTGACCAAATGCGTGGTGTTTGCGATTTTTTCTTGTTATCTTTGTCCTTTTATATGTTGCTTACGTTTTTAGAACGATGAACATCCATTGCTTATAAAAATAATACCGATTCTAAGAAGTTTAAAAACGGGGGCTTCTCACAGCGCAAAGTAAGTCCGTGAGGAGCGCATTGTGTGTTCCCCTGTCAGGACAGCAGGGCTGGAAGTCGAAGAACAGTGTCCAACGGCACTTTGACTTCAGACACCGGTTCAGCCCACCGCGTCCACCCCTCCCATTAAAACAAGCCAGTGAGCTGTGGGCATTTGCCTTCATCTTTACTCAAATGCAACTTCATGGGGCGCCTGGGTGGCGCAGTCGGTTAAGCGTCCGACTTCAGCCAGGTCACGATCTCGCGGTCTGGGAGTTCGAGCCCCGCGTCGGGCTCTGGGCTGATGGCTCAGAGCCTGGAGCCTGTTTCCGATTCTGTGTCTCCCTCTCTCTCTGCCCCTCCCCCGTTCATGCTCTGTCTCTCTCTGTCCCAAAAATAAAAAATAAACGTTGAAAAAAAAAAAAAATTTAAAAAAAAAATGCAACTTCATACTTAGGAATTAAGAATAATTTGTGATCGGGGCACCTGGGTGGCGCAGTCGGTTAAGCGTCCGACTTCAGCCAGGTCACGATCTCGCGGTCCATGAGTTCGAGCCCGCGTCAGGCTCTGGGCTGATGGCTCGGAGCCTGGAGCCTGTTTCCGATTCTGTGTCTCCCTCTCTCTCTGCCCCTCCCCCGTTCATGCTCTGTCTCTCTGTCCCAAAAATAAATAAACGTTGAAAAAAAATTTTTGAAAAAAAAAGAATAATTTGCGATCTAGAAATTTGCGGGTATCACACACTAGGGTCATATGACTTGTTAGGGAAGGTGTTTCTGGTCTGGTTTCCAGAAATTGAGAGAATCGGAATTTCCCGGTGAGCCACAAAGAGCCCTGTGACATCCAGACGGGGGCCCTTCCCCCAGGATATACTTGGAGCCCCTGCGGGGAGGAGGTCAAGTCCAAGGGTCCATCCACCTGGAAGCATCAGGATTCTGTGTTTCAGCCCATGGAGAGAACATCTGCCTACCGATGATGATCTCGTGTCTCAGGCTAAGTCCAAGAAAGGGTTGTGGCCGCTGGACCTAAACTAAGGAGGATTCGAAGTTACATTTGGGCTCGTGAGCAAGAGCAATGATTGGTTAGTCAGGTCAGCCATGGCCACGAGAGGCACCGGGACCATAAACTCTGGGAATTTCTCAGTCTGGTTCTAAGTCCTCAGACTCAAGAAACTTAACCCAAACCTTTGTTGTATGACTTCCTCCGAATAATTAAAATCGCTCGGAATACCGCAGAACGGCATACTCCTCCCCAGTTCACCTTTCCTGCTCTCCTGTGAACAGCTGAATTTTAGTCTCGGCATTCTTGCTTTCAGTCAGGTTTAGTGAAGTGCAGCTGTTGTACAATAAACGTCACCAACTTTAAATGTCCAGTTTGGTTAAGTGTTGACAAATGTAGCCACCGCAATAACCACCACTATATTCATGATCTAGAACCCCATCACCCCCTAAAGTTCCCTCGTGCCCTTCTTCCCGCCCTTCCGATTCATGGGTCTGCCCTCTATCACTGCGGCTTTACCTGTTCTAGAATGTTCCGCAAGTGAAGCTAACGCACACAGAATCTCTAGCTTCTTTCACTTGGCATCTCCCATGTAACGTAACGCGTTTGAGAGTCACCGTGTTTTGCACGGAAGGGGAGCTTGTCACTCTATTGCTGACTATCATTCCATTGTTTGCTTATTCGTATCATCACCGATGAACATTAGAGTGGTTTCCAGGCTCTTCGGTTATTATGAATCAATTTAAGCGAAAACCTTCGTGCGAACTTACGTACTTCTCTTAGGTGAGTACCAAGGAATGCTATTGTCAGGGGTCCACAGAAAAGGCGTGTTTAGCTTTGTAAGAAACTGCCAAACTCTTTCCAAAGCTATGAATTATTTTACCTTCGTATGAGAGTTCTGGTTCCTCTTTATCCTTGTCAGCACTGTGGTTATCAATTTTTTTTTTCAATTTTTAGCAATTAGACTTAGCTGGTCATGGTATCTTATTCTGGTTTTACTTTGTATTTCCCTAATGGTTGATGGCATTGAGTACCTTTCCCTGGGCTTATTTGACATTCATATATCTTCTTTAGCAAAGCGTTTGTTCAAATACTTTGCCTATTTTTAGGGGCGCCAGGGTGGCTCAGTCGGTTGGGCGTCTGACTTCGGCTCAGGTCATGATCTTGCGGTTTGTGAGTTCGAGCCCCAAGTCAGGCTTTGTGCTGACAGCTCAGAGCCTGGATCCTGCTTTGGATTCTGTGACTCCCTCTCTCCGTCTCTGCCCCTCCCCTGCTCATGCTCTGTCTCTCTCTGTCTCTCAAAAAATAAATAAACGTTAAAAAAAAATTTAGAAATCTTCGCCTAATTAATCCAAGGTCATGAGGATTTTCTCCTACGTTTTCTTTAGAGGTTTTATAATTTAAGCTCTTGCATTTAAGGTTGTGAACCATTTTGAGCTAATTTTTTTTTTTGAGATGGGAAGTAAAAGTTGAGGTTTATTTTTTTTGCATATGGATATCCAATCGTTCATTGAGTTGCTTGGGACCACAGTCAAAACCCAAGTGAACCTGTACGTCTGGGTCTATTGCTGGACTCTGTATTCTAGTCCATTGATCTATAAATCTACCTCTCTGCCAATACCAACAATCTTGATTATTGCAACTTTACAGTAAGTCTTAAAATCAGGTCATATGAATACCCCCAATATTTTTTAATTATTTAGGCTATTCTAAATGCTTGTTATTTCTACATACACTTTAGAATCAGCTTGTAAACTTCTACTTTTAAAATTTCTGCTGAAATTTCAATTAGGATTTCTTTGACTATATGGATAAATATAGGGAGATTTAATACTGAGTCCTTTGAGGGGTGCCTGGGTGGCTCAGTCGGTTAAGCGTCTGACTTTGGCTCAGGTCATGATCTCGCCATCCGTGAGTTCAAGCCCCATGTCAGGCTCTGTGTTGACAGATCAGAGCCTGGAGCCTGCTTCGGATTCTGTGTCTCCCTCTCTCTCTGCTCCTTCCCCACGTGTGCTCTGTCTCTCTGTCTCTCAAAATTAAATAAACATCAAAAAAAAAAATACTCAGTCCTGTGATCTGTAATCATAATGTATCTCTTCCTTTATTTGAATCTTCTTTAATTCTTCTCAGCAATGTTTTTCAGTGTTCAGTATACATACACATGGTTTTGGTTCCATTTCTCCCTTAACATTTCTTTTTTCATATAATTATAAATGGTATTGTTTTTAAAAGTTTAAATGACAGGTATTCACTGATATTATGCAGGAAATGCAATTTACTTTTGCGGTGCCTGGGTGGCTCAGTCGGTTAAGCATCCAATATCCTTGATAACAGCTCAGGTCATGATCTCATGGTTTGTGAGATCGAGCCCCACATCAGGCTCTGTGCTGACAGCTCGGAGGCTGCTTGGGACTCTCTCTCTCCCTCTCTCTCTCTCTCTCTGTCTCTGCCCCTCCCCTGCTTGCTCTCTCTCTCTCTCTCTCTCTCTCTCTCAAAATAAAGAAATAAACATTTGAAAAAAGACAATTCAGTCTACTTTTGTATACTGACCTTGTATCCTGCAACCTTACCAAACTCACTTGTCAGTTCTAAATGGATTTTTGTCAAATCATTGGTATCGTCCACGCAAAAATTAATGTCATCTGGGAAGAAAAAGTTTTACTTCTTCCTTTCCAATTCATATGTCTTTTTTTTCCTTACGACATTGTCTAAGATATCACATATAATGATGAATACGTGTGGTAAATGCAGATATCATTGCCTTGTTCCTGATCTAAGGGGAAGCGTTCAGTTTTCCACCACTCAGTATGATGTTAGCTGTAAACTTTTGTAGATTTAAGAAATTTATAAATAGTTTGCCGAAGGTTTTTAACCAACACTGAGTGTTAAATTTTGTCAAATATCATATATTTGTCAATATAATTTTTCAAATAATTTTGTCAAATAAGCATACATTTTTTTTGTCTTTTTAGTTTGCTATCATAGTGAATTACATTAATTGATACTTTAATTCCTGGAATAAAACCCACTTGGTCATGATATATCATCATCTCATACAATGAATTCATACTGAATTCAACTGGCTAAATATTTGTTAAGGATTTATGTCCAAGAGAGATATTAATCTGTAGCCTTCTCTTCTTGTAGTGTCTCTATGTGGTTCAGACATCAGGGTAATGCGAGCCTCGTAAAAGGAGTTAGATTACTCCCTCCTCTTCTATTTGCAGGAAGTTTTAGTGTCCAATTAATAGTACTTCTTTCTTAAATGGTTGGTGAAGCCAGCTGAACCTGGCAGTTTTGTTTTTGTGGGAAGTGTTTTAACTACAAATTTGATGTCTTTAATAAACATGGAGCTATTCAGGCTGTCTATTTCTTCGTGAATGACCTTTGGTAATATGCGAATTTCAAGGAACTTTTCCATTTCATGTAAGTTGGGGGCTTTGTTGGCATAAATGTGTTCGTAGCCTTCTCTTATTGTTTTAATGTCTGTAGGACATGAAGTGATGTCTCTTATTTCATTCTTAATATTGGTAACTTGTGTTTTCTGTCTTTTTTCCTAATCAGTCCAGTTAGACATTTGTCAGCTTTATTGATCTTTTGAAGAACTATATCTTTAATTTTCTCTATAGCTTTTCCTGTTTTCTGTTTCAGTGCTTTCCACTCTATTATTTCTTCTTTTTTTATTATTTGAGGTTTAGTTTGTTGTATTTTTTTTCTAGTTTCTTAAAGTGGAAGATCACTGATTTGAGAATTTTTTTTCCTTTTTTTAAATTTTTTTTAATGTTTATTTATTTTTGAGAGAGAGAGACAGAACACAAGTGGGGGAGGGCCAGGGAGAGGGAGACACAGAATCTGAAGCGGGCTCCAGACTCTGAGCTGTCAGCACAGAGCCCGATGCAGGACTCAAACCCACGAACCGCGAGATCATGACCTGAGCTGAAGTCAGATGCTCAACTGATTGAGCTTCCCAGGCGCCCCGAGAACTTTTTTTCTAATACAAACATTTAATTTTTCTTTAAGCACTGCTTTAGCCGTGTCCCGCAAATTTTGATGTTTTGTTTGCCCAGTTTGGGTTTTTTTTTTTAATTTGTTTGTTGATTTAAATAACAATTCCGTGTTTACTGATGTATAATTGGCATACAATATCCTATTTGTTTTAGGTATACGTCATAGTGATTCGACATTTTTGTACATTAGGAAATGATCATCACAATAACTCTGGTTCGTATCTGCCCTCATACAAAATTAATACAATATTATTGACCTGCATTCTCTGTGTTGTACATTCCGTTTCCATGAATTGTTTGTTTGACAACTGGAAGTTTGTCTCTCCTGATCCAAACCACTTGTTTGGATAGCCCAGATAATGGTCCGCCTTGGTGGATGTTTCCTGTGTTCTTCTGTTGATCGATGTGTTCTATACGGGTCAGTCAGGTCCTTGTGAGCTGACGGTGTTAGTTGATAATGTTACCTTTGACGTGCTTTTTCACTTGCTGTCTGTCTGTTCTATCAAGTGTCAAGAGAGGAATATTAAAACCTCCAACTGGGGGCGCCTGGATGGCTCAGGTAGTTGAGCGCCTGACTCTTGATTTCGGCTCAGGTCACGATCTCACAGTTCCTGGGCTTGAGCCCTGCGTTGGGCTCTGAGCTGACAGTGCAGAGCCTGCTTCAGATTCTCTCTCTTTCCCTCTCTCAAAATAAGCAAATAAAATAAAATAAAATAAAATAAAATAAAACTCTCCAGCTGTACCTGTAGATTTGTCTATTTTTGTTTTTTAATTGTATCAGGTTTTGCTGCATAGAGTTTAAAGTTCGGTTATTAGTGACATAACGCGTGTAGGATTATCACAGCCTAAATATACACTGGTGTCGGGATGCAGGTGAGGTTTGTCATGGTCTTTTTTATAAGTGATTCTCAACTCTTGTCTGAAGTAAATGCCCTGAAGTTCAGTACCCTACCCATTCCTGCTTTCCAAAGCAATTACCAAGAAAAACAAAGATTAACAAAATTAACACTTAACTTATTTTACCAATCTATTTACCAATATAAGACTAGAAAACTTTGAAAACCACATGAGTTCAAGAGCACATTGATAATTCACTAAAAACGAAGTGCCCTTCACCCCAAATGAAAGAAATTTCAACTCTGTCTATGCATTTGATCTCTAGGATTTTTTTAACGCTTATTTATTTTTGAGAGAGAAAAACAGAGTGCAAGCAGGGGAGGGGCTGAGAGAGAGGGAGACAGAGAATCCCAAGCAAGCTCCATGCTGTTAGCACGAAACCTGATGCGGGGCTTGAACTCACAAACCGTGAGATCATGACCTGAGCTGAAATCAAGAGTCAGCCGCTTAACCGACTGAGCCCCCCAGGCGCCCCCAGAATGTGAAGTTTTAAGCAGCTTGTGACTGCCTGGGAGTCCTTTTCCTACCCGCCCCCCACCCCGCCACACCCCGGGGGTCACAGACCACACATTGAGAGACATAACTCCATAGGAGGGTCCATTAGAGAAACCGTTTTGAGATTCAAGTACACAGAAGCACCTTGCTCGCCCTGAGGTACAATGATTCTTTCCATACTGCGTAATACCCACTGTAGCCCTTTTCTCTCTGACAGCCAGGAAGCTCAGAGCCAAACTTGCAAACCAGACTTTGGAAAACCCACGCCTTGAGTGTTTTCATTCTATTTAAACCGGCGCCTGCCTCAATCTTCTTATTACGTTGTTCCAACTTATTCGTCTCATCGGCCGTCTCTCGTTTTCTTGTCTGTGTACATGGGGGACAAGGCACCGGCGTGGAGGGATAATCGCATGCCTGTCAGTGACTCCAGCTCTGCATCCTGTCGGTCCACTCGGGACCCCTCCGGGCGGCGAAAAACCCCATCGCATACTTGCGAGCCTGACTCGTGAATTGGAGGAGCCACAAAGGGAGCCTCCCGCCAGCCTGCCCGACATCAGAGCGCCTGGGGATTGCAGACCCAGCCGGGGCCGGGTGGGCACGAGGTGACTGAGCAAATGAGAGGCGATCCTGATGGGGCCACCTCACAGCAGAACCCGGCTGCCGGGAGCTGTCTTGTGCATTCTACCAGAGCAGCTAGCAGGGTCCGGAGTCCCGGCGAACATGACATTGTAATCTCAGTTATGTTTTATTTATGGGGAGTGGTGGCACAGCGAGGGTGTGTTAACAAACAAAGATGATTGCTTCTGAGCCACTCTCTCGTCCTGAGGTAATTAACACAAAGTTATGCACCGGTCGGGGATTCAAAGAGCCGACCTCCTTTTCCGTAGGAAAACGGTCTGCAGCACCCAGGCCAGAAGGGTGGAATCGGGAGGAAAAGGGACGTGTTTTATCTTTGTTTAAAGGTGCATCATTAACAGGCACTGGCATAAATTATCCTTCCTTTAAAAAAAAAAAATCCATATAACATTAAGAAAACTACAGACTATAAAATGTCAGGGGCAGAGACGTGTGCGTTTGCGGCTGCTGGCGAAGTGGGCCGGGGGCTCCCTGTGTATCTCGAAGGGCGTAAATTAGAAATATTGACTGCAGCCACGACGGCGTTGGCAATCAGCTCAGTGTTGCAATGTGTTGTGCAGACCATTTGCTTTTAAAAAAAATTAAAATATGAATCAAACTTGTACGACAAAGAAGCTCAACTTCCCCGGGGGAGGGCGGGGGGGGGGGGGGGGCGGGAGGTGGGGAACCAAACGCATCATCGAAAGGTCACAACTCGTAGACAAATTGCCCTTAGAATGTATTACTTGTTTGCAAAATGTAGTGTTGACCATTGGTAACCGCCAAATGCTTGGGCGCCTCTGACAAAATAAATAAATAAATAAATAAATAAAAATATATTTATATATTTTATATATTTATATATAAATAATATAAATAAATAAGTAAATACAAGTAAATAAAGCATTCCGCATTCGTTAGGGGGGGAACAACATACAAAAAAAGTACCCAGCGTGCCAAAACCTAGCTGAAGGAGGGCAGGGAACGCCAGGCAGGTGAGGAAGGACCCGGGGAAACAAAACGAGAAGAGAAATGACCATCAGCCAAGCTGACTCACTCTGGCTCCTCCTGCCGGAGGTGACCGATGACCTATAAAGCATAAAAGTCAGAGCATCTAAACACGAAGCGGCCAGGTTCCCGAACGCGCTTGGAGATGCCGTGCAGTCCAGAGGAGCGTGCCTCGGACCCTCACCCGTGCCAGGTTCTCAGACTTCCTTCCACCTGGCTCTCACCTGGCTGGCAGCGGGGACCAGGCTCGGGTCAGACCCACACCTCCAGGGCCCAGCAGAGCGTCGGTGGTGCCCCCGTCCCCCCCCCCCCCCATCCCTCCCATCTCTCCCGTACTGGGCTGCAGCTATCTCCTGGGGGTGGAGGGAACATGGCCCCCAGTCTCTGTTCCAATTCTAGCTGCCCCCCCCCACCCCTGCCGCCGCTACCTTGATTGGTTTCGAAAACCGGGATTAGGCCAATTGGCTTATGGCTTTCTTCTGGCCAAAGAATTGGTTCCGGAAGAGCCATGTGGTCCACTTCCAGGTGAGGGAAGTTGGCCAGTGGATTCTAGGAAAGGGGGCTTCTCTGTCTTCCCGGAGAGAGCTTCTGGACACCGGTGCCCTCTCTCCTTCAGGACCACGTGGGGTGAGGGAGCAAAGGTGGGGTGGGGATGGGAAACGGAAGAGAAGGAGATACGTTGAATCCACTCGCAGAGGACTTGAATGCCACGCGGAAGCCGCGGCAGCTTCCCCTGAAGTTCTAGGTTGGGGCCATGTCACTGCTTTCTGGTCAAGGGGGCGGGGACGGAGTGGCACTCACCACTCCCAAGCCCGGCCCGGAAGGACCCTGCGTGCGGGCCCCCATACCTTCCACTGCAGAGGGCTCGGTGCAGACGGCCCCCCGGGGAGACTCCAGTGGCTCTAGGTGGTAGAACTTTCCGCAGGGGCGGAGAGGCCCCGGGTCTGTGCCGTGCGGCACTACGGCCATTAGTGGCTATTGAGCTCTTGTCACGTGCCTCGTGTAACCGGGGAACCGAATGTTTAGCTCTGTTGATGTTTTAGTTAATTTAAATGTAACTGCCACCTACTTCGTCGGACAGTGCAGTTCTAGAAGACAAGACGGCGGGAACACAAGACGGAAGGGGCCGGAGCCCTGAGTCGCCACACAGAAAGCCGCCCGCCATCCGCTTTACGGGCCTGGGACGACACCGAGTTTATTTCCCCGAGTCGCTGGGGTGGTGGGAGGGTGGCGGCCACTGGCGTGAGTGGCCCCGAGAGTCTGACTCGTGTCAGCGGGAGGACGGAGGTGCTGCGGTGATCCATGGTTTGCAGAGGAGGAAAGAGGGGCACAGAGTGGTCTCACGTATAGAAAGAGGGTGACTGGGATCCCAACCCAAGTCGGTCTGGCCCCAGAGCCACCTGAGGCTGAAACCAAAGGATGTTCCTGGAAAACCCCAGAATGAAGGCAGTGGCTCCATTGGAGGGAACCCCAAAGAGTTTCACAGTATAAGGTTTGGGGGGGGCTCCAAGTCCTCAGGGAGACCGTGGGGCTCTAGGGAAGGCCAACCAATCCCCAGGGCCCTCCAAACGGCCCAGGCTGGGCGCTGACCAGGGAGAAGGGACGGGGGCCCTGGGTGGACCGTGCGGACATCGGGAACACGAGGAGCGACAGGGAAGTGACAGGGAAGAGACAGCGGCAAGGGAGACTCAGGGATAGACAGACGGACAGAGCAAGACAGTGGGGGGAAGGGGAGGGCAGGGCGCGCTCCCATCTGCCGGGCCTTCTGAGCCCTCCCTCGAGTGAGGGGCAGCCCAGGCCGGGTCGGCACCCCACCCCCGGAGCCGGCCCCCTCCCTCGTGCCAGCCACCCCCCGCCCAGCTGCCAGGCGCTCGGGGCTGTGCCAAGTGGGTGTCTCTGTGACTGTGCCAGGCGAGGCTCCCCGGAGGCGCACACATGGTGGGGGGGCGGGATCGAGCAAGGAGCACAGCGCCAAGAAGAGGAGGAGGCAGGCCAGAAGCTGCCGGGGCCTCTGCAGAGTGTGGGGGAGCCTGGGGGCGGGAGGCAGCCGGCAGAAGGGCCCTGAGTGGGGTGGGGTGGGGTCAGGGGCTTGCTAGGAGCACAGGACCCCAGCTGGGAAGCGAGAGGAAAAGCAAATGGAATTCTGTTGGCGCCTTCCATGCACCAGGTACCTTATCTACGTTTTCCTGTGTGATCCTGATACCTCGGCCCCGTATGACAGATCCGGAACTGAGGCTAAGAGACTACAGAGCCCAGGCATTTAGCTGGTCAGAGGCAGAGCTCAGTTTCCTACTCAGCCTCAAGTGTGTCCGATCCTAAACAGTGTGGACTTCCTTCCGCCACACTGAAGTGTCCAAGTTGATGAGAAGACAGAGAACAGGACGCTAGATTTTTAAACCGTGCAATTTAGTGATATCAGAGCGGCCACGAGGCAGGCGTGGCGGACCGTAGACCGGAAGCTTCAAATACGACGGGGGTCTGGGCAAGAGCAGAGCCGCGTGAGCGGGGTGTCCTGGGACGGCATCGGGAGTGATGGGAGTTGCCTACTTCATTCCCTGCCCTACCATCTTCTCAAAAGTAGTGAAGAGGCAACAGTAAGATCACATATATACGTGGATGCTGGATTGAACCCCGACATTAACCCTGGGCTTCCTGGAAGTCGTGGCAAAAAGGGACACACAACCAGTTACGTGACTCAAACACAGAAGTCCCCCGTATCGGCAGCGGATAAGTTCCAAGACCCCCAGCGGCTGCCCGAAACCGTAGATAGTACCGAATCCGATAGACACGGGTTTTTTCTGTATAGACGTATCGATGATAAAGTTTAATTGATAAATTAAGCACAGTGAAAGGTGAACCACCATACCTAACCATAAAATGGAACAATTGTAACAATTTATTGTAATAAAAGTTATATGAACATGCTCTCTCTCTCTCTCTCTCTCTCTCAGAATATCTTAGTATGCTGTGATCACCCTGCTTGTGACCATGTGAGATGGTTAAATGCCCACGTGGGGGGGCGGGGGGTGAAGCGAGGTGGGTGAGGGAGAGTCAGACTACCCCTGACAGTACAGAGGCTCACCAGCTTCCAGACCGCCGTTGACGGAAGGTAACTGGAACCTTCGAGAACAAAACTGAGGACAAGAGGGACTCTGGTACAAGACAAAAACCCACTGACTTATCAAGAGAGATTTTTATTTCCCAATGCCAAGTCCTAGAGATCATGGATGAGACTTCCAGATGAATAAAATGTTGCAAACCCTTATCATATTGTTATACACACACATGTATCTAACTATATATGCAACATATGTGTGTATAGCAATCTAGTTGTGTATATATATAACAATATAGTTACAAACTGTATAACTATATAATTATACAGCTGGTGTGTGTATCCATTGGTGCAGATATAGTTATACACACAGGACTATATTGGTAGAGTTATATAATGCGCAGTTATAGTATATGGTTATACAAACTGTGTGTGTGTGTGTGTGTGTGTGTGTGTGTCTAAATCCGAAAGAAAGGGAATCACTGAAAGTGAGAGAAATTGATGCCGGAGTTGGGAGAGCTGATTCCGTAGCTCGTGGGTTTCAGACCCGGAAGGGGACTGTGTAACCAGGCACTGGAGTTCGGCATCAGCCCCTGGGAAGCTGGGCACCCCTTGCGTAAAGCCTGGATTTCTGAGAGCTGCTACCATCAGCGACAACAGAACAAGACACGCTACACCCGCTGCGGATGAAGTGTGTGGCCCTCCTGGGGCTTGGGTGGGAAAAAAGCACGTGCGGGACCCAGACCCGCTCTCCTGGCCGAAGACCCCGGGCTCCCACAGGAGCGGGAGGTGATCTGAAGGACATTCTTATAACCCGACCTCATCGGACCCACCCTGAGGGAAAACCCACAAAGATGAGCTCACAATCTGAAACCACCAGCCACCAGGCCATCAGATCCATGAGGCATCCTCGACACGAGAGAACCCGGAGTAGCGGCAGCAAAACCGTAGAACCGATGGCCATGTGGCCGAAAGCATCCTAAACAACTCGCCCGTTGGTTCTCCTTGGCCGTGGTGGAGACAACCGCTAGGTGACAGTGATTGATTCTTCCTGTGGCCAGCCCTGGAAACGACCGTCGCTGGCAGATGAGAATATAACATCACAGTGAACCTGGTGGTGAGGGCTGATGTGGGTAGAGCAGAGCCTCGGTGAATCTCGAGGCGTGCGATGTGCTCCTTGGAAGAGAGAACCGAACGTCCAGTTCAGAGGGCACGGAGGGTCCGCGGGCTACTTTCACCGATAAGCGTGCGCTAACGCTGGTGAGAACACCAGACCTGGTCCTCTGAGAAAGGGGGCAGACTTGAAGCCCAGTCACAGTGGCCCAGAGCTTTCCAGGTGCTTGGGTCACCGGATACAGAGGCACATGCGCAAATAATAATTAAGCGCATCCCCATCATAAGTCTGCCTTGATCAGCTCAGCTGCCATAACAGAATAGTGTGGAGTGGGGGGGGGTGGTTAGGGGCGGGGGGGGGGGGGGGGAGAGAGGGAGCTCGCAAGGCACACATTTGCTTCCCAGAGTTCCAGAGGCTGGGAGTCCAAGATCAAGGTGTCGGTGGGTAGACTTCACGCTAAGGCCTCCGAAATTGGCTCCCGTCTCACTGGGTGCTCACATGACCTTGTCTTTGTGTGCCCAGGGAGAGTAAGAGAACAAGCTTCTGGTGCCTCTTCTTATAAGGGGCTCCGCCCTCATGCCCTCACATAACCACAATTACCCCCCAAAATCCCCGCCTCCAAATACCGACGCACTGGGGGGGGGGGGGGGGTCAGGCTGTTAACCCAGGAATTTGTGGGGGACACAAACACTCAGTCCGTAACAGGGAAGCGCTATTAGCATCCTCATTTTACAGGCCAGGAACTGAGGCACGACCAGGTTATGTGATCGGGCCAAGATCTCCAGCTCATCGGTGTCGGAGCTAAGCTATGAACACAGGCAGTCTGTACCCCTAGTGTCTTCAGTCACTAACGGTGCCTTGCTGTTGCTCTGCAGATGTTTATGTCTGAATTCCCTTGATAACCTGGTGGGGGAGGCATCACCAGCAATTAACCAGCAGGCACCTCCAGCTTCCCAGGCCAGAGAGAACCCCGAGCCCCTTCCCACCTGCCCCATGATGCCCCTCACCTCCAGCCTCCCCCTAGGTCCGTGAGTGGCCATGCACCTGCTGCTGGGGCCAAGAACGCACCGTCTTCCTTGATGGCGACCTCTCTTTCACACCTGCAACCGATCCCTTGGCACGTCTCTATTTCCTTCTCTCCATTTCCAGAAGGAGTCCCGAATCGGACCTCTGCTGGCCACCTCCGCCTCTTTTGATGTCAGTCCAAGCTAATCTCCTGTCTCCTTCCCCAACCCTTGCTTTACCTCCTGCCCATGACAGTCGGCCCACCACATGCAGCCAGAAGGGGCTCACTAAAATGTAACCCAGAATCACGGGGCACCTGGGCGGCTCAGTCGGTCGAGCGTCTGACTTCGGCTCAGGTCATGATCTTATAGTCTGTGAGTTCGAGCCCCACATCGGGCTCTGTGCTGACAGCTCAGAGCCTGGAGCCTGCTTCCGATTCTGTGTCTCCCTCTCTCTCTGCCCCTACCCCGCTCTCTCTCTCTCTCTCTCTCTCTCTCTCAAAAATAAATAAACATTGGGGCGCCTGGGTGGCGCAGTCGGTTAAGCGTCCGACTTCAACCAGGTCACGATCTCGCAGTCCGTGAGTTCGAGCCCCGCGTCAGGCTCTGGGCTGATGGCTCAGAGCCTGGAGCCTGTTTCCGATTCTGTGTCTGCCTCTCTCTCTGCCCCTCCCCCGTTCATGCTCTGTCTCTCTCTGTCCCAAAAACAAATAAACGTTGAAAAAAAAAAATTTTTTTTAAAAAAATTAATAAATAAACATTAAAAAATTGAAAAAAAAACCCTTTTTGCTTATTTAATCAAAAAAGACACGTTTGCTTCTGTTGCGATCAGTGCTCGGTTATGGGATGTGCGGGCATTTCCATATTGTCCGGTGGTGACCATGTGGCCCACTTGTGCACCTCCTGGGGAATGATTACCCAGAACAAATGGCTCCAAGAGACAGCGAATGCTGGGAAGGCGTTTGGGAGGGCCTAACTCCCAGTATCCACTCGAATATTTTCAGTTGCAAAAGCAATAGGGCAAAGCCCCCTGAAACTTCGGGGTAGGAGAAAATACCTCTGCTGAGGCTTTCCTTCCAGCATTCGCATCTGAGAGACATCGACACCGCGTCATGCGGCGATCGTGTGGAACCCTAGCACGCGCACGGTCCCCGTTCTTTTGAAAGTGAACATCATCTCACGCACAGTTTTCCTAGTATTACAGAAGTCTTCAACCTCTCGTGTTAGGGGGATATAAACATCCCATAATGGACCTTCTCATTCACTCACTCCTTTATTGTTGAACACAGAGGCTGCTTTGAAAATTTTGCTATTATGTGTCATTGGCTGGCATGTTTTCTCCTCTTGAATCATAAGCATTGTGTCTATGTTTCTTTTTTCCCTTCGCTCCCAAGAAGCTTAGGCTCCAATACATGATTTAAGCGTAGCAACATATAGCCTGTTTCTCTAGGCTATATTCTTACGCAGGTGTTTACATTTTACTCTGTCTTTTCATCTCTCTGCTCCTGATGTTTTACTGCTTTTTCATGTTTTACTATGTTTCCTACTGGCCTGCTCACAGCCTTGTGGGGGGACGAAGGATGGAAATTATTAATAAGGAATTGAACGAAATGTTGAGGCAACCTGTCTATAGGTCTCTCTCAAGAAATCGCTAACTAGTATACTTAGTATCGTTTCTGAGGATTACATCACCAGATCAAAGAGTCAGGATATCATTAGGCTTTTGGTACGCACTAATCCAGGGCTTTTGAGAGAAAAATGGGAGAATGTGGTTGACACATGATATAGGGAACAAACCTGAACTCTCACGGGTACCTCCAAACAAAGGTCGTGCTGAGCGCCGAAGGTGGTGGGAGGCCAGCCTCCCCTCTGGAGCCTGCAGTGCATCTGGAGCCAAAAGAAGTTGCATATGGCCTGTCTCACCAGCGATATGCCAGCACCATTATCATATGTGGGAACTGGGACAGGAAGAGTAACCACCATTTCCTCCAGACAGGAGCCTTGGGTTCCCATGCTGGGATGTGTCCTAAATTGGACATTTCTTACTCTAAAAATGTTGAATTATGAGAGATGACAGAAACACAAATATATGTTCATTACAGCCTGTGAGGAATAAGCCATAGTAAAGAAAGACAGAAGACTGGGTTTCCTAATCTGTAATGAAGAACACTAATGTCCCCTCCAGCTTCCTGCTGGAGCCCATGCTCCCATCCAAAAGAAAGAATGCTGATTGTTCACTTTCTGCCTCCCCAGCTAACTAGAGTCAGCCGGGGCATGACTGTATCCAAGGCCTATGAATGGGGGCACTCTGTAGGAACCCCAGGACAGTTAAGGGAATAACTGAATATAATGGTGGGTGTCTTATCCTGCCCACTGAAAGGGAAACCTCTGGAAGGCAAGGGTGCACCTTATTGATTTGTAGCTCCCCAGAAGAGTCTGTGACACAGCATAGGTCCTTGATAAATGTTTATTAAATGAACTATTTGTGGATGGATGGATGGGTGGATGGATGGATGGATAGATGGATGGATGGATGAGTGAATGGATGGATGGGTGAGTGGATGGGTGGATGGATGGATGGGGTGAGTGGGTGGATGGGTGGGTGGGTGGGTGGATGGATGGGGTGAGTGGGTGGGTGGATGGATGGATGGATGGATGAGTGAATGGATAGATGGGTGAGTGGATGGATGAGTGGATGGATGGATGGGTGAGTAGATGGGTGGATGTATCGATGGATGGATGGATGGATGGGTGGATGGATGGGTGTGCTATACGTTAGGATTTGGGAGAGGATTCCCATGTTATATGGGATAATACAGGATGACCTTTAAGAGTCTCAGCCAACTATAAAATTCTGTTTGTCCGTGGGCTTCACTGTGCTTTTCCAATATCCATGCATCTTCCCCTGTCATACCCACTGCAAGACGTGCCTTTTCTCCCTCACTGTCCTCATCATCATGGTGAATCTTTACTCATCTTTTAAAGGGCTGCACAGTTTCCCTACTCCTCCCTCTCCCCAGCTGATCAGCTGTCCTCCCCCTGCGCCCTTCTCACTGCCCACACCACCCCGTCCTGCAGTCTGGTTTCATAGTGCATCTGTCTCATTGAACAAGTTGATGCTTAAGAGGAAAGACCGGGCCCAAGACCTCCTTCTGTGCCCAGACCTGATATCCAGCTCAGGCCTTGCTTGGGGAGTGAAATAGACTCCTGATCTCAACCAGCTTCAACTTCTTTAGAGCATCCTAGATGGTCTGTAACCAGAATCCAGTAAAAATTGGTTTGAAGGCTATGTCATGCAGGCAGCTGGTAACCCAGATTTCATCTACGCAAGAGGTCGGAATCCTCGTCTCCCTGGCTCGGAGGTCACATAAGTTTCGTCATATATTTTAACATGTTAACATTTTTTAATGCTAATTTATTTATTTTGAGAGAGAGCGAGGGAGAGAGAGAAACCCAAGCAGATTCCATGCTCAGCGTGGAGCCCGACACGGGGCTTAGTCCGTGAGATCATGACCCGAGCCGAAATCAAGAGTCGGACGCTTAACCGACTGAGCCACCCAGGCGCCCCTCACATTTAACATTTTTTGAGGTTCTATCCACCTCGCTTTCTCTCCAAGGCAGAAGGCAATGTTTTCTAACTTTGAGGAGCTTACAGCTCCGGACTCAGGTGTTCAGCAGCCTGCTCTGATGCCCCAAGTATGAGGAGGAACTCCTTGGAAAACGTCCAGAATCTGTGACCTGCAGGGTGGCTGAGGACACCTCACTGCGGCCAGCAAAAGCCCGGGAAACTCACCCTCGCCCTGATCTGTGTCATCAGAATGGGGAACATTTCTGACATACACATGCCCACCGAATGTTGGTACTCTGGGCACACAGAGGTCATCGGGGTCCAACCATTCAAAGGCAAAAGGTGTCCTTCCAGATCACCTTAAGTCTCCATTTTACGGGTGGGGAAACTGAGACCAGAAAAGGGAAAGGGCTGACCTGGGGCGGTAGGGCTACTTATGGGACAACGGTGAGAATCAAGTAGAGCCTTTCCTTTGCCCCCACGGGCAAGCCCCAAACGTGGCCTTCTTAGAAGGGCTGAGGGAGGGAACAGGCTACAAGACAGCAGGTGAGCCTTTCATGTCTGTCCCTTGCCCGGTTTTCTGGGTGGAAAAACACACAAAGTCTCGGACACCTGCGTTTTAAAGCCAGCTGGGAAAAGACTCGGAGCCCAGGGCCCACGGGAAAGAAGAGAATTCCTCTCTGGGGATTCTTCTTCCTTGAGCCCTTAGAAAGCAGGGCAGGTCTTCTCCTGAATGGCTACCATTTTTGGTGCTGCGGTTCAAATCCCACGTCTTGTCCTCCAGTGCTTAGGCATGGCCTCGGGAGAACGGTGACCTCTTTGGGGTGAAAACGGGACACAGAGGAACGCGCGGCCGGGTTTCTCCTCCCATCTCTGCGGGCACAGCCCCCACAAAGCATGGCTTCACGGTGTGTGTTCATTTTTTTGCAGCGTCCTTGCCAAGATTCCCCGGGCTGCCTAGGTGGGGACCTGGCTCACGGTGGTGCCCAGTGAGGTTGCCGAAATGACTCACGTGGAATGTTCTTTGTGTCTTTAAGAGCAGGAAACATAAGAAGAGCGGACAAGAACCCAGGGGACCTTTGATCCCTTTTCACCCAGAGCCATGGGCTCAGATGCTCACTCACGAGGAGGAGACGGAAGGGAACTGTGTGCCTAACTGGCTGAAACCCGGAAGAATGCCTTCTTCCTTCTCCACCTTGGCTGCTCCAGGCCGGGCACTAGGAAACATCAAGCTAAAAGCTCTTTCCTTCTGAAAGGCCTTGTTTCTTCTTCTGGCTCTGTGAGATTATCCCCAAAGAACATTTCCTCAAGTCCATTAACATCTGGCACATGGGACGGGAAGGTAATTCTCTTAAGAGTCACAGGTGGTCAGAGATGCTCTCCAGTCCAACAACCTCACCTCACTGATGGGGGACCCGGGGGACCTGCCCGAGGGCACAGAGCCATTTGAGAAGGGCTTCTGTCCCACTCTGACCTCTCAGTGCCACACCCAGTGGCTCTCACTGGGGAGTCGGAAAATGTTAGCTGAATTAAACTAGACCTTTTAGAGTGGGAGAGAGCCAAAGCATAAGAGACTCTCAAAAACTGAGAACAAACTGAGGGTTGATGGGGGTTGGGGGGGGGGGGGAATGGGTATTGAGGAGGGCACCTTTTGGGATGAGCACTGGGTGTTGTATGGAAACCAATGTGACAATAAATTTCAAAAAAAAAATGAATTAAACTAGACCCAAGTCTTGCCATTCCCAGACAAGTACCTTTTCTTCTAAACCCCTCGTTCTCAACTGTGGCCGGATAGGAAAATCACCCAGATCACTTTCAAAAACCCTGACGTCTGGATCCCTCCTCCAGAGATTCTGATAGAAGCTGGTGTGGGTGGGGCCCGAGCACTGGGACTGTCAAACCCTCCCAGGTGCTTCCAATGTGCAGTGAGGACTGAGGACCCCTGATCTAAATCACGCGGCTCCGCAAGATAAACAAAGAGAACTGTTGGTGTCTCAGGCCATTATTTCCTGTCTTCCCAGATGTGGGCACAAGGGTTTGGGTCAAGAGGAAAATGGAGAAAGACCTTCAGTCCCCCCTTGGAAATGAGCTGTCCACCCCCCACCCACCCCTCGAAGACACAGAAGAGGACCAGGCTAGGAGATCAAGTTAAATGTCCAATTTATTTTTATAACTTGGAACCAGAACAAACTTGGTCTTGAACAAGCGTACAAATGAAATGGCAGACACATGCTGAACTCAACATCGTGACATTAAGGGGAAAAAGAGGCCCAAAATCTTGTACAGAGAATTAAAGGAACAATAAATATTTTACTAAGCGATATTGAAATGACCTCCTGTCATCTCAACATTTTATCCATAATAAAAAAAAAAAAAGTGCCCGTTTCTTAAACTGAGCACAAATACCAAGCAATAATAAATAGTTCCAAACTTGTAGTAAAAGACAGAACCTCCAAGTAAACAACAGAAGCTCATACAATAAGTAATAGAAAAGGTAATAAAAATATTTTGCCTTGCCAGTACAAATGCAAACAACTTAAATCAATGGAACTTTGCTTTGCAGGGTTTGAAATACAAAGAGCACCAAAATCACGGGTTTGCCTGTGTGCAACCGAACCTTCGCTACGTCGCTTCGGACCGGGATGAAAGGCTGGCTTCCTTACTTTCTGACATTTTGCTTTAGAGTAGTTCAGCCTCCCCCTCTCCCCGTAAAAGACCCTCTAATGGCAAGTGGCAGGTTCCAATTTGGGGCAACTTTGAACAAAGTTGTGGCAGTATGGAACCCGGCCTGAGGTCGGCTGGGTCACCCAGGCTCGGGGCCCCTCTCACTGCGTCATCTGCTCCAGTGTTGGCTTCTTAAACATGAGAGAGAAGCATAATGCGCTTTTCTCTGCGGTCGACAGAGACACAATCTTTGTGCTTTAGGATGGCTTAGTCCTGGCATTCTGGTGACTTTGTGTAAGCTGGTGAGGGCTGGCTAGCTTTCGCAATGACAGGAGGACCACCTTGGAGGCTCTCAAGTACCTTAACAGGGCATCCGAAGGAAAGGGCAGCCCCTGGGTCTTCAGGTCGGGTCGGGCAGGTAGGAAACTGACATCTCAGCTTTCTCTCCCCTCCTCCCCATTTCTGTTCACTTTGCAAAGGTAGGTGGCAAGGAGGGAGGGGCGTACTGAACGGAAAAGCTCCCAGAAGAAAGATTTCTGCATTTGGTAAAGAAATTGCCCAAAAAGATGCTTGGTTATACTTTCACAACCTGAAATAATGGTTTTTACAGTTCCTGAAATTAAAAAATGGCTTCCTGATATAGGTATTTTTTTTAAATGTATTATTCCCTCATCCAAAAAACCACCACTTTATTTCATCTTAAAGCTACTTGGCTTTACAAAAAAAAAAAAAAAAGGAAAGAAAGAAGAAAGAAAGAAAGGGAGAGAAAGAAAGAGAGAGAGAAAGAAAGAGAAAAGGAAGGAAGAAGAAAAAAAAGAAGAGGACGAAGAAAAAGGGGGGTACAGGGAGGGAGAAAGAGAAGAAATTAAATAAAAACGAAGAAGACAAACAACGGGCTGATAGAGAGGGATGGAGAGGAAACGCAGAGGAAGGAGAGAGAGATATGGAAAGGCACCGAATTCATCCCAGGCCCTCGGCACTCGGAAACTGACGGAATGTAGGTTTCAGCGAGAAAAGCAGCAGAGCAGGTAAGAAAGACAACAGGCCAACACTCTCCGAGGCATGAAAGGCCCTGGTTGTGACGGGGACTCCTTCCTGAAATCCAGCGTGCGCTGCTCTCAACAGCAGCTCACGTCACCTGTGCCTAGCTGATTCACCAGCTCTTGTTGTTACATCTTCCGTTTGTCTGTTTCAGGTTTTCCCAAGGACTAAAGAAAGCTCGGTTTGCATTTCTTTCTGCTCTTACGGGCGGGAGATGTGGTGGTGACCGCCACGATGGACGGTAGAGAAGGAAGATGCTCTCGCTCTCTCCTCGGACCCCTGACATCTTACAGATGGCCTCTCAGAGAACAAGAGGACCCTGCGAGATGTCACCAACATCTTTACGAAAACCGATTTTCCCACTCAACGCGAATAAAGGATTTCCCATCCGGTCTGCTGTGGCCACACCAGGGAGCCTTGATGCAAGGTTCGGGGCGTTCGGGGAGAAGCCCTGCTCCAACAGTCCTTTGTATAGGCCAATTCCGACAAAAATATATACAACTAAAAGGATCTGTGAACCAAAGCATTTAACGACTTCCTTTTGTTTCTTTTCCTCAAAGGTTGTCAAACAACCCTCTTTCTCCTGTACAATAGGACTTAACATACAAATTTTTTTTTGCAACATTTTATCCTGCCAAATTAAAAAAATATATTATGGCAGCCTGTTTGTTTTTGTTTTTTTTTTCTTTTTATTTCCAAATTCACTAACAAAAAGGTACATTAAATCCCTTTAAAAGGACAAGCTTACAGTTAAAAAATTACAAGCTCCAGTAAAAATACAGCAAGTGCCTACATCATATGAACCAACCAATATATCCATTCCAGAGGGGGCGGGAAGAGAAAAATAAGGTCAAGGTCAGAAATGTGATTTTTTTTTTTCTCTGCAAAGCAATAACAATATTAAGCACTTTTTTTCTACATACTTTTTCTACATGGTGTAGCAATCCCCTTTTAATCCCCAAATACAAGTTTCTATACATTTTTTTTTTGAAATAAAAATTCAACACCCAAGGCAGAAAAGAATTTACTAAAACTCCGACTTTACAGTTACTGTGACAAGAACAAATTTATAGACCCACCATTTAAGTTTTACTGCAACATTTTCAAGGAAAAGAAAAGGGTTTTTTTTTTTTCTTGTTTTGTAAAATGCCCAGGCATTCTCAATTATTACAAATACTGGTCCACTTTTACAGTAATCAAGAAATTTTAATATATATAATATATACTAAAACCCCGTCACCAAAAGAAAACAATATACACGCAGCCACTGTGGCATTTTTTTTATAACCTATTAAGCAAACTTTGAAAAAAAAAAAAAATGATCGCTCCAACACACATACACACGATTTTTTTTTTACCCTTGTATGTATCCAATACTGTAAACGTATTTTTAAGACAGAGTGCACTAAATTTAACTTTAGAAAAAAAATTAGCCATTGTTCCTGAATTGTTTTTGTTTGTTTTGTTTTTCATTCAACGATATCAGCGTGTAACTTCTGTCACTTGAGTTTTAATTCAGCAGTAAATCACCTCCACGCCAAATCTAAGCAGCGTTGTCCCAAAAACAAAAGGGGTTGAGGATAATTCAGCTAAGGATGTCCACGGTTGTGCTGGGTTTATTTCTTCATTTGATTGGGTCCTTATGGCATTTTCACGTCCTCTATCTTCAGCCAGGATTTTTAAAATTTAATCTAATTAAAGGTAAAGGTGGCTTTGTTTGTATCTAAAGAATGTACTTTTCTTGTTTTACTCTTAAAAAGTCTTTTCGTTTCCAAAAAAAAAAAAAAAAGGTTTGCATTTGTCTCAAGAGACTCAAATAGGAAGATCAGTTTTCAAGGCACTCACGTCAAATTGAATGGCAGTAGAAAAACTGTCCAATAAATTATTTTATTTTGTTCTTTATAGTGCCAGTATTGTGAATGCCATGCTTAGCAACACTGACACTCGATCTCAGCCGTCCCTTACAGTTTAACCCACCTCTGGGCCAGAGAGAAGAATATGCTGCAATTTCTTGTTTAGAAGCCATTTAATTTAAATGCAAACAAAAGCTTTAAAGTGCGGGTCAACAGAATTCCAATGTCTAATCTTAACAGTCCAATGTTTAGTACCTTCCAACCTAATGGGATAGGAAAAAAAAAAAAAATTGGAAAGTAGCGCTGGGCACCTTCGGATGGAAGTCTTTCCCTGCTTTTCCAGTAAAAGGGAACAGAAATTTGCAAGATTTTCCCCCCTGTCCGTACAATGTCATCAGTGTGCATTAAATGAGAGAATACTAACGTCTCTCAATTCACCTCGTCCGGGGCACTTGTCTGCTTGAGACACGGTCAATTATCACTTGTAGCAACATACGACTTGGGACTTTTTGTAGTGGGGGTGATAGACAGAGACAGAGAGAGAGAGAGAGAGATTGAGAGAAGCCATCAAGCCAGAAGAAGCCTGAAAGAATACGGTGGCTTTCTTCCTGTGTCACTGCAGATCACCGTCTACCCAAAAAAAGGTACCCTCCGCCCATTTTATGTAGCCTAATCTACAGCAAAGAGCCAAGGCGGCACCCCAGGGCACACCCACACCCCAAGAAAAGGACAGTATCTGCTGATACCACACCACTGTAGAATGCTCTCAGGCCATCCCCACCCCCCCACCCCCCCGCAGCTCTCAAAAACTGGCATTTCTCTGGCAGTGTGGAATTTTCGGGGTGGGGGCCCCCACCACTAAAACGTTTCCTTGTATAATGTAAAGTTGCAGAAAAGGCCTCTGTTACTCAGGACATCATCAGTGCTACATCTCCATTCCAACTCTGAAGCAAAGTGCTACGACTTTAAAGATTGTTATCCGCTGTACATCCACCCCCCCCCAAAAAAACCCAAAAAACCAACAAAAAACAAAAACAAAAAACAAAAAACAAAAATGCATGCCACGTTTTATTTCAGGACCAAAGAAGGAATTAAAAAAAGTAAACTTTAAAAGTCATTTAAGTGTTGGCTTCTTCACAAGAAATTACACATGCTTAGCTTAAATTTCAAAAAAGCAGCGCCCTCCCCCCCAAATTATAATTTAAAAGATAAGCTTCCCTTCCACACTGCTCGGGAGTCATTGCTCAGGCTACTACTGGGTTTAAAAAAACAAACGAACAAACAAAAAAAAAAAACAAAAAAAAAGAACAACGAAGGGATGGATACCCAACAAAATCTCTTAAAAGAATTTAAACACAAAGAATAATAATAAAAAGTACCTGCACATGCCAAAAAAATTACAAAACCCAATAAATACAGAAATTATTGCACAGTTAAAAGGCTCCACAATTTTTACTGCCTCCATCAACCCTCGGGTTTCCGTAGGACTTCGTAGACACAGGTTAGGTTGGAGCGCCGCCTCCCCCGGGGCCCCCGGGGACGCGCGGGGGTGGGGGGTGGGGGCCCGGGGCGGGGCGGGGCGGGGGGGGGGTGCCGAAGTGGCGCAGACGCGGAGGCAAGTGTCAAGGTCAGCATTCTCGCGGTTGGCAACGGTTCCACTGTACAGGTGCGGGGCGCCCGGGCCCCGCGCGCTTAGCTCCTCTCGGCCTGCTCGATTTTGACGTCGTTAGTCAGCAAGTGCTCCCCGTGCCACTTTTTCATGTGTTTCTCCAGGGTGCTGTAGACGCTGAAGGGCATCTGGCAGATGTCGCAGCGGTACACCTCCTTGCCGATCTGCCCGTGCGTCTTCATGTGGCGCGTGAGCTTGCTGCTCTGCGCGCACGCGTAGTTGCACAGCTCGCACTTGTAAGGCCGCTCGCCGGTGTGGCTCCGCCGGTGCACCGTCAGGTTGCTGCAGTTCTTGAACACCTTGCCGCAGTACTCGCACGTGTCGCTGCGGCGGCCCTCCTTGGAGCTCGGCCGCCCGGGGCCCGGGCCGCCCAGGTGCGGCGTGCTGCCGCCGCTGGCCGTGCCGCTGCGGCCCGACAGCCCGCCGTCCAGCAGGTCCCCGGGCGGCGTGGAGAAGCGCAGGCTGCCGTTCTCGGACGAGTGCTCGGACGACGTGGCGAAGGGCGACTGGCGCGCGTCCGTGAAGCCCAGGAAGGGGTCCTTCATGAAGTGCCGCGACGCCGCGTAGCCCACGAGCCACTGCGAGTACACGTTCTCGGACGGGATGAGCGTGGCGGGCGGCAGCTCCAGGTCCTTCTCCACCTTGATGCGCTTGGCGGCGCTGTTGAGCCCGGGGCTGGGCAGCGGCGCCGGCTTGCGCGGGAAGAGGCCCGG
The DNA here is from genome assembly GCF_022837055.1 of Prionailurus viverrinus. NCBI lineage: Eukaryota > Metazoa > Chordata > Mammalia > Carnivora > Felidae > Prionailurus > Prionailurus viverrinus. The sequence goes on from NC_062566.1 coordinate 137,251,312, forward strand.
GAAGGGCTCGGCGCCCGGCGCGAAGCCGCCGCCGCGCCCGTTGACCGCGCCGCCCGGGCCCGCGTCGCCGCAGCCGCCCGCGTCGTCGTCGTCGCCCGCGTCGCCGCCGCCCGGCGCGCGCTTCAGGAAGGCGCCGCGCTTGGGCTTGTCGGCCAGCAGCTCGCCGTACTGCGGCAGCGCGCCCAGCCCCACGTTCTCCATGACCTTGCCCAGCACCAGCGCCTTCTCGTCGGCCAGCGCCTTGGCCGCGCCGCCCACGCCGCCCGCGCCCGCCACCCCGGCCACCCCGCCGCCGCCGTTCTCGCGGTTGCGGCTCAGCTCCGAGTCCATGCTGAAGCTCGACTCCGGCCGGCTCTCGTTCTCCAGCAGCAGCTCCTCCTCCTCCTCCTCCTCCTCCTCGTCCTCCTCCTCGGGCTCGTGGCCCAGCGACGGGTCGCTCTCGTGGTGGCGGAAGTCGCCGTCGGCCGCCTTGAGGCCCTCGCCGGCCAGCTCGCTGGTGCCGGGCTCCGGGGAGCTGGCGGCCGAGAGGCCGTCGTCGGAGCGGCCGGCCAGCGAGCCGGCCTTGTGCATGTGCGTCTTCATGTGGCGCTTGAGCTTGCTCGCCTGCGAGCACGCGTGGTCGCACAGCTGGCACTTGTAGGGCTTCTCGCCCGTGTGGCTGCGCCGGTGCACGATGAGATTGCTCTGGAACTTGAACGTCTTGCCGCAGAACTCGCACGACTTGCTCTTGGCCGGCGGTTGCGGCGGCGGCGTGCCCCCGGGCGGCATGGGCGGCAGCGGCGGCGTGCTCAGGAACGGGGACTTGGGGCTGGGCTGGAAGGGGTTCAGGAGCCGGTGCATAGGGTTGCCGCGGCCCGGCGACACGGGCGGCGGCGTGGAGCTGTTGCCCGCCAGCTCGCGGAGCCGCCGCGAGAAGTCCATGGCGGGCGAGTCGATGGCCATGGGGTTGAGGCGCATGACTCGGTCAAAGGCACTGGGGTGCTGGGCGACGAGCCCCATCTCCTCGGCACTGAGGCGGTGCGGGTCCAGGTGGTGGCGCGGCGGCGGGCTGAAGAGCGGCGGCGTGCCGGGCAGGCGGCCCTCGCCGAAGCCCGGGTGCTCCCGCAGGATGGGGCCCGTCATGCGCAGCAGGTTGAAGGGGTTGCTGTCGCCCAGGAAATTCATGAGCGGGGACTGGGCCACGGCCTCGGGCCCGAGCGGCGGCGGGATGGTGAGCCGCGGCGTGAGCGAGCTGCTGGCCGGCCCGGGCTCCAGGTAGATGCGGAAGCCGTGCGTGTTCTGCGCGTGCTGCAGCAGGAACCACGCGCTGTTGAAGGGCTGCTTGCATGTTGTGCAAATGTAGCTGGAAGGCTCATCTTTACCTGGGGAGACACACGGACAGAAAGGCAGAGAGAGCGTGAGAAGCGGACGGGGCGCGCGCGCCGCGGGGCCACGGACCTGAAGGCGCGCGGTGGGGATGTAGGGGGGGCGGTGGGGGGGTGGGGGCGGTGGGGGGAGGAGCGCGAAGCGAGTCCCGGATCCGCGCGGCTCTGGAGGGCGGCCTCGGGGCCCCTTCGGAGCAGGCCGAGGCCGGCGACGTGTTGGACGCTCCGGCCAAGGCTCCACGGGGCTGCAAGGCTGAGGCAAGCTGGCTCTGTGGGCAGGTTGCCCCCGCGGAGCCCAGATCGGCCACACGACCTCAGCAAGCAACCCCAAATTCCTAGGCTTCTGCTTGCTTTCCCTAAAGAAGAGGCGCTCTTATCCCCGTTGCCTCAGAAGCCAAATGAGGCCGCGTTGGTGAGAATGACCGATGTCAACGAGAAAACAGCAGGGACACCACAACCGTGAGGGACCAGGGTTTTATCCACCAAGGCCACTGGTGACATTTGGATCTCGATGACTGTGTTGGGGGGAGGGGGTCCTGTGCCTTGTAGAATGTTCAGCAGCATCCCTGGCCCCCGCCCCCTACAAGCCAGTCACACTCCCTCCCCCAGTTATGAGGATCACAGAACTCTCCAGGCGTTACCAAGTGTCCCCTGGTGGGGGCAAAACCGCAGCTCAATGCCCCCCCCCCCTTTAGAACCACTGGTTAGTCAACACTTGATCCAAGGAGGTTCTAAAACACACAAGTCACACTCAACTGCCTGGCAGGCGTTGTTTTGAAGTGACATGGCTGATCCCTCTGCATCGTTTGGGATTTTTGCTATAGGACCTTCTAGGGTTTCAGACACCACACTACATGCAGAAAAAGCACCATCAAATTTAAACGTGGATACGAAGGAACAGAAGGAATTCAGCGTAAGAAGATCGCTGCTGTGTGGCAGCTGCCCCCCCATTCCTCCCATGGCCTCACACACGGAGGCCCCCCCATTCCTCCCATGGCCCTAACCACGGAAGCCGGCCTCCACCAGCCGCTGGGAGGGGGCTGGATAGGGGGCCACTGGCCTCCATGAAGTCCTTTGCCAGAATGCTAACCGCACGGGGGAATGTCAAATCTGACGGGGTGGTCAGGATGAATGGTGGCAAGTGTGGATTTGTTACATACTGGCTCCCGTGGCGTCGGAAGCAAATCGTAGTGGACACTTGTGGGCACTGAGCCAAAAACGTTACTGTCTTTGTCCATCATCGGGGCCGTCACAAAATGGAGGCTGAATGTTTCAGCCAGAACCTGTCTCGTGGCCTCCCTCCTCACCCTGCGGGCCAAACTCGCTGCCTTTTCCGTCTGAACCTCTGCTCGGGCTTCCTATAAAGGCGCAGGTGCGGGCGGGCCCTGCTTTCTACCCCGAGATTCCCTCGCTGGCTGGGAGGGAAAAGAGAACAAGACATCACAGCCGCAATCTTGAAAAACCCCTTTTAAGAGCTTTCCTGTAGCTGGAAGGTCTTAATGCTGAGAAGGCATGGTAGCCGCAGACTCCCCGGAGAAGCCAAAGGTGCAGATGAATTTCCAAGCCCCAAGTCAGGAAGATGACATGAGAACACAGTGCAGTGCAGAGTGGAGAAGACCCCTCCGTCTCGACCTTTCCCCCAAAGACTTGAGGACTTCTGAAATCCCATGCAGACATTTGTTTTTGTTTTTACTTGTTTGAATTATGTTTCCGGAGGACTTCATGCTTAGCTGTAAAAACCAAGCGACTCAAAGACCCAACGGCCTGAGTCCTACGCAAGGTAGGCCGGACAGCTTCGGGGGGCAGCGTGCGCACATCCCATGGCGCCGGGTGGAGATCCTCCCAGACCACACAACCAACTGGGCCAGATCACCCCCCACCGGAAACCAAGACGTGCGTTCCAGGTTTGGTGTCCTCCAAGAATCATCAGTCCACTCTCGTCTCCTAGTCTGTATATACACGTGTGGTGGCAAGGACACCAGCGGGCAGGGGGAAGAACGGAGAAGAAAAAAAAGAATTCTGAGCTTCAACTTCACTTCGCTTTTAAAACCAGCTCAAGTAGATCTGCTGAGGCAATTCTCTTCCTCCGGTGTGCCCAGTATGTCTGGGTAATTCAGTTCCCCGTGTTGGGAGTCCCTGAGGAGACTTTTGCCCACCTGGAAAATGGCAGGGGGGCCTCCCAAGGCCCTGGGCCGCCATGTTTCTCCCGGGATGCCGTTCAGCAGGACCGGCCCTGGGCCTTCCCTTCCGGCACACGTCCCTCAGCTGGCAAAGAAGACACCATCTCCCGTCCTAGCTTATTAGTTAATGTACTTGGGAGAACAGAACCCTTCGCCTCACACTGCCTCACAAGAGAGCTGGCCAGAAGCCATAATATTTAGAGTCCCGCTCAAATCCTTTTCTAGAGCAAGGCAGAATAAATACGTAATAAATAACAAGAAGATAAATAAAATGTCCCTTTCTGACACGGGAGCTAATAACGCAAATGAAGTGCCACATCCCACAAGGTCATAGATCTTCAAATTAAAGAGCGTTTCTGTACCCTTCACCTTGGCTTCGGAAACTCTAATTAATCGATTTATGGCACACAGCTGTTCTTCATGTTTTTAAGTGGGGCCACCTCCTTCCGCCTCTCCCCCCCCCCCCCATTTCTTTGTTCATCATCTTCGTTCCTTGGGCTTCAACTCCAGAGCACTTCCTGTTTCTTGTTCTGATGGCCACACGTTTTCTAAAAGTTCCACCGCCGGTGCGGGATGGGGATGTCAGAAGAAAACGCAGAACTCCCTGGCAGGCCAGGAATAAAGACTGCTCTTCAGCCGAAATGGCCGATGAAAACATTTTTGTAACTCAAAATGGCAGCTGCTGGGAAGCATGTAGCTACATGTTCTAAAGAGCTCAGATGTTTCCACTTCTGAAAAGGAAAGAAAAGGGAAAAAAAAAAAAAGATGCCCGCTAAAATTCTGGAGCGGCTGAAAGAGGGGGTCACCTGTCCGTAAACCACCGTCAGGTGGGGAACAGCTAGGCGTCTGTCACATCGGATCCCAGGGCCACTCCTCACGCTGGAGGAAGCCCTTTCTTTTCCCGCACCCCTGAATGAACCGCTGTGGTTCGGTTCCCAGACTTTCCTTCTCGCGGAGGCAAGACTGCCAGGGACGGCCTTCCCGGGATCTGACAGCTTCTGACTTTTCTAAAAATCTCACAGCCCTCAGAGGCCCTCCCTAGACAAGTCCCTTTCCACTCTCCCCAACCTTTTTTTTTTTTTTTTAATAAAACGTTCATTTCCACATTACCAGTTCACGGTTCTCTCTTGCCTCGAAGTAGCCTTGAGCACTAGGGGCTGCTCACTTTTCACAAGTGAACAGTGTCAGAAGTCTTTGAAGAGCCACTCGGAACATTTTTCTATTCGAAAACTCGCTAAATATTTTACACTCACGGCCTACCAGTCACGGACACCTCATTTTTTTAGACGCAAGGGAAGACTCTTGTCCAGAGGGTCGGCCCCCTCCCCTCCCCGGGACCAGAGGTGATGATCCCCTCCCTCCTCAAGCTCAGGGCCACCTGCCCAGAGGTGAGCCGGAGGCTCCATGAGGTGATGACTTTGCCAGCAGCCCAGACAGGATCCACTTCCCACCACGCTGCTGCTGGGGCTGCTGAGGTTCCGAGTGACAGGTGGATGCCTAGATCATTCTGAACTGACGTCAGACCCGGCCTAGAGACCTAGAAATGTCATCTGTACTTGCATCACTAAATCAGGCTTGGCAACTCAGAAGCCAGGGCCCGTGTCTGTCCTTGCTTGCTTGCTTGCTTGCTTGCTTCCTTCCTCAGACATTTTTACTCCTCAGTTGGCAGAAACCCAGACTGGAGCTGCTTCGCTTTAACGGCTCTAAAGGCAGTCCTTATGTTTTTCTCAAGTTCGAAACCCTCCCTTCCCACGAGCCTGGACGGCGGCATGGGTTCACACCTCTGCCTTGACATTCCCAGCTCAGTGAAGTCGATCAAATCACAACCTCCTTGAGCCTCGGTTTCCTCATCAGTAGAATGGGAATAATAATGCCTGCCTCCAAAGAGGGCTGGAGGTATCCAATGAGACCCTGTATGTGGACACACGCCGTAAATCGTGCACCACTGCGCAGAAGTTTGTAGGTTTTGGTGTTTAGTGTTCATCCTCGTACCTGGCAGATGCATCCACGTTTCAACGATGCCTTTCTGTGTAAGTCTGGCAGTAATGAAACCTGGGAGGAATTGTAACGCGGCCTGCCTAACGCATTAGAGGTTCCGGGGAAGTGAGAACTTGCAAACATCGAGGAAACATCATTTTTCATTGTGCCTCTTGGGAACCAACAGGCAACTGGACTCTTGCAGATGAAATGAGAGTCTCCCTCTGCCAAGAGGGGTTTTGTTTTGTTTTGTTTTGTTTCGTTTTTAATGAGCATTTAAATAATTGTTCCTCCTTGGTATGCCGGTTATTCTAATAACACCAATAAAGGTATCGGGGATGTTCAATAAAAAAACACACCTTGGGGCGCCGGGGTGGCTCAGTCGGTTGAGCGTCCAACTTCTGCTCAGGTCATGATCTCACGGCCTGTGGGTTCGAGCCCCAGGTCGGGCTCTGTGCTGACAGGTCGGAGCCTGGAGCCTGCTTCAGATTCTGTTGTCTCCCTCTGTCTCTGTCCCTCCCCCACTCTCACTTTGTCTCACTCCGTCTCTCAAAAAAAAAATAAACATAAAAAAAAAATGTTTTTTAAAAACCACACCTTTAATTGATTAGTCGACGAAAAGGCCATCACTGAGCGTGCTAGTTTAACAGGTCCCTCTAAAGGCCAGCTGATACCACCTGGAAGGGCACTCGGACCTGTGGAAGACGCAGTGGGTCACTGCTGCTCAGAGGGGGACAGCAAGGGTACCTGAACTCCCAGCTCGAGCAGGGCCATGTTCTCCAAAGCCGGCAGCAAAATTAGAATCCGGGCACCCGGCTGCAGAGGTCAGACCTGGGTCTTGGCTTCACACAGCCCTCCACAGTTTGCAAAGTGCTTTACAGCTGGTTTGGCATTTTTGCGTGCATTAGCGCATTTCGTCGTTATTCACATGGCCTCCGAGGAAGGCCAGGCGAGGGCTGCATCCTGCCGGAACGTGAGGAAACGGAAGCTCCGAGAAACAGGGAGAGTCCCACAGCCAGCAGGGAGAGGGCCGTGCCCGTCCTCAGGGTTTCAGACCCCAGACTCGGTCCCGGCTGTCTCTCCAGCACGCAGTGCCACCGAGGGATGGATGGTTCTTTGTACGCTTGTCAGGGCCTGTTTTACAATGAAAATGCCCAAAAAAGAGGTTCACCTGCCACGCTGCGTGTCCCTTCAGGGAAGGGTACCGATCATCTTATGGAACCCACTCGGGGCCACCGCAGGCCTTGCCCCTGGAGGGAGACGTTTCACAAAGCAAATAAGCCCATGGCGGGGGGCTGGGGGGCGGGGGGGAGGGCAACAGGACCCAGGACCTGGATGCAGGGGCAGGATGCTGGATCTCAGGGTCCCCCTACAGCAGGCCCTTCCCGTCTCTGGACATCAGGGTGCCCAGTGCCCAAAGAGAGCACTTGGGTCACCAGCCAATCACCCAGTCCTCCTCCAGTGTCTGTGACTGCTAACAATACCGTCCCCACAGTTCCAAAATGATAATAATTATCATCACTATTATCCCTCCAATGTGCAGACCCCTTCTTAGTTTAAATACAGTCGGTCTCCCCTTTCGTGATCCCAGAGAGAAAATGTCAGCTGGCCACCCCAGCGGTTTTCGTGGGTTTTGCCGTCTGTCTTATTTCTGAGCATGGCCATCTATAAAATCTGCAACCACCCCTGCTCGTTCTGAATGTGCTCTGTCAAACCTCAGCCTCTTGGACCAGGAAGGTACGGCTACGGGCATAATGACAGCAGTAACTTAACCGCCATTAAATCCTTACACGAGCCTGCCGCAGCTGACTAGAACGGGACCTCAGCCGAGGCTCCAGACAACCCCCAACTAAGGACATGGTGTCCCAGGCACCGTGTCACAGATGAGGACACGGAGGGCTGGAAGAGAGAAGGCGGTCAGCCCCGCGGCGTGCTCTTGAGCTACGTGCTGACTGATAAAAGCCTGGTCAAGGGAGAGAAGGTACAGACCTCGGCCCCGGCCCAGGCACTTGGACATGGTAATGGGGAGGCTATGCCCTGGTTACCTGACCTTTCATTCCAGCCCGTGTGCTAACTCAAAAGTGGAGATGTGCTGCTTTGGGCTGGCACCGCGGTAACTCTGTGAAGTCACGCTGATTGGGGAACAGATGCACTTTCTTGGTCCTGGTGGCGGTGATAAAAGCCATACACTATCCTGTACGATCTCCCGGGTGCTCAGCCAGCCTCGGCTGGCTCGGTTAGCGGAGCCCACGCCCTCCGCCAGTGCCTGTGGCAGAGACACGGCCGCTCCATCCCTGCGCTCTCCCTCCAGGCCTCGGAATCCTCTCGACCCTCATCACCACGTAAAGCGTGCCACTGTCTGGGATCTGTGGACCCCGGGCCACAGAAGCCCGGTAAGTGGGGAGCCCGGTGAGACGGGGCTGAATTCAGCAGGCGACAGTGGGTGTCCTGCTGAGGGCAAAGGCCACGCGGGCTCTTCATTCGTTCACTGCGCAGACAGGAGCCGGGCACCCTTTGTCCACCAGGGGCTCTCCCCAGGCGGCCAGAGCTCACGGAACACCTGATGCCCCCTTCTCAGTCATTTGATGAAAAGTACGAGCACTGCTCCGTAGGCAGCCGTGGTGCCGGAAGAGGGGAGAATATTTGGGCTCGGCTGCATTTGGGTTCAGAGCCTGCGCCGCGGGGCTCTCGTCTGCACGGCCCCATTTAGTCCTCATGTATGCACGCCAGCTTGCACCCGCCCTTCCCCGTGCCCAGAATACTTCCTTTGCTTCTCTACCTGCAAAACGTCTTGTGAGAGCCAGCACACCCCCACCCCACCCCCCTGCCGCCAGTATGTTCCCACAGCATCCAGGGAATACTACCTGATACTGATCACTCATACTATCATAATGTGTTCTTGACCTTGGAGTCTTCAACTTGCCTGCGATCTGCACGTGCCAGCGTTGGACTTGTGCTCTTAGGCAGATGCTCACGGCAACTTTGGAAGGTGGGTTTTAATCCAGACTTGGTGTAAAAAAGAAACTCAGTCTCATCACAGGTGAGTTCGCACGGCTTATGGTTCACAGACCCCAGATTCACACAGGGTCTGAGCCCAGGGCCTGTGCCGTGTCCAGACACGCACCTGGCTGCCCCGTCCATGGAACCACAAAGGCCACTATCACCGGCCCCGGGGAGGGACGCGGAGCAGGCACACAAACCACTCTACCTGCTGGTGAACACCAGCAAGCTGCGGGCTTCACGCAGAAGACAGCACGCGTACCCTGGCTGAGAACGGAGACCTTACACGGGTGGGAAAACTTCACGCAGCCTCGCAGCGTTGGGGGACAGTCCGCCGACCCTGCCAGCGTCCTTGCGGCCCAGGTAAGCTGTGCGCTTCATATGCCTGGAGTTAACTCGGGGGTGGGCGACTGGGCCTCCAGCCTCCCCCACAGCCTCTATCGTTCCCCTAGACAGCTGGTCGTGCACAAAAACACCACTGAATCTTGCTTCCAGCAAAAGAGGCACACCTGGGAAGTTAGTGAACCCAAGGAAATCTAACTGTGCCCCAAATGCTCTAGAGACATGCCCTTCTTATTCATTCATTCATTCATTCTCCATTCGGCCATCATGCACCAGATGCCAACCTGGCAGGCACTATTCTGGGGGACCGGCCGTGACCCCTCCCTTCCAGGAAGCCACAGGTAGGGGGCTGGGGATGAAAGGATGTCTTCAATATCATTTAGCCATATGCCCCTCCCCCCTCCTCCCTTTGCTCTACAAATGCAGGACCCATCTGCCGCGTGCCAGGCCCCGTGCTGAGTGAAGGGACACAGAAATGCACATCTGCCCACATGGAGCCCACAGTTGAGTTCAAGGGCTAATAATTCCACACGTCTCTAGTAAGGCTTCAGGCCACGAGGTCTACAGTGTGACATGTGGCACGGGACCCAGAGGAGGGAGAGACTGGCAGTGTGGGAGGATCAGGGAAGACCTCTCAGAAGGGGAGGTCCTAGAGCTGAATTCTGATGGAAAAATGAGTCTATCTTGCAGAGAAAGGAGAGAAAGGGGGTGCCAGGCAGAGGAAACGGCATGCACAAAGGGTCATGGGACCCCAGACTCACAGAAGCGAGGAAAAGGAGACGGGACTGAAAATGTGGTTTTGGATCAATCTGAGGAGGCTCTGAAAACCCACAAAGAAACTGAGCTGGCTACAGAACAAATTCCATTGCTAGAAATTCCATCACGGTGAAAGCTTTGATATATATATATATATATATATATTTTTTTTTTTTAATATGAAGATTTCTAAACCCACACTCAAGGCCTACTCGAGTCAGAAACTGTTCCATACAACAAAATGACAGTACAGCCAAAGGACACAGGAGAACCCCTTAGATGGCTCTTTCTGAGACCAGATCCACCCTTCCCCAACTATGAAACCGTAAGATATAAAGAAAGGAAGCCAGGGGGGCCTGGGAAATGCAAGGAGGAAATTTAAAATCCAATCTGTGAGGACCGCTGGCCCGACAAGGTGGCTTCTAAATCACTCTCTCCAGCACGAGTTCTATCATTCCAGCAAGACTCCCATCTGAACCCCCTAGACCCGTAAGCCAGCCTCAGGAACAGGGCGGGCCAGGTTCTCGGTGGAACAAAGTATCAGAACTCAACTACAGCTGCTGACACCATGCACCCCAGGTTCCCCCCCTCCCGCCCAGTCTCGATTTCAACTGCTCAATTCTGTGGTCAGACCAGGTGTGCATTTCAGGCTCAGGAAACAGCCACCCAAGCCCTGAAACAAAGCAATACTGCTGACCGCGGGGGCATCTCGGGGAAGGGTGAGAACAGCACTGTGTGCTAGTCAGATGGAGATGCCAGAGGCAGGACACACAGAGTGATCTGAGATGTGGCAACTCACTTACAGCACCCTCAAAAAACTACGGCACATTCCTCAAGATCATCTTTATAGAACTCCCCCCCCCTTTGCATAAGGCGCTCAAATCAGCTGGAAATAGTATGTCTTCCCCAAAATAGACGAACGCGTCGTCAGATTCCCTTGAAATCTTTCTGCAGACTTCTCTGAAAAGGACCTACAACAGTGGGATGTGGTGGGCCGACAGATAAACGTATTTTGGTGGTTTGGCACCCCCCCTCCCAACCCCCCCTCCCCCAAATATGAGGTTTTCTGAAAGGATTCCGGCACTCTGGGGACAGGAACTTAGCAGAGGATGTGAAGAGGAAGCATGGTGCAAATCCTCCTTATCATTTAATGGAAAAATAAAGAGTGAATTAAGAAACGAACAGGTAAGAAAAAAAAAAAATCAAGGCACGCGCCGCGGGTGTGTGTTGAGAGCCGTTGTGAGCAGACGTGGGCGCACCTCGTGGTGCCTCACGCACGCGTTCTGGCTGACACAGGAAGTCTCTCTTCTCCATTATTCATGACTTCCTTCACCAGGCAGGAATAAGGCTTCCTTCCTTTCCTTAAATCCACAAAAATCTCCGCATTCCACCCCAAGAAGTATTGCAGGGGCAGTAAATCTCGTTTTAATGGAGTGTACGTTTAGCTCCGAGGAGATAATTGACGTTATGGAGAGCCTCGACGCCGAGTTATATAGGTTAGCGAATGCAGAGGGGACTCATTACCGACACACTACAAACAAGTAGTAATATATGTATATTGTTCAGAGTGGCGTTATAGCAAAAGTGTTCCGGTCCACGGGGATTGATAAAACACAAGAAAACAGCAGACATGCACTTGTAAATTTGTCTCATTTGTCTCTGAAGTTAAAGGTTATTCCCTTGTTCTGAATTTGTAATAAAAACACGCTAGCCCAAGGTTTGTGGAGAATGTTTGAATATTTAAATTGTGTATAATGATAGGCAATTATAGGATAAAAAGTGGACCGCGCGAATGGGGGAGCGCTGTCTGGGTCACCAAGTGTTTTCCCACCAACCAGTCATCTGTCTCTACTGTGCCGCCCTCCCTCCCCCCACCCCTTCCAAAGGGCTGCAGGGACGGTTACCCGGTCCCACCGCCACTAACCGGCAACCGGCCACGCTTGGGTTTGCCTGGGTGGGTGGGTTCCTCCCCTTCTCCTTCTCTTTAGTTTTGCTTTCTTCAATATGCACAGTACACCTCTCCGACCACAGGCTGAGACGGAAGCCATGGCCCCTTGAGGACCACGGGCCACACATCGTCCTTCCGCAGCCGGTCAGCGCTTCCCCCGGGTGCAGGGGCAAGGCCAGGCACAGCGAGGGGCCCGCAGGCAGCGCGGGAACCTCCCCTGCCCCCCGAACGGGGCACCCATCTCCCGGGCACCCTCCCTGGAGAACAGCGCGGTGGGGCTGGCGGGGAGCCCCAGCTGTGGCGCGTCCCCTGGGGGGGGGGGGTGGGCACCGCCGCACCCTGGCTGGGGCCGAGGTGCCCGCCTGGCCCTGTCCAGGTTAACCAACTGCAGTGTTTGAGTTACTCCAGCCAGCTTGTCACCGAGCACAAAAGTCATCAGCGAGTGAATGTTCTTTTCTGCACCACAATTAAGACGAATCAATACGACGTGCCACAAATGGTATTTTACTCTCAATAAGAACTCGGGCTGAGTTTATTCAGAATATTTTAGCGCTTCCCCGGGGGATTTTGGGCCGACGCAGATGGCAAATAAAGTACTCAGCCTAAGGCTACAGCACATTATGGTAATTCTAATGTCAGATGTACTTTAATATACAGCTCTATTTAATCACCCCATTATTTCACATTTCCATATGAAAAACCCGCGGCACTTCTGCAGAGCTTCGCCTCCGCCACGGTGCCAGCTTCCTCCAGCCCCGCCGGCAGCCGGGGAGATGGTCATCCTCGCCAGGCGCCGCACCGCGTCCACAGTGCGGGGCGCTCCGCGCGCAGCCAAGCTGCCCGGTGCCGCCAAGAAAATCAGAGGGTTCAGAGATGTAGCAAGTGCCTCGGAGGTTATGGAAAAGACAGACCTAACCCTTCCACCTCCCAGACACACAGTTTCTCACACACGCGCGTACGCACACCTGCGAAGGGGAGAGAATGACGGGCACGCTTACAACATGGCCCCTCTGGAAACACCGGCTGCCTCAGCGTGGTGGCTGGGCAGGCCCAATGGCCGGAGCCAACCACGGCTCGGGGGCTGGGCGAGATGTGGCTCCTGCCGGTGGCCCACCCAGCAGGTGCCAGCTGGTTCCCGTAGCACTGCCCCCCCCAAAAGGGCACATGAAAGCAGCAGCAATGCCAAGGGGCAGGGGGCCGTGCTAGTGACACGGGGGGGTGGGCGGAGCAAGTGAGGGGGGCGCGCAGGGGACCAGCAGCCCAAACCGACTGTACAATCTGGGGCCAGGAGGCCCCCAGGGTGGTGCCGTCCGGTCTGCACTGGAGAACCCGAAGCCGAGAAGCCCAGGCCTCAGGGGAGGTGGAGTCCTGTGATTCCAAATAGCTCTCGCACCTCCAGGCTGGCTCTGGTGGCCAGCTGGCGGAGAGAAGCCGGCGGAAGCATGGGTTTTGGCTGAGCCCAGGAAATCGCTCTCTCGCGGTCACACGCATCCTTGGCCATGCACCGCCCCAAGGAAGGCCGGCACGAGACCCGCTGACCACCCACTTCCAGATCCCTCGAAGATGAGTCTGCCGATGGGCGAAATGACCCGGCACCTGACCCCTCCTGGCTGCCCCAGTGATGAGTCAGCGTTTAAGGCCACAGAACGGGATTCCTGCAAACGGGGAACGGCCTGTGTCGTCAAAATGAGGTGCTTGCCAGTGAGCAGGCGACGTCTGATTCCTACCACGGGGGTAAAAATCTCTAAGGGAAGGGGGGAAGTGAAGAGAGAGAGGGAGGAAAGGAGGCAGAGAAGGAAAGAAGAAGGGAGGGAGGGCAATCATACAGAGCAAGTCCTGGCACATGATGCCAAAACCACTGGCAAGTTCCTCTCGATTGTCGCTTCACTAATAAGGTGATCAGTTACCTAACACTAGCAAAGCTGTCTGATAAGCTCAGCACAGGAGACGTTTTAGAGAAAACAGCTTGATTACGTGAAGGCACAGACTGGTCATTCTAACTCCTGCAAACACAGCTGTGAAGGGACAGCTCACCGCCCCTCATCGGCCACACCGGGGCCATCCCTCAAACCGGGAGCATCCTGCGACTTCTCTTTTTAAAAACTCACTCTGGGGGGTGAAATTCAAGTGGGGACTCATTGTCCATTTCCAAGGCCTTTGCTCCCACCCTATTATTGCTTATTTGTAAACCTAAAAATAGGTCCTAATAATCTCCAGGCCTTTTTCTGCTTGAGAGTTTGGGACAAAAAAAAAAACAAAAAACAAAAACCCCTCCAGTGAGGACTGGCGATGTCTTGAGACATTTCTGATTGCCACGACTGGGGGAGGTGAGGGTGTCACTGGCACTGGGTCAAGGCAGGGATGCTGTTCAACACCCAACGACAAGAAATCCTCCAGCCTTGTAGGCGCTGTGGGCTGAACTTGCAAAACAGACAGCCAGGGAGAAGTGGGGAGTCGGGGTAAAGGCAGAGAGCGAGGAGGGGTGGGGAGAGAGGGTGGAGAGAAAACAGAGAATCAGAGAGAAGGAGGAGGGGCCGACATCGTTTACTTTTTTGGCAGTAAAGGAGCTGGTGGCAACCCAGTCAGCTTCATTATTGCAGAAATCATCTGAATCCCACAGTCGCCGGGAACGGCGGGTCCGGGGCTCCCAGGGAGCTCTGCGCCTCGTGAAGGGGGACGCCAGGCTGAATGGGCAGAGGGAGCAGGGGCATCAAAGGTGCCGGCACCCCCTCGCCCCAGCCCTCCTCGAGAAGCCCTTTCGCCTGGGGGACGCCTCCCTCCAGAACTGGGTTCGGCCACCAGAGCAGGGACGTGAGGGGCTGCCCTAGATTCGGCTGCTCAGATGTGAGCCCTGCGACAGCGGCTGCAGGAGATGAAAACCCAAATATACTTCCTGAAGTCAAAGAGATAAAAATACAATTTCTGCTGTGTATGGCACTCTTTCACACTGCAGCAATACTTGGGGGGAGGGGCGGGGGGGGACATGAGCGGCTGGGTTGGGGGGGCAGGAAGATGACCGCACGGGCTTAAGCAAATTCCTTTTTTTAAAAACCACGATCCAGAGAGATTACATAAAAAGTACAATTAAGGACCGCTCAGAATCCCGAGGCCTTCGAGAACGTGCTGCCTCCAGAATATTTTTAGAACAATCACTGGAGTGGTTCTTCTTAGTTGCAGAAACACTCCAAATCAGAAAGTCAATTTTTCCTCTGTTTGCAGAAGTGAGCTGGCTCCGCTGGACGGCATGCGTGTGTTTTGCTTGGCGGCTGTTCACAACACTGCCTTGGCCGCGTTTCCTTGGAGCGCGCACGGTGAACCTGGCGCTCGCTCACAGTAGCGCTTGCATTTCAAACGCCCCGGCCACGCTTCCCTAATAACAGCCTGGGAACTGCAAAACCCCTGTAAGCCCAGCCCTCCAAATGGGGAACAGAGCAGAGCTTTCAGGGCCCCTCCCGCCACAATAGGGGCTGTAAACGGGGGCTGGGGCTTTCAATAAAGATGTCAAAAGGTGGAAAACGAAACAATGCTGCCACATTCTGGGGACGGGTGCACGCTTCCTTTCCGTGCGCCCCCTGCTCCCCACCACACACACACACACACACACACACACACACACGCGCGCGCGCGGGCAAAGGCCCAGCCCGGCTGGCTCCTCCTACCCATCTGCCCTCTAGACAGGTACCAGGTTGTCTCCGAGCCTGCTGAAGTTTGTGCAGGAAGGGGCATGAGGACTTCAGAACCGCACTGGGGGATGTGGGTCCCTGGGCCTGACAGATCTGGTTCGCCAGCTTCTAGGCTCGGCTGAACGTGAATGAGTGAACTCAAGTGTGAGCTAAGTTCCCCTCTCCCCAAGTGGCATGAACCCCTGTACGTGGGTCTACAGCGTGCGTGTAAAGAACCTTGCACCTGATCGGTGCTCAGCAGAGGAAGCTACTGCTAAGAATGTGAATGAGTGAATGAATGAATGAGCAAAGGAAATGAATGAGTAAGGGAATGAATGAATGGCAGCAGGACAGAGCTCAGAGGCAGGAAGAGCAGGACCCCTCAGGAAGCTACCCCTCCTCCCTTCACTGATCAGTAGCCATGATCCCGCACCCCTCCCCCAACCGGGGGGGTTGGGGCAGCGGGGGTCATCACTCAAAAAAGGGACATCCAGGTACAATTTCCACCCCTCCCCGGAATCAAGAAATGTACTCATTCTGGCCTCTCAGCACTGCCTGTGCTTCACACGTTCCTTCTTTCTTTCTCTCTGTGTTGTTTACAAAGGTTTCATTATGTTTTCAACTAATCAGAAAGGCCCCGCTAATACACAATTAACATGTGATTATAAAAAAAAAAAAATTAAAATAGCTTCCAGAAGAAGGAAATGTAATTAAGTAGAGAATGCTTTTCAATAAGTGCTTGCTTTAACCCATTGTCAGAACACAGTCTACGGTTCGTCCACAATGCCTAGAACAGATGCCAAGGGCAGAATGTTAAAAGCAAGTTGGAAAAGAAAAAAAAAAAGGACATTATTTTCTGGGGGAATAATAACCATCGGCTGGGCAGAACATGCTAGAGAACTCAGCTTCTGCCTGCAGAGGGGTGAACTCCCCCATCCACTTCACCACTCCCTTCTGCAAAAAAAAAAGCTTCCCTTCTAAGAAATAAGTGTGTACACCCAAATCTAGGATAAGAAACATAACTGAGTGAAGAAACAATGGTCAAACACACAACATTTACAAACTCCACTGTGAACAAGGGGCTTCAGTCCAGACCACAAAGACAGATTGATGGCACACTTTTTAATCAACCCTATGATCATTTTGTTTCAAATCATTTGGGCCAAATCTCAGAAGGGATCGGTCTTTAAAAACCCCACGCCGAAAATGGGCTTTTTAACCTCCCGCTCAAGAAGCAAGCTGAAAACCGAGGGATTTTATTTCCCCCCCTTTCCTACAGCCGCCTCAAACCAGGGCCTTAGGGCCACGAGATCCAGCCATTTTCTCGGACCCCGCGCTTGTCAACATGAACGAGGGCACCGCGGGTTTTGATGGTTTCTGCCAATCAATACGGCCCCAGAGCAAATTGCAAATTCAACAGGTTCCCAAAGGAATGGGAACTCTGTGACAAACGTGTATGTCCCTGCACACGAAGCATCTGGTCTCCACCATAAATCTCCTAAACATGACAGGGAAAGAAGCAAAATCAGGAAACTGAGGGCTGGGGGTAGGGCTGCCACACGGGGTACCTGTCCCCACTTCCTCCCCCTCTGGAAGACAAACATTTCCAGTCCCAGAGTGTCCCCAGTGGCAGAGGAAGCTGTCAGTGCATGGCCTGCACTGGTTCAGAAAACACACCCAGGTCTGGTGGGCCAGGCCTGCCAAGGAGCTGGGACTTCTGGATCCCTGTTCTACAGTGGGGGGCAGAGCCAGGGGCCTGGGTGTAAGGCTGGCCCCCCAGGAGTGCTGCCCCATGTGTACTATGGGTTTCTGGTCCAGGCTCAGTAGTTATTAGCTGACAACCATGGATGAGGCACTCAACTTCTCTGTGCCTCTCATTCAGTCCTCATCGGTAAAATGGCCTCAACAGTAAGCTCATCTCTCTCTCATTGGGGGAGAAAAATAAGACTCAACGGGTTTATTTACGAGGACCGGGGTCCGAAGGGAAGTGCAGGAGCCGAGACCCAGGCCTGGACAGTCTGGCACAAGAGCCCATCATCTCCGCCACAGAGCCGACTGCCCTTGATGACGGTGACCCTTCGAGAGCCGACAGACTTGCATCTCAGGCATCTGGTCAGCAGGGCCCCTCTCCACCAACACGGCAGTCCCTGAAGTACAGATTTTCACTGAGGTTCAAAGACGAGGAAGCCGAGGCTGAGGATTGACTCACGCCTGCCTGAGGCCACCCAAATCGTGAAACTAAGGGTAGGTGACAAGCAAGGTCGCCCAGTCCCCAACCCCAACCAGTACCAGATGGGGAAACCAAGGCTGCCCGGTGTGGAGAAAGGACTTCCCAAGGTCACACACCAGCCAAGCCCTGGTTTCTGATTCAGGAACCTTCCCAAACCGCCTCAGGCACCAACATGGCGGACCCAGGGCTCCTTCTGGAAGGGAAGGAAGAGAAGCTGCCAGTGGCGCCCCCGTCACACCCTACAGGTCGTCTGCCGAGCTCCCCCAGAACCCGTTTCCCAGGGGGGACCAGTACAAAACGGCAGGTGATACATCATGTCTACATCCGCAGCCCAGCGTCCTGACCTCACCCTGCCCCACCACACTTCCCTGGGACACAGCACCCCCAAAACAATTGCCTGTCCCCTCAATCAGACACTTCCCGAGTATCTCAGCGTTTTCAGTAACCTTTGCTAGGCTTGTCACCTCAGATCCCAGACAGAGAACCCAAGGCTCAGAGAGGTCTCTGCCTGAGGCCACACATCCCGGGGCCTGTAACCCAGGTGGCGCTCCAAACAAAATGTATGTCTCTATGTGACAGCACCTGCCTCCCCCTCCTCCCCAGGGACAGCAGGCCTCTCTGTAACAGGAGCCTCGTCCGGTCCATCCGGGCCCCTTCATCACGCGGCGCCGGCTGACGACGCACAGTAGGAGCTTGCTTTCCCGACACCTGCTTGACTCCATTGAAATGCCTGCCCGCCGCCCAGAAGAGCCGTTAACATTCTGCAGTTGACGCACGCCCCTTGCGTCTGCACAGCGCAGCAAGGACTGACAATTCTTGCTAGATAAATATCTGGAAAGAAGTCGGGAAACAATTAAAACGAGAAGCTAATAAATGATGAAGAAGCCCATGAGCCAAGTCCTGGCCCACTTCCCAGGCTTCATTCATGCATCAAAAAACCCCAGCGGTCCGAGGCTTCAAGAGGGCAGCTGGGCAGTGGGGCTGTCCGACGTAACATAAATGGGAATTAGATATGATCGAATGTACTCACTGCATTCCCAACAGCAGCCACTCTCCCCCGACTCCCCTGCCTGTGGCTCCCCAGCCAAGCCCCTTCTGGGGAACTCTGGGCAGATGATCTTGTAACCAGGCAACCACGAGGAAAGGTTCCAAAGTTCCTCCACAGGAACGAGGAGGCCGCGTTCTGCTATGGTGGCTGCTGGGACACAGCGCCGTGACCCTCTCTTCTGAACCTTAAGAAAATGAGGAGGGGGTGCCCTAGCTATCCCCCCAACACGGAGGCTTAGATGCTCTGGCCTTCCCTCTTCCCCTACAAGGCAGGTGGGCCAGCCAGCTCTGCGAGGAGACAGCCCCATGCCCCCTCCAACAACGACCATGGCCATCAATGCGTCCTCAGCCAAAGGTCCCAGGACGCACACAGCCTTTCCAGGCTCCTACTTAGCAGTGGCCCCTTCCCTCTGGCCACACACCGTTTGCAGCTGTTCTGGCAAATGCTCCCGAGATTCCAGGAGACCCAAAGCCTCAGAGGTTCAGAGGGCTCGGCTGCACTTTGGGGAAATATGTGCCCATGGCCGAGAAGACACATCCACAGGACAGGGAGAGATGGCAAGGGGATCTTGGGGCCCCTAACGATGACACAGAAGCCCTGTGTGCAGAGAGCGTGTGCACGCATCTACTCTGAAAAATGCAAATGCTTCTGAAGCCATATGAGATGCCTCAAAAGCCCAGCTAGCTCTTTCGATGGGCATCTGGCATAAGCCGGGTGTTTTCACATCCAAGGTGCCACTGGGCCCTCTGCAGTTAGGGAGGTGTTGTGATTATCATGCTGAGCATGGTAATAGCAAGCTCGGAGCTCGAGGGGGAACAAGGAACCTTCACCAGGAGCCTACTCTGTGCTAGAACTTGGCCTGAAGACATGGACATCATCTCGGGAACTTCCTTCTCACACCTGGGAGTACACCCAGACCCGATGCAGAGCCAGAAGCCAATGGTGGGCCTTCCAGCCTCCCTAGCCCGTGCTCTAAGAAGGTACCCGACACTGCCTTTGCCAATAGTCATCTCTTTGGCGCCTGTACAGGATTACAGATGGAAGTATCAGGTCGGACACAGTAGGCAGATGAGCAAGAAGGAGACCAGAGGCAGACAGGCACATGGGCAGAGGGCCCAGCACGTGCCAGGCACCACCCTGGGGCCTGCAGGAACCCCCCTCACCCCTTCTTGCCAGTCAGCCGAGGTTGTTACACAAAGGGGGGTCCAGACACTCTGAATTCAGGGCTGACCTGTCATTGTATTTCTTCCCCCAATAACCAATAGTGCACTTAAGAAACAAAATGAGTGGAGCTGGGAAATTAGAAATTGGAAAGAGAATTCCAACCCCCCCCAAGAAGCAAGCCTCCAGGGAGGACTTGAAGACCCTGTTGAGGAGGAGCGGGTATCATCCATGTATCTAATGAGGTTCCTCTGACAACACCAAGATGCACACGCACACAGGCACACACATACACACATGCACACACGTGCACACATACACACATACACAGATGCACACACATACAGATGCATGCATGCACACACACATGCACACGTGCACATGCACACACATACACACATGCACACATGCACACACATACACAGATGCGCACATACACAGAGATGCATGCATGCACACACATGCACATGTGCACATGCACATACACATGCACACACGCACACACATGCACACATACACACAGATGCATGCATGCACACACATGCACACGGGCACATACACACACATGCACACATGCACATACACATGCACACATACACACATGCACACACACAGGTGCATGCATGCACACGTGCACATATGCACACGCATGTACACACATGCACACGCGTGTGCACACATACACATGTGCACACACATACACATGTGCATACACACAGATGCATGCATACATACACACATGCACACACGCACACATGTGCACACACGTACACACTACACTTGCTCCTCTAGCTGCATTTAGAGACTGCGAGTCTAACATCTCTATCTGAATGGAAAGGACCACAGCCAGAGATGTGGTGTGCAGCAGCAGAAGAGGAGATGCAGGGACCAGGGCCACCAACTCAACAGATGTCCCACTTCGGATGCATGCACCCCAGCCCCAGAGGAGGAAGGCCTGGGCACCACGGAGGCCCTGACTTCCGATTTGGAGCCACAAGCAGAGAATGGAAATAATGTCAATGAAAGAAGGCGCCTCCCGAAGGCGCCTCCCAATGGCGCAAGGGTACTGAGCCACTCTGGGAAGCTGTCCCCACGGCGGGGCTGACACAGTCTTCAGCTCACGTACATGCCCCTGCTACATTGAAGGGCTGGATGGTTTTCTGGGAAGTGCCAGGAGGAGCTAATGAAATCACAGGTGCCCGGCTAGAAACTTCTCTTTCCAATCAGCAAAAGTCACCATAACTTTTGAAATCAACGTGACAGGGTCTTCTGAGTTTTAAAGAAATACCACGTACAGTTTTGGTGTGGGCTTTTCTCTCCTGGAGTTACACTGGGAGCATTTTCCCACATCACTAGAGACACTGTGAAGTCATTATTTTTGGTTGCTCTGTGTGTCCCACCATACGACCGGGAGACTGCACCTTCTAGCTATCCTCCTCCCTCCTGGGATCTACTTGCTTCCAGAACTTTCCACCATTACAAGGAGCCTGCAGGCGCGTGTACACGTTCTCCCGCACATCCCTGGCGAACCTTCAGGATGGCGCCCCATATGCAGGTCCAGGGGTATGAAGCATCTCACTACGTGTTCCCAGCTATCCCCCGGGCCCCCGAAACCCTGCACCTCTAGACCATTCACCCTGACAGGGTGCAAGAACAGCTGGCTGACCCCCCGCCTGGGTCAGCACACGTCAAGAAAACTTCCCATTTGATCACTAATTTTGGAAAAGCGTCCCCGGCCGGCCCGGCAGGCATGTGGTTCTCCTGGTCCCTGCCAGGTGGATGCCCACCGCGTCTGGACAGCAGTCTCCCCGGCACAGCCCAGGAGCTTGCCCAGCGCGGACGACACACCCGTGCGCCTCTCTCCCGACTCCCGGGCTGCCAACTCCCTCCTCAGGATGACGCTGTGCACGGGGCCATTGTCCACAAACAATCATTTTTCAAAAAACAAACAGAAAAGGCGAGTTGCCGATACTTTTGCACAGTGCTTCTCCGCTTCCTGAAAATGCGAGATAATGAATAAAAATGTTCATTACGGAATTATTCACTTTCCTCCCTGATTCACGTCCTGGTAATTACCGTGACCAGCCTAATAAAAACTGCTACAAACCGAAGGTCAACTGGCAGTTAGAAGTGTTCGTTTTCATTTCAATGTATTCATCTCTGGCTCCTAATGGCCTCATTTTCTCCCGTGCTCCTTAATAAATACCACTGAATTACAGGTTAAATAGCTAAATTAAATTATTGCAATTACAGCGTGCAGAGCCCTGAATCTGGGTTTACCTTTCCCAGTTCAATTAGAGGCGAGGTTTCAACAGCCACGGAATTCTGATCGCTGTCAATATTCTCAATTGCTGAGAATGTGCACGGACGCCCAGATATTTGGTGAGAGGGTTTATTCCCCGGCTTGTTTCTGAGGGGCTGATTGGAGCTCTCGACTGAAACAAAATCACACAATCAAAAGTGGTTTTTGGAAAGCGACCACAAGGCATAATTGATTCCTTTCGACTGAAAAGGGAAAAGACTTAGCAGGGTTCTGGCTAAACGCTGTGTGTGTGCATGCGTGCGTGTGCGTGTGCATGTACACAAAAGAACACACCCCCCGTCTTCTGAAGGGGTGAGTACATTTCAATAAATCTGGATCCCCGCTCCTTCATGCCACTGGCCCACAATTATTCTACAGGTCCACATTAAAGAGCTTCCTCATTATTTAAATATATTCTAACGTTTGTTGCTATTGCCTCGCCACAGGATTAATTATCCGGCATCCCTTATAAGACAGAGTGTCTTAATAATACGGAGTGCCTGGGAAGGAAGGAAGAAAAAAAAAAAAGCCTCGCCTGTTCTGTTTCCCCAAATCCCAAGATGTGAGAGTCTATTTCTTGTGGAAGAGCTCCCCCTTACTTCTCTGTCCCTCTGCTTCTAAAGGCACCAAATCCCACCGCAGGCAGGGCTCTTGTCTTTTTTCTTTTCTTTTTTTTTTAAACCATCTTATTAACACAGCACGGGTGAGCAGTGAAACCCCACTAGGCCCACCCGTGAGTGTTTAGAAATCTGGGCTGTGGCAGGGATCCACGTCACAGGGGAGAGAGAGCCCGCCCACTTCCCTGGCCCCCAAAGCCAGGCCCGGTCAGTCTTGAGGGGTGAGCCAGCTCCACCCTGGTGGGCAGGGGAGGGCCCCGC
The DNA here is from genome assembly GCF_022837055.1 of Prionailurus viverrinus. Taxonomy (NCBI): domain Eukaryota; kingdom Metazoa; phylum Chordata; class Mammalia; order Carnivora; family Felidae; genus Prionailurus; species Prionailurus viverrinus. The sequence goes on from NC_062566.1 coordinate 137,274,160, forward strand.
GGAAGTCCCATTTGGAACTCTGACATCCCTGCTCAGAAAGCCCAGAGCTGAGCCGGTGCCAAGTGTGAAAGGCCAGCGCCCACAGCCGGAGGCGGGGGACGCGGGTGGCAACTGAGGCCCAGGCACAGCAGCTATCGGGCAAGGGGTCTACTCAGCACGCTCTGCTCAGGATCCCCCATCTGGAAGCCCTTTTCTGGGGTCCAGGCGTTTCATCTGCTCCCCAGAAAGGGAGATGACACTCTGCCCCAGCCCAGGGAAGCCACCTTGCATGGGACCCTGACTAGGGTGGAAGGCCATCTGTTTTCACCCCACGTGGCCCGCTCCTCCAGACAGCGTCATGGCCAGGGAGGGCCCTGGGCTCCCCTGCAAATGTACTTGCCCAAGTATAGGGCAGGAGGCTGGCACGGACACTTCCGGACCGACCCACAATGGAAACTGGGAGACCACAATGGTTGCACTCAAGGACAGGGCCTCCCCGAGGCCTGGCAGAGAGCAAGCTTTGGTCAGTATTTGCTGACCCAAACCAAATGCAAAGCACCCCCTCCCTCCCGATCTTCGGCCAGCTGCCTCAGGCAGCCCTTGGAGCCTTTTTCCTCCCAGACCAGACTCCGCTGACACAGAGAAGTTGGCACAGCCAGGCCCAGCATGGTGGGGAGGAGGCCCGGCGTCCTGGCAAGTCAGAGAGTGGACACACATCACCCCAACTTTCAGACGCCCAGTGGTTTCCTAAGGGCAGGATCCACACCGCAGAGCACCCAGTTGCCCAAGGGAAGTGGCCAGTGGCCCATGCAAATATTTCTACAAAGGAAAAAGCAACTTGAGCCAGAGATTCCTAGTCCTGGAAGCCAAACAAGACTCACTTTAAAGAATGTCTGAGAAACAAATTGACCATCAAGTGCTTAAAGCCAATCGGTAGTTGCAAAGCTATCACAAAATTGGGGCGCCTGGGTGGCTCAGTCAGTTAAGCGTCCGACTTCGGCTCAGGTCACAATATCGCGGTTTGTGAGTTCGAGCCCCGCGTCGGGCTCTGTGCTGACAGCTCGGAGCCTGAGCCACCTTCAGATTCTGGGTCTCCCTCTCTCTCTGCTCCTCCCCCACTCACACTCTGTCTCCGTCTCTCAATAGTAAATAAATATTAAAAAAAAATTGTTTAAAGAAAAACTATCAAAATTTACGCTTCAAATACTAGGGGTTTTGGGGAGTTGAGGGGCCACACGGTATCAGGGCAACCTTCCCAAATACTAGACACACTCATACTAGACCCTTCTTCAAACCTTCAACCGCCTGATGAAGCAGGTACCATCTCCGTCCTCATCAGCACGATCATCATCTCACTGCGGGGGTGGGGTGGGGGCGGGGTCCCTCCAGTCTATGAATGAGAACCTAAGGCTCAGGGAGGTGAGGTGACTTATCCAAGGTCACACAGCCAGGAGCCCCCAGGGGCCTACCAAGGACTGCCTCCTGGGGAAACAGCAGACCCCCACACCGGGGCCCCAAACATCCTCATCTGCTGCCAGCAGCCTTCTCTACCCTCTCTGCCCTCATTGACGGGCACCCCACATCGAGCCACTGCAGCTACTCCTGAGTCCCGAAGAGTCTCCTGCTCCCTCACACCCCAGGCGGTCCAGTCCCTCTGCCTCACACGGTCTCTCGCGCTCTGTACCACTGGGGAATGTTTCTGCCTCCTTCACGTCCGGCTCAGACCCCCTTCCAGAGCTCCCCGCCTTCCTTGAAGGTCCCCTGGCTCTTTCTGTGGCACCTCTGGGCACCGCACCTGTCTTGGGACCCTGGTGCCTCCAGGGGCGGGGGTTTCAGGTACCACCCAGTGGGACGCACCCAAGCACCAGTCAGACACGCTGGCCTCCGTGCGAACACCCGGGGTCGTTTGTTTGTTCTTGTGAAAGCTTTCTATGGGGTAGAGCCCAGGAGGAGCTCACCAAGTCTGCTGGCGTTGGTCAGAGAGGGTGCCGGGGAGCACTTGGCTGGTCAGCCGACTGTGCCTTGGAATGAAAAGGAAAGCCCAGGGGCTCCCCGTCCTGAAGCCGTCTCAGTCCACTGGGGCCGCTCTGACAGCACCACAGACCGGGCGGCTTGCAAACAGCAAACTTTTATTTGTCACGGTTTCACAGGCCAAGAGTCCAAGATCAAGGTACCAGCAGATGTGGTGTCGGGTGAGGGCCCCCTGCCTCGTTCCCAGACGGCAGCCTTCCTGCCGTAGCTGAAGAGACTGGGGGTGCGGGGACGCTCTGGGGTCTCTTACAAAAGGGGGCACTAATCCTCATGACCTAATCGCGTCCTCGAGCCTCTGCCCCCTAATACCATCACTTTGGGGGCTAGGATTAAACACATGAACTGGAGGCAGGGGGACACAAATATTCAGACCACGGCACCACGTGACAGCTCAAGGGATGGAGGGGAGGACTCACGGGGCCGGGGCCGAGGGGAAAGCAAGAGCACCTGCCCCAAAGGCTCCCCCCAAGGCCAGGGCAGGGCCTGCATCCTTCCAAAGCCCTGGGCAGACAGAAGAAGCCACCTCTTGGCCACTGGAGGCCACGTCCAACAGCCCTCATGAGTGCAGGGCAGTGCGACCCCTGACCCCAGCCTCGCTCAGGCCAGCTCACCACGGGGGCAGTGGGGCAGCAAGGCGGAACAAGCCTGGGGTCTAATGCAGTTCCACCCCTGCTAAGTGACCCAAACAAGACCCTTCCCCTCCCTGGACCTGGGTCTCCGGTGGGGCAGGGAGTTGGACCAGACAACTTGGCCTCGTGGCCCACGTGCTCTGGGGGAGGGGCAGCCACTGGAAACTGCGTCCGCAGAGAATCCCACGGGGCCTCTTCACCGCCCCCCCCCCCCCCCCCCCCCCCCCCCCCCGTCGTCGGCCGTTCACTAGCCACACCCCGCCCTGACAGAAGAAAGCCCCAGCGGGCCCAGGCATGAGGCGGGGCCCCTCCATGGCTATCTCAAAGATCGCCCATTCCCAGAGAGGTTCAGAGACTGGAGAGGACCCAAGAGCATCACCACTGCCCACCGGCCCCCTTCTCGTCCCCTGCGGCCTCGGCAGGGCAGAGCAGGTCTCCACGGCAGGCACCAAATGGAGGGTCCGTACCTGTAAATCCTGTCTACTCTTAAGCAGAAACAGCGCACACATCCTCAGGATGTGGGACGGACAGAACACACGGTGCTGTGTCCGTGGCCTTAATGTCTCAAAAGCGAGTTCAAAACGGGTTCCTCCTCTGTTTGTCTGTTCAACAAGCATTTCCTGAGCACCTACTACGCGCCAGGCACCGTGGGGATCCTGACAAGATGACCGCCTTCAAAGAGCTCACTCTTTCATTCATTCTCTGCTCTTTCATTTCACAAATGGGTCCATTATATGCACCTTCTGCAGCAGCCTGTCTCAGGTGGGGGATAGGGGTGCAGTCATGAAGGGACCTCCCCCCCCACACACCCCTAAAAGCATCACTGCAGCCCAGCACGGGAGGAAGTGGCCCTCTCTACCTCTCGAGGACAACCCCAACCTCTCCCACTGCCCCAGCCCCAGCCCACAGAGCACGGACCCTCTGGGACCCTGCTCAAGTCACATCCTAGCCTTGGAATGGAAAAGGTCATCCCGGGTATGATGACGGTGGGTGTGCAGCTGAAGGGGGACAGCCACTGTCCCAGGAAGTTGTTGCAGATGGCACCCATGCTTGAGCTGTGTGGGAGGCCCCCGGTGGACTCTGGGGGCCAGCCACTTGTCAGGCATCTGGAGCGAAGGCATCTCCCTCCCTGGCATCATCGGCACAGCGGCTGAGGCAGCTGTGAGCTGCTGGCCTGTACCTGAGCGGCCGCGAGTCTCTCCTGTCTGCAGTGACCACAGGTGCGGCACGGGGTGGGGGGCGGGGCAGCCGGCACAGCAAGGCAGGTGGCGGATTCAGAAGCTTGCCCCCCTGCCCCAGAATTTCCCCCCAACAGTGCCCGGGAAGGCGGGTGGGGCACTCAGTGGCCCCTCAGCTGCCTTCCCAACACATGAGGGCACCGAGCACACCCTCCGTGCCCAGGCCAGTGCTGGGCAGCTGGGAGCTGGGCACAGACATGAGCCGACAAGACTTCTAAATCCTTCTTCTTCATGGGCAACGCGCCTCATTCCCAGGCAGAGCACGAGCCTGAGCCCAAGCGGACGAAACTGAGCACCAGTGTCCTGATTCCATCCTTGGGTCCCTGAAGGTCATCATGAAGGACACTGTTCAAAAATGTTCAAGGGGGCACCCGGGTGGCTCATCCGACCCTTGATTTCATCTCAAGTTGTGATTTCATGGTTCGTGGGATGGAGTCCCGAGTCAGGCTCTGTGCTGGTAGCACAGAGCCCGCTCTGGATGCTCTCTCTCCCTCTCTCTCTGCCCCTCCCCTGCTCACACACACGCACTCTCTATCTCTCTCAAGTAAGTAAATAAACATTTTTAAAACTGTTCAAAATGTTAAAGACATTTATGAATGTATCCAAAACAGGGCCGCAAGGGCAAAGTAAAACACAGTCGCTTGGCTTAGAACTTAAATTAAGCCCACTTGGTGCGACAAGACCGTTACTGCCACTGCCTCACTGACAGGTACCTGGGACCAGGTGGGCAGAGTCTGGAGGCACATGTTCTGAACACCTGCCCGCAGGTGATCCGAGACTCTGCCCACCTGGTCCCAGTTGGATGCAATGATCATTACTTAATGGAAACGCGATCTTTCGAAGCAGCGGGAAGGGAGAATTAAAATAATGCAGGTCCGTGAAAGTAAGACCATCTGGGCAGCTGAGAGAGAATTCCGGAGTTGCCAGTGACAGACAGTGCCTCTACCCAGTGGCCAGAGGTTCTCCCCACCCAGGATGCCAGAGCCAGCTGGGCCCCCAGAGAGTTCATGTCTACTCTGGTGCCCTCATTCAGGTTTTCCACAGTTTTGGAAAAATTCAAGGATCGTCCCAAAGGCTGCACCACCCACTTCTGACAGTTGTTAGTTAAATGCAACCATACTACAAGGCATTGGCCACTCTAGCACTGAAGGAAAGAAGAAAATTAATTCCTTGCACCTCCTGTGTGCCTGTCCTGTCCTGGTGCTTTGTGAACCTCCATTTTGCAGAGGAAGAAAAAGAAGCAAAACGCACGTCTATGCAGTCCTCACAGCCTCTGTGGAACGGGGGTCAGGAGTGAGTAAACAACCAAACTGAAACGACGTGGTAAAGGGGCTGCCTGGGTGGCTCAGTCAGTTAACGTCCAACTTTTGCTCAGGTCATGATCTCGAGGTTCACGAGTCTGAGCCCCACGTTGGGCTCTGTGCTGACAGCTCGGAGCCTGGGGCCTGCTTCGGATTCTGTGTCTCCCCCTCTCTCTGCTCTCCCATGCTCTCACTCTGGCTCTCTCTCTCTCTCTCTCCCTCTCTCTCGCTCTCTCTCTAAGATAAATAAAAACATTAAAAAAAATAAGTATGTGGTAATATGTGGAATTCACAGAAATTTCCTATTTTGCCTCCAACAACTGCTGGTCTTCCTTCACGTATCTGTTTTCCAGAAACAAGTTGTTGAAGGAAGATCAACCCCACAGGGACAGCCTGGTCCCACAGGAGGGGAGCCCACAGGGCTGCCTTCCACCTGCAGGCTGAGGCTTTGGGAGGGCAACGCCTGGGCCAGTGGCCCCCGACCGGATATACATGTAACTCTCTCTCTCTCCAGGGGCAGAATGAGGTCTGGCAGATGGTCTGGACAGAGGAGATCTGATGGAAGACGGATCAGACTCTCTACTTAGGTTTTGTCTCAACTACCACCAAGGTCAATGAGAAGATGCCTGCTTTTTGTGTGTGCTAATGTTAGAACGATCCCTCAGCATCACGTTTATTACTCCTTATCTTGGAGATCCACAAACTACAGGCCATGGACTGGCCACATGCTTTTGTAAATAAAGTTTTATTGAAACGACAGTCGTACCCAAGTGGGTACATACACACTGTCCATGAATACTCTCGTTCTGCGATGGCCGAGCTGGTTAGCTACAAGAGAGGTCACTGGCCCGGAGAGCCTAACATATTTACTATCTGGACTTTCATGTTAGATAAAGGCCTTACCTGAGCTAACAAACCATGGGAGGAAGTCTCCCAGGATTGAGGTTGATGCAAAAATCTCTCTATCCTGAACCATTTTTCTTTCCTAAGCAAAGCAGAATTCACCCGGGTTCCCTTGTGGCCAGGCTGCCAGGAGGCTCAGAGCCAAATTCTGTGCTCCACTGAAATACAGGTTCCCGGAGGAGCTCTCCAGTCCCTTCCTTGCTTGTATGACTCCCATCCTTTTATGGCTTTGAAGGCTCCGGCCACTGGTTTACTTAAAGTAAGAGATTTCACATCCCTTTATTATGGAAGCAGCTACGGCATGAATAACAAAAGAGGGCATGAGAACAGGATGGCACTCCAGCTCAGGGGTCCCTCTGCATCACCATAAGCCTTTGCAGACGCCACTCTCAGACCTCACCTGGGTAAGGCCCCCCACTCCTTCCCTTCCTACCTAAGCCCCCTCCAGCCAAGTCCTCTGGACTGGAATTCTTGCATATGATGCAGGTGAGCAAGCTTCAGGCACTCACTCCGGCCACTTCCAGTCCCCCACCCACTCCTGGTAGCAAGAAGGCTCCAAACACACCCTTCATTCACGTAGACCCTCCTGGGTGCCAAGCCATGCACTGAGTGCTGAGACCCAGAGGCGGACACGCGAAGCACACCCTGTGCCCTGGGAGCCCTGCTGTCCCGCACAAGGAGGATACAACCTGACCAGCTGGGCCCACAGGCGTGTACTGAGCGCTGCCTGGGGGAGCTTTTCGCCGAGCAGGGTCCCGGCTGCCTGGAGATCCAGGGACTCCCTGGACAGAGTCTGGCCAGGCTGGAGGGCAGAGGTACCCAGGGCCCACTGAGAGAGCGAGAAGCCCATGAGGCCAGGCTCAGACACATGACAGTAACCTGCCCTAAGCACTGGGGTTCTGGCCGAGCAGGGTCCCACAGCTCCAGCTGGAAATGCGCCATGTGTTAATGGGTGATTCCGGGCGAGTCACAGAGGCCCCACGTCCCCGCCTCCTCATACCAATATCACAGTAGCAGCCTCAGGAGGACACGAGGTAACAGGTGTACCAGGCCTGGCACAGAGTGGGCATCTTATAACAAATGGAAGCTACGACAGAGGCCTGGCTAGCATGGTTGAGCACAGCAGGCAGCACTGGGAGAGGAGTCCAGCGGGCCCTGGAGGCCGTGAACGCAGCCAGAGGGAGTTCACTCTCCCGTGGGGGACTCTGAGCCCTTCAAAGCCAGAGCTGAAGGACCTCAGCCCTCGTCCTTCTGGGCCACACAGTCTGAACTTGAGCTCGCCCAGGTGCCCCATCCCTTCCCGCTCCGGCAAAGCCAGGCTGACAGCTGGGGTGTCAGCCATAGGCCCTGAGCCCTGGATCCCAGGTGCGGGCGGGGACCAGCCCCCACAGAGCCCAGCGTCTCTGGGGCTGCTGGCCTGATAATCACCACGTTATTTACTTGGGAGTCTGTTTATTAGGAACTTGCTGCCACTGGCTGTTGGCAGGCTCTAATATTCACACCTAGCTTTCTTGAGGTCTCCAAAAGCGCTTAAGAGCCATTCCTTCACGGCCCAGACGGGGAACCAACCAAAGCAAGACCAAGTACGGGGTGGCCTTTAACAAGAGGAAAAAAGGTTTTCAGGTTCCCTGTGGCTCCAGACTTCACGATTCTGGTTATAACGCTCGCCTGGAAGGCGATATGTGCAGCTGCCTCCACCCCGTCCAGGGAGGCTGGAGGCAAAGCCCCTTTCCAGAATTTGGCCGGGCCCCATTTTGACACGTTCCTGGCCCAAGGCACAATGGGGTAGCACGGAGGCGTGTTTGCTGGAAGAATCAGTCTGATACCCATCCACGACGCTCGTGTCAGAGATACACAGGTCGAAAGACACCGTCCCTGCCTCAGCCAAGGTCTGGTCTAGAGGGGAGGTGTGCACGCGTATGCACACACACACACACACACACACACACACAGGCACAAACACTGCAGCTGGCAAGTCCAGCGTGGACAGGAACAAGGACGCCCAGGCGGAGAGAGGGTGGGGGCAGCTCCACAGGGGAGCCAGAACGTGTCCCAGGCACAGCACAGTGACAGCGGACGAGACTCAGACAGCTGCACGGGATAGGCTCTGCCCTCAAAGCGTGCCTCACGAGAAGGACAGAAGGGCTGGGACCTCGCGACCAGCACGGAGTCCTCTGCTGCCATTTCCCAGCCATGCAGTTCCAAGGGGAGCCTTGACTCTCTGAGCCTCAGTTTCCTCATCTGTAAGACGCAGCTGCCATCCCACCTCTCTCAGCCCCCGTGCACACTAGACCCCAAAACTCTGCTGCTTGTTGTTCAAAACACACAGCCTCACTGACATCAGCAGGGAATTCTCAAGCGACCGGAGAGCAGGCCACGGCCCTGGGGTGGAAATCCACGGAGACCACAGAGGCCATGTGACAGAACAAGCCAAGTCCCAGGCCAGGACAAGGTCAGTGCAAGGGCTCCCGGCTGGGAGCGGAGAACAGCCACAGAGCCCCCGTGGCACTGGGACAAGAGGGAATGAGAAGCTCACCCGTCAGGGCTCACAGTGATGTCAACAAGGTGCCGCTGGAACACACACCCCTGGGGAGCCTGGCCGGGCCTGGTGGGGGGCAACCTGGGCCTCAGGCCGGCAGGACCCGCTGCTTCCGGAAGCTAGATCAGAGGAAGGCCCAGGCAGGACCCCAGAGACTGCAGCCCAGGGTTGAACTGGCCAGGTCGACCATGCCCTCTGCCTAAGTCTGCACGTCGACTTTTCCTCAAAGGCATGCCAGGATGGAAACGAGCTTTCAACTTCTGGGCCAGTGTGATCGATGAGTAGTGGCTGCCTCACCTATCCGCTTGAGGCGTCCAGCCCCCCCACCCCCACCCCGCCACCAGAGGGAAGAGGTGCTGAGATCAACTAGTGATGTCTGCCACAGGGATAGGAGGCAGCACTGGAGGTGTGCCTGCTATATCCACACAGGACCCTAACACATCTCCGGACCACAGCATCCCCTTTCTTCTGGGAAACAAACAAAAACAGACACAACAAAGATTGCAGAAAAGAGGAAAGCTGGGAGACTTAGTCCAAAAGAATGGCTGAAACCAGGGAAGGGGAGGAAGAGTTGCCTAGAATTTCCACACATCTCTGGGCTTTATCAGCCACAGTAAATGCAAGGGCACAGTTTTCCAGTCCACCTTGACTGCAGAGGTGTTTACTAAGAAGGCTCTCTCCAGGGAGAAGTTACTGAGAATAGAGCTCTCTACTCAGCTAGCCAGCTCCCTGGCTCCAGCCCCTTTGTTCGAGGCCTGGAACAGGCCCCTAAGGAGCCCCAGCGGCTCATACCCGAACACCAAGAAGCTACAGCTTGAGGTCTGAGTCCACGGTAAGGTGTGGGTGGCCCTTCAAGGAAAGAAACAGACACAGGCCAGCAAACTGGAAAGCCGGTACCTGGCAGGGGACTCCAGGTGGCCCAAGCAGAGAGACTGAGGGCAGGGCTCCCCTCTAGGGACAAGAATGCCCCCAAAACTGAATCCAGGCACTTACTGCTGGCCCCACAGAACAGCTCACACTGGTCCAGGAGAGGGGACTTGGACACTCCCAAACCTGTGGGAGGTCCCTGATGTGGGAGGGAACCCAGCCCTCGCCACCACCTGCTCAGCTCGGCTGCAAGCAGCACTGCAGACTTCTGGGTCACCGTGGAGAAGACTCCTTGTCCTCTACCTACGGTGACAACTGTCATCATGAGATCAATAATCGCTCCCCTCGCTGGGGCCTTCTCCATGCCAGGTCCTGTATTTAGCACTGGGCATACACCCTTCACCGTCTCCCTTCAGTGAGCGAGGAACCCAGGCTCCAAGATGGAGGTGAAGGGCCAGGGTCACCCAGTGAGGAAAGGGCAGAGCCAGAGCAATCTCAGGCCTGGTGGGTCCCGGCAGGGCTCTCTGCCCACCAGGCTCTGCCTCTGAAAGCAGCCTCAGGGCAGTCTGTGGGCACCCAAAGGGGTAAGGATCCCGGGATCCTCAGGAGAGCCCGTGGTGGCACTTGGGCACCTCACTGCCTCCTGGTCTGCTCCCTGGCCCTTTACAAAGCACCACAGAGCAGCTGGCCAGGAGCCTGGTCCCAGACGTTCACACACATATGCACGTACACCCATATGTGCACATGTACACACACACCCACACTTCCGGACACATGGGGCCATCACCCTTACTCCCCTGACCTCCTTAAGGTTAATGAATGTGCCGACGGAGAGGTCCCACAGCTGACACGCTGGCCCACCTCCCGTCCAGGGGCTCTCATCATGCTCTTCCCTGCTCTCTGGAGCCCCCACTGCTGGTGCCACCATTCTAAGTCCTTGTCTACTTTCTGAGGGACGTAATGAGTAACACAGTCTGCTTTCCGCCTGACCTTCTCATCGGCTACAGGGGCTTGTTCTTACAAAAAAGAGGAAACTTCGGCTGAACGGGAGTAAATGAACTTGACGTCCAGCCCCCTCCAATCTCCCACACACATCACCCCTGCAAAACGTGATGGCTCCAGGGGCACCTGAGTGGCTCAGCTGGCTGAGCGTCCGGCTTCGGCTCAGGTCACGATCTCGAGGTCCGTGAGTTCGAGCCCCGCGTCGGGCTCTGGGCTGACGGCTCAGAGCCTGGAGCCTGTTTCAGATTCTGTGTCTCCCTCTCTCTCTGCTCCTCCCCCGCTCGTGCTCTGTCTCTCTCTATCTCTCTCTCTCAAAAATAAATAAACATTAAAAAAAAAAAAACCGTGATGGTTCCCAACTCAGAAACCACACTTTGTATCCGATTCCAAATCCAAGAGCCTGTCCCCTTCGGGTCAATGACTTCCACTGTCCTGACGTGCCCCACTCATCTTCCGTCCTCCACAGATGCATCCCTCAACACTGCTCCTCCTGCCAGAGGACTCACCTGAGCAGCGGGCAGGGTGCAGCATCTTGCTGAATAAAGAGAAGCAGAAGCAAAATGGACCCTCTCCCCAAAAAGGTTCCATTTCCAAAACTCAAGCGGCACACCCCAAGCAGGAGAGACAGAACTCCGTCCGGGTTGGTCTGACAGCTGTGTCTTGCTGAACTGCAAGTCTCAGATTTCTCACATACGCAAAGCTGCAGTTTCCCAGAGGACACTCCCTCCCCCCCTGCCCCCTGCAAGCTGCATCTGGGGCCGAAGGTCAGCCCACCTGTGGCCCAGGCCTGGTGGGTCATGATGGTCAAGGTGAGAGGCGACAGCCAAGGGAAGCTAACCCCAGCCTCACCACCCTCTCCCACTTCCCCGGCATCTCTGGCTGCTTTCCCCCAAAACAAGAAGTCTCTGGGTCTGTCCCTGCCCCACCAGTGACACCTCCCTATCTTGGTCCCCGACTTGGTTATTGGAGGCATTCTGGGAAGGATACGATAAACACCAAATCTACAGACCAGTTTCCTTGAGGGAACAAAAAAACCTAGCCTGTCTGCACCCTCACCCGGGCAGGAAACCCACCAGGAAGAGGGGACCCCGGGTTTTTGTGCCAGAGCCAGGCATGGAGCAGGGAACCCACTCCACCCCACTCCCATCTGCTTCCAGTTCACGTGGGCAGACAGACATGGAATCTTTGCAAGTGGACATTAATCATTTGCAGCAATTAGATACCCAAGACCCAAGATTCCCTCCTTGCAGAGGGAACGAAGGAAGCCCTGGGGCGCTAGGCAGCAAGGCTCCCGGACCTGGGTGTGCCCACATGAAGGGAAACAGAGGCCCCATGTGCTCGTTCTCTCTCTCTCTCTCTCTCTCTCTCTCTCTCTCTCTCTCGGGTGCTGCGTGCAAGCCTCCACAGCGATCAGAGTGCAGAGGTCCGCGATGTGAAACGCCCAGTGGATTGTCAGCAATGAGGTATAATTGAAAAGGATTAACATGAATGCGATGTTTCCCTTCCAAAAATTCGAGGAACGCCACGATGGCTCTCATCTGGGCTGGTATGACTCATGTTTTTAATAGAGGAACTTAATTCTCACTTCTGAGGAATTTGGACTCAGGGAAACATTGTCTAAGAAGCGCTAGTTTTACTCCACCGACAGTAAGTTGCAACAGCCCCGAAGTAAAAATAAAGGTCTCCAGCCTGCCCCTTGTCTCCCAGAACCCACTGTGAGCCGTGGGGTGGTCCCCCGTGGGCCTGCTCAGAGGTCTGAGGCCAGCCAGGCAGGCCCTAACTCAATGTGGTGGCCTGGAGCCAGTACCTGCCTGTCTCTGGGGCACTCCGCGGGGGTGCCCACTCGAAGGGCATCCGGTAATGCTGCGCAGGGGCCCGGACAGGGCGTGCTGCGTGAGTCGGACATGAGGCTGTCCAACAGCAAGAAGGGTGCAAGGGCGCAGCTAGGCTAGGCATCTTCCTCGTGATCTGGAAGGCTCTGGATAACACAGCTCCCAGCGCCTATTAGAGAGGTACGCCGCCATCATTCCGACCCTACGGGGTCCTCCTCCCAGCAGAGCTGGCTCCGGGGAGACTAAGCCCGAGGACATGGACTCCTCCCTCTGCCCAGGGCGTGCTCCTCACGCTGGGTACGGGCCAACAAAACCAAGGCTCGGAGGTCAGTACAACCTGTCGCCACCCCCTAGTGGGGGCTGCCTAGTTAGTGGGGGTAATGAGACATCACAGAAGCCCCAGAAACGCCCATCCCTTCATCGATCCCTTCCTCCTGGCCAAGTCCGCATGCTTCCGTCCACATCCCCGCCCTGAGTCTCCACAGAGACCCTGCCTCCCAGGGATGTCCCAGCCCACCACACTCTACTCTGGATTCCGAGGAGAGTCAAGCTTTGCATAAAAACGGAACCCAGGATGAGCATCTGGGGGGCAGACTTCTTGAAACAGCAGTACCGGGCAAGACAGTCTTTCTGCCTCTGTACCTTTCAGACGCATCTTCTTCCTTTACACGGCCCCCAGCAGGTCCCAGAGCTGATGGGTCATTCCTGAGGGGGAAGGGGGATCACGGGAGCCGAGAAGCTGGTCTGAGGCCACAGCGCCCAGGTACCACTGTCGCCTGCTGAGGAGCCCCGCAGGTGAGAATTTCCCCATCGAGCATGCCAGGACGGAGGCTGCACCAAAATACCACTGTTCCTGGGACGCTCGTCGCCGCGTCCCGGGAGCTCTGTCACCCGGCCGGCCACAGCAGGATGTCCCTTCTGAGTGCGGCATACCGCTCACGGAGGTTTCCACTGGCCCCACGGTGCCCGGGACGGCACCCACTGCCCCAACCCCCATCCTGCAATGAAGAACAGATATCCAGGTCCCCTCCCCAACTCCTCCCCACCTCCGCTCCGGCCAAGGGAGAGGCACTCGTTTCTAAGTTGCAGATAATGTCACCCACCATTCATCCAAATGTGTCACTAACATCCCATTAGACTGTAATTATTTTTTAATTAAAACTAAGAAAACTGGCATGCCTGTGCCGACTTTATGCATCTGTTATGGGTTAAAATAGCTTTTAAAAAATGTTTCGGAGACCGCAGTCTATTGTGGCCGCGGCCTCTGCCAAAGAAAACGCAAGCTTGCTTATTTTCTCCATGGGGCGCAACAGCGCCTGTGTGTGCCGGAACAGAATCGGCTGGCCGTGAAAAGAATTCTAAATAAAACACAAACATGGAATTTGGCAACGCCACAGAAGCAAGCTTAAGACTAATTCCAGCATGCGGACGGCTCTCACATAGTAAGTCTGGCTCCAGCATAAATGAAACCAGGCACTGTAAAATACCAAGCAAGTCGGAGTTTCAACTTAAAGGGACAGAACGCCGGTTCCAGGTATAAAAGCTTATTAAGCCGGCTCGCGCTGGCTCCATAAATCCATAGGTTATTAGCCGTTTGCTTTCAGCCAATCCCTCCTTAAAGAGATGCATATTAAGAGAGAGAGAAGGAGAGAGAACAACAAATGAAAACCATCACTTTGCACTTGACTTTTAGTGCAGCGGTTCTGGAAATACTGTGCTCATTATCTCGATTAGAGGAGAAAGACTTTCTGAAAACTCAAATGCACACAGACCCTAAAGTGGGGGGGGGGGGATGACAGGGGGACGGGCCAAGGGACGCAAGGTAAGAATGCCCATGCCGTGGGTAGGACGGGATGAAAACGGCGTCCCCGGAAACCAGAGATGTCGGGAGGCGGGACTCGGCCACAACGGGAAAAGCCACGTGGATGCTGGCATATTTCCACCCAGGGAAATGGTAATGATGATGACTGTGATAGTAATAATTATAGTTATAATGACAGTAAAAACGTTAGAGTAATACCTGCCGCCATTCGCCACCTTCATACACCAGCCGCTGCTGAAGGTGGTACAGAAGGTAACCGGGAGAGGTTTTCAAGTCTAATAGTGCAGTTAAGGGTTCTGAAGTCAGGCTGCCTCAGTTTCCACATCTGTAAAACGGGAGCGGCAGTGCCTTCCTTGCAGAGGCCGGGTGAGGGGTGCTGAGGGTGAAGCCCACGCTAGACGGCTAGCCGGCTGCTACCCGTCCCACCAAGCTGCCACCACCTCATTTCACAGACCAGGAAACCGATGTCCTAAAGGCTAGGTCACTCGCCAAGGTCAAAGGGCTGGTACATGTCAGAGCCGGGATTTCAAACTGGCCATCTGGATCCAAAGCCCGTGGTCCTCACGCACGCCCTCCTGGGTGGGTCACACCAGCACTGGCCACGTCTTCTAGCACTGTGAACAGTGGGTCCTGTCTGAGGCTGGGGCAGGCTCGGGGATGCGGCCTCCCCTGGAAGGGAGTGAGAAGACAAATTCACCCCCAGAGAGATTCGCCCTCAAAGCCTCTCACAGCAGGCCTCGGTACTGAAACACGATCGCACTCCGCGATCCAGGGAGAATTACAAAGTTCAGGAAGGAAAATAAACCAAGTGCTTCCATCATAAACACCCTGCATTGGGCGAGGAGGGGAGGTGACCCTTGCTGTGCCGCTAAGTGCCCCGCACCACCACACACATGCATGCGCACACACACCATACCTGCTCGTCTACACTCACGTGTACGCATGAAAACACATACGCGTGAGTGTGTATGTGCGCGTACCCACACGCGCGCTCACACGTGCACATGTATGAACACATGCATGCAGACACACACGTTCACATACCCGCCAATGTACGTGCACACACCCACACGCTCGCATATACACACACACTACACACGTATACGCACAGGCACACACATAGAGACACTCACACATAAACACACAAGCACACAGGGCCTTTTATTACGGGGTCTGTGCCAGGCCCAAGGACACTGGCAGAGGCAATGGGAAAAACCAGGGAGAAAATTACATGAGGCAATGTTTGGCTCCAAATAAAAAAGCCATGGAATGTTTTCCCTCAAGTCTTGGGCATTTTCTTGCAGGCCCACTCAGACCCGGATCAAGCAAGGGCGGCAGATCAGGTCAGCCTTGCCCACAAGGAACCCGTGACCACCCCGACCCCCGTGGCGAGCCAGCTGCAATCCCCCTGATGCTAACAGCCCCTGGCCCGGTGGGGCTGGGAAGGGACATCCCAGGCAACCGGCACCCACGGAGGCCACAGTCCATCTGCTCGTGGACCATCTCCCCATCAAATACATGCTCAGCAAACCAGGGCCGGGACTGGGTCCTGACCCTCTGACTCCCCCCGCCACACACACACCCCACCCCCGCCCCTGCTCTGCCAGCCTCTGCAGCCTGGCTGGGTGACATCACACTCCAGTGGGCTCCAAGCTGCTCTTCCTGAAAAGATGCACGTCTTAGAAGATGCAGACTAAAAATACTCCTGGCTTCTCAGAGCCAGTTTACAAAAATAATTATATTTTCTTAAAAAAAAAATAGATTATAGGCAAGTATGTGTCCAGCTATTTTTAGTTCCTATTCAGCTCTGCTAATTTTTTCTCATAATAATCACTGCAGACTTTTTTTTAAAGCCACCCCCCCCCCCTTGTTAATAATTGTGTTCTGATCTGGCACAGGGACAGGACTCGGGGTGGGGGGAGGGGTACACAACCTTCTGTAAAACATGGAAGTCTGAGTTTTGCCCAAAGGTGGCGGCATCTGAAAATCACCACATTCCTGGGGGCAAGGTGGCTATCTCACTGAAGACCGGCTCCAGGCTCAACCCAGTACATCTCTGTCGCATATCCCTGAATCGGTCCCAAAACTTGGTTGTTCACAAGGGACACCAAAATGGGGTTCCTGCCCTGAAGGGGCTTACAATCCAGCAAGGGGTATGTTGTGGGTTGAAGAGTGCCCCCCCAACAAGATGTCCATAACCAAATCCCTGGAATCTGTGACCGTGATCTCACTGGGAAGAAGGATCATTGCAGGTGTAATTAAGTTCCAGATTTGAGATAAGATCGCCCTGGATTATCCGGGTGAGCTCTAAGTGTAATGACAACTGTTCTTTTAGTTTTAATTGTCCAGGAGAGGAGAAGACAGGCCCCAAGGATGAGGCCATGACCACAGCAGCAGAGCTACAGGATGTGGTCACAGCCAAGGAACGCCGGGAGCCACAGAAGCTGGAGGAGACCAGGAACTGATCCTCTCCTGGAGCCTCCAGAGGGAGCAAAGACCTTCCAACACCTTGAGTTTGGACTTGTGGCCAGCAAAACTGCGAGGTGACAAATTTCTGTTGTTGGAAGCCACCTCGCCTGTGGTCATTAGCTACGGTAGCCCTAGGAACTAATACAGGGCAACAGAAACCACAGCCTTACATAATAATCCTCACTGAGCCCCAGAATCACTTCCCCCAGCCCCCTTGCACAAAGGACCCGAGGCCACCCCATCACAGAGGCAGACCCAGGAAGACATCCTACAGTGCAACTCAGGGGGCCGCCCTTCCCATTCCTCCCAGCCCAGCTGGGGAAGCAAGGCTGGCATGATGATACCCAAGAGATGGGGACCCAGAGAGGCTCGCAGAGGGGCAGGGCGGGACCCAGGACACCAGCGGGCTCTCCCTTGCTCCCAGGTGTCCCCACTCTAAAGTGTGCGGCTCTTCCTGCTACACCGAACCCAAACCAACACCCTGAGGACACAGCAGAAGGGAAAGTGAAAACTGTCCACTTGCAGAATTTTCTTCCCCAAACTCTCAAGCTAGCAAAATGTTTAGCTGACTGCTAAAAATCAGCAGCCTGGGAGATAGGCCGTCCCTGGGAAGAAGCACTTAGAAGAAAAATAAGAGACCCTTACCCCAGGGTGAGAGACCCTCAAAGGAAACATCCTGGGGGACGTGGCCCGGCACGACAGCCACAAGCGCCACGTCTGAGCTCAGCAAGAGCCAGCCGCATTCCAGACCCTCCCGTTTTGCCACGTAACTCGGGCCAGTTGTTGTCCACACCCGAGTCTCGGGGGCGGGGGAGGGGCGGGGGGGTTGGGGTGGGTATCAGGTGAAAAGTGTAGAAACCAGGACTCTGGAGCACTGCTGAGGCGGAACGTGAAATACTGCCACCTTCAGAAAACAGGTGGGCAGCTCCTCAGTAAGTAGAACTGAGCACAGAATGACCACGCGGTCCAGCGACTCCACTTCCACGTGCACAGAAGCACCCTTCGCCACAGCCAAAAACAAGCATCCCTCGCAGGACGAATGAACAAACACAACGCAGTGTAGCCACACGAGGCAGTATCGTTCGTCCGGCAATTCTGGGGCGCCTGGGTGGCTCAGTCGGTTAAGCGTCCAACTCTTGATTTGGGTTCAGGTCATGATCTCACGATTCGTGAGCTCGAGCCCCGTGTCGGGCTCTGCACTGATGGTACAGAGCCTGCTTGGGACTCAATCTCTCTCTCTCTCTCTCTCTCTCTGCCCCTCCCCTACTCACTCACACGTGCTTGCTCTCTCTCAAAGTAAATATCTTTTTTTTTTTTTAAAGGAAGGCAATTCTGACCTGTGCTACAACATGCACGAACCCTGAGAACATCGTGCTGAGTGAAATACACGTCATAGAAGGAGAAACATTGATTCCTCTTCCATGGGATACTCACAAACGTCAAACTCGTAGAGACAGAAGGTAGAATGTGGGACGGGAGAAGTGGGGGAGTTAGCTTTCAATGGGGACGGAGTTTAGTTTGGGAGAACAGAAGTTCTGGAGCTGGGCGGGGGCGGGGGTGCAGCACTGGAACACACAACAATGTGAATATACTTCATGTCGCAGAGCCATACGCTTAAAAAACGACTCAAAGGATAACTTGTGTACGCTTTACCACAGATTACAAAAAAAAAAAAAAAAAAAAAAAAAAAGATCCAGCAGACATATCTTCACACCCTTGTGAGAAAGGATCGGCGGAGAGGACACTTACAGAGCCCGTGGCACACGGTGGGCCCACAAGCAGTGGCTCCTTTTGCTATCAGATAGCGAGACTAAAATGAGGGGCACCTGGGTGGCTCAGTCGGTTGAGTGTCCGACGCTTGATTTCGGCTCAGGTCATGATCTCAGGGTTCATGAGTTCGAGCCCCACGTCGGGCTCTGCACTGATGGTGCGGAACCTGCTTGGGGACCTCTCTCTGCCCCTTCCCAGCTCAAGATCGTGCTCTCTCTCTCTCTCTCTCTCTCTCCCTCCCTCTCTCTCAAAAGAAATAAACTTTCTAAAAGAAGACTAAAATGAGGCACTTGTTAAAGCACACGCCAAGTCCAGAAAGGGTGCATCAGGAGGCACGGGCTAAATACAGCTCTCGGGGCCGACGTGTGCATCCAGGGGCCCCTCCCATCAGCCATTCCCCACCTCCTATTAACAAAGGCATGGATTAAAAATGTCTGGATTGGGGCGCCTGGGTGGCGCAGTCGGTTAAGCGTCCGATTTCAGCCAGGTCACGATCTCGCGGTCCGTGAGTTCGAGCCCCGCGTCAGGCTCTGGGCTGATGGCTCAGAGCCTGGAGCCTGTTTCTGATTCTGTGTCTCCCTCTCTCTCTGCCCCTCCCCCGTTCATGCTCTGTCTCTCTCTGTCCCAAAAATAAATAAAACGTTGAAAAAAAAATTTAAAAAAAAATGTCTGGATTTACGAAAAGATTCCAAATGCCCCTGTCTCTGCAGGTAGTGACTCCATTTCTGCGTTAACCTCTTCCAAGAAGTCCCAAGTCCTCTGACCCCTTCGGCTGAAGTCTTCGGCCTGAAGTACAGGCATTCTTATTACCCAGGGCTCCGGCCAGTCCTCCAGCACTCCAGGATAATTTCATTAGTTCACGCCTCTCCCTCAGGGGCTCCCACTCACACCTGCCAGGTAGCAGGCCAGCAGGAGGGTGGTCTGGGAGCCAGAGAGCAAGGACAGGAGCAGGCTGTGTCCCCTAGACCCAAGGAGACCTGAGTTCAAATCCCACGTCCACTGCCGACCCGCTGTGCAATTTCGGGCACATTCTACCACCTCCCCGGCCTGTCTCCTCACCTGCAAACTACAGAATAGGCTGCCTCCTGGGAAAGAAGGTGCTGGGAAGCTTGAAATGTCTAGCAAGGCCCTGCGGAGGGCCTGACACGCAGTGAGGGCCCAGAAATGGTAACCCGACCATAACCGGGTGGCCCCACTGCCAAATGTAAGAAAGACCCTGCCAGGGCTGACGTTCCCACGCCCACTGACCACACACCACGGTCACACGCCCACCCCCAAGGAGGGGCCTGAAGAGGTCAGCAGGTGGCACTTCTCCTCAGGTGTGATGGCAGGCTGTGTGCAAAATCCCACCCCGAGGGACCCCTGCCCACCAAGGGTTGGTTTCTCCCCACAGATTTTTGGATTAAACCGGCCAGCCTTGATTATGTTTGGATAAACTATATTTCCCAGCTTAGACTATTTGGGTTTGATTGTGAAATATGTACAGCACACAGCCCCTCCACCTTGCCTGGCCCTCGGGTTTAAAAAGTCAAGCACAGTTTGTTCCCCTCCACCAAGAAAAAAAAAAAAAAGACAACACCTCGAGCTTTAAGGACGACACAAGTCTGTTTCTCTCCGGTGAAGAAAAACTGCTTCTAGGGGACTGTGTACCAAAAATGAGGCGGTAACTAACAGCATTGTGTCTCCTCTTTTCTCTCACAGACACGAACACGACCCCTCCTGGGGCCTGGCCGTCTACCAGCATCTCCGGGGCACCCACAGGACCACAGCCACCCAGGCACTGGAAACCCAGAGATGCGGAGTCACACAGACCTGACAGAGGCTTCAATGAGGCCACCTGCCGGCTCCCAGACCCCCAGCCAGACCCCAGAAACCCAATTTGAGGGCGAGGACATAAGAAAAAATTTCACCCATGCCCCAGGCCTCAACCTTCCCTCTGGTGGCCTGAGGGTTGGTTACTCTGTGTGCCTAGCAGTCACTCACAGCTCAGACCTCTCGGGGGCAGCCAGAGCTGGAGGGGGCTCTCTGGGTCAGCAGGACCCCTCCCGGCTGACACCCACATCCACATTTGTCACTGGGCACCCGCTGGAAGAAGCTGCCTGGCCTCCAGCCTCACCTTCCCCATCAGGAAAATCCCAGAAGGTCTGCAGGGACCTCCCTGCTCCTGTAAGCCTGGTCCTTTCAGTTTTCTTCAGCAGAGAAAGGGTATCCCAGAGCACGTGGTTCACGTTCATTGTGCACCCCGACCACCGTGGCAAGACCCCCAACTGCGCTCATTCCCGGACCCCCACGCCCTGCCCCCGATCAGGCAGCAGCACGGCCGGTGAATGGAGGGAGACCTTGGGGACGCTCCCAGGCCCATGTTCAAATGTGGTCTGCTCTCCCACCTCGAGCTGCATTCCCACTGCCCCTTTTTGAGCCACTGTGCACCCCAACAGGAAACGGGAGGGGAGAGCTACAAGCTGGGGGCCCCACGGTCCTCAGGAGCAAAAGGAGAGGGGGGCCGCCTCTTCTTAGGGGCATTAGGAGGATGGGGTGGCCTGAGCAAAGTTTGCCAAGTGACCAGGATGGTGCTGGCACACAGTAGGCCCGGTGGGAAACACTGGCAAGTCATAGGAGCAGGGCCAACGGTAATCTCCCAGGCAGCAAGCACACTTGCAAAGATATGGCAGCCACGTGGGCATCGGGCACGGGGCACCCGAGGGTTCTCGACAGCCCGGCGGCCTCCTTCTTGTCCCTCCCCTCTCCCCTTGCCTCTGCTTCTGCACACGCTGGTGCTCAGCCGTGGCCACCCCAACACAGTGGCCACGCGGTGGAGCCTCCAGATGATGAGCAGGTACTTCCAGTGGCTCCGTTTCACAGGGAAGGAAACTGAGACCCAGCCCAGGGTCACATATCCCCACCCAGGCACCTTGAGAACAAGGACGGAGCACGGTCCCACAGGGCCCACGGCTCTCCGCACAGTACGCGTCCGCAGTGACATTTCATTTCAAGCACGAATCGGCATCACAGAGCCCTGAGAAGGGGTGCAGAAGCCAGGGATCAGAGCACAACCACAGAACGTCTCAAGCCTAGGGCACACGGAGGCGTGTTCCAACCGCAGATGGCAACACTGAGGGCCCAAGAAGCTGAACGTTCAGGGCTCCTCGGAGCAAAAACTCTGCCGCCGACTCACATCGTCCGTTTCACGCGGCTTCAGCTGGACGGTGACCCCCTCCCCGGTTTGCAGTCTGAACTCAAGGAGGTAACAGGGCCTAGCGGGCAGAGCATCAAGGACCCAGAGCTCGTGTCACACACAACCTGTGCCCCGGTGACCCACCCAGATGATGAAGGCGTTCGACGGGGTGATCTCTTGCGACCCCTGGTCCTAGGTCAGCAGCCAGGAACTCAAGCCTCAGGTCTGCCGAGGCGAACCCACGTCTGGACTACTCCACTCCACGTGGAGGGCCCCAGCCTCCTCGGCCACTTTCGGATGCCCTTTAAGGCCGCAGAATGTGGCCACGTGCTCTGAGATGTCTGATGTCGGTGGCCAGTGCTGGTTCCTCACATCCACTGACTGCTTTAAGGCGCTGCATCCAGTGCCGCATTAAAAATTAATTACACATGCTATTTTATTGCCAGTGCATAATGTAATGAGCACCAGCTGTGCTAAACAGCCAAACTCCTTTTTAAGACAGCTATAAAAAAAAAAAGAAGAAAGAAAGAAAAGAAAAAGAAAGGAAGAAAGAAAGAAAGAGAAAGAAAGAAACTGCACTTCCAAATAAATGCCTCTCCTGTCAGAGCAGGAAAACAGCAACATCTTGTACGGATTTGAACAGAATTCTTTGATTTAGCTCTGCCTTCAGAACGTCCGAAGGGCCGGCTCAGAGTGAAATGGAATCTGGCGTGGCTGCAGCGGTCTCCTCTCCGGGACGCTGCTGGGGCCCCTTTTATCCGAGGACAGTCATGCCGGTAGGTGCCCCTGCCTCAGTCCCGCCCCCCTCCCCCACTAGGCAGCACTGCACTCTGTCTGGTCCCTGGAGACCCAGCGCCTTTGGATCCCATAGGTGTCGGGGCAGACGTGACTTCCCGGATAGAGGGCTTTTCTGGGGTGCTCCCAGGCCCTGCTGCCCTCTGCCCCCCTCCCTCCATCCCCAGCTCTCCGTGGCTTCTCCTGGTACCTCCCCCAGTCACGAAAGGAGGCATCTGGGCTCTAAAGACAGGGTCCAGGGCAGCCTCTGCAGCGGTGTGATCCCAAGAGGCAGGAGGACACCACAACAGAACGCGGAACAGGCATGCAAGAATCACTCATGGGTTGTAAATGCTGGACCACCGGCCCCCTCGGCAAGGTAGACATCGCAAGGCGTACAGATGACTCTTTAAATTTTTAATGACTCCCCTGCGAGCCCTTTTTCTGCAGCGAGCCAGCCCCCACTGACACTGGGACCCGGTTAGCCCAGGCAGACTCACAGCAGATGCAACTTTGCAAAAGAAATCGCAAGATCACATCGCGAACCTTCCCCAGACGGAGTGCTTCTGTCCACACGCGTTCCCCCAACACTCACTTCTCTTCTTCACCCCCATACTCACCCCTCCCTCCAGAGTCTCCAGGGAGGCCCTCATGCCCTACTGGGGCGCCCCTGCACCCTCTGCACCAGGAGAGAGGCGGTGAGCCGGTGGGGGCCTGGCTGGTGCCGCCACCTCAGTCGGCATCACCCTCTGGCTTCCCACTGATCCTCCGGTGTTAATCAAACCCAGTCCAGAATGAAACTACAGCGTGCTTCTTGTTCTGGTATAAAATGTGCAAAGCACAGACCATATCATTAACATAAAACTTCCAGAAATAAGGCCACTTTCCAGACAGACTGTATTAATTGCATCAAGCTTCCACAGCTAGGGTGGTCTAGTCCGCAGTGTCCCATTGGATGGCTCCGGTTATAAAAACCAACACAAATGAACACTGGGATATAATTGAAGGAGGACACGATACCGTCTACTGTTAAACCCTACTATTTACTTACAGGTATTCTTTTATCTTTATTGTCCCTTTAACCCGTGCCAAGAAACCCCAGATTAGTTAAATAACACAGCAAGCACAATTTCAGTAGAAAAGTAAATTGAATTTAACTTTACAAGATTGCCCTGTGATTTCAGCATCTACTAATGGCTGCAACTGACTCCTTCTATTAAATCCAAACACTTCCACTCCCGTGAGACCTTGAACTTCACCAAGCGCGTGTATCAATCACTGCGGCTGATGACCATTTGTGGCTTTTAAATATGCAATGACGTTTCTCGGTTCCCTGTCCACCTCACGATGCTGGTACATGATCTGAGCCAGCCAAGAGGCTGAAGGCCTCTAAGAGTGGAACCTGGAGGTCCAGCTTGAAGTAAAATTCCACACGAGGGACACGTAATGACGTGGTGTTGTAAAACCCGTTCTGCTCGAGCGTGAATCAGAACTTCCACAGGGCTTACTCAGCGTGAGGCACTGGGCTCGGCACCTGGCATATATGACCTCATTCGATCCTGAAAACAATCTTGCAAGGCATATACTATCATTACCCCCATTTTATAGGTGAGGAAACTGAGGAGCGAGGAGGGAAATGACTCGCCCAGGGTCACAAAGCCATAAAGGGCAGCAGCCTTCACGCAGGCAGTGGATACATTCTAATGACTGCCTGCCACTCTTAGAAACCTCAGAAAGGGGAAAGGTTCAGGGGAGCCAAAGCCCAGAGGTTTTCAAACCGTTCTCTGAACACCCCACCCCTGCCCTGGGAACCTTAACCAAGTCACGTGCCCAGTCATCCACAGCAGCCTGTAACTGAAACTACAATGATCAGTATCATCTGTTTTAGAAGTCAAACGTGGAGTCTCATTTTTAAAAGTCATGTAAATAGATGATATGATACCTAGGTAAGTGTATATAGGCATATATATTTTTTTATTACAGAAGAGGAAACAGGCCCAGAGAGGGAGACTGGCTTATTCAAGGTTACCGGCCAGGTGGTGCAAAGGCCAGGACCACAGGCCGAGGTTCCGGACGCCATGGGCGCGCCCTGGAGTGGTTCCTACATGAAATTTCTCGGGGGAGAAAGTTCAGTTTCCAGGAATGCCCAGACTCAAAGCCCCCCCATTATTTCAGCAGAGTCAAAAAGCAACAAAGAGCCCAAATCCCTTCTCCCCACCGTGACCATCAGGAGGTCTGGGGTTGGGGTCCTGGGAGGCGGGGCTGTCTGGGACACTAGCAGCCAGAGAGATACACAAACACACAAACCTGTGTGGCTTTCTCCCCCATAAAATCACATCCTTCTATAAATAACTCTGAACGCATTCACGGGCATGCAATTAACCTGTGTGAAACACGGTTACTCCGGGGTTTTCCGTATTAATTTGAAGAGATAGGTTCAGTGCATCCTGATCTGAAAAGAGACAAAACAAAGTGAGGACGGTGGCCCCTCTCCGTCTTTTCAGAGGACTGCTTCTTCCTAACGGGTTACTGTGGATTTAATGACTGCATTCCAACTACTAATTAAATAGGCACTAAAAACACTTCAGCAAACAGCCCAGTGCCAGGGACAGAAGCCACAAAGGGACAAAAACCCTCAGAGCAGGATATTTTCAGGTATTGAAACTGATCAGAAAGGATGGGGGGAACAACCCGGAGCAGACTAATGAACGGGGACCCGACAGGGAACGAAGACGGTCCTGGAAATCACAGCCTAGCTAGCACCAGAGGCCGAGGACAGGCCGCTGAAGAGGGTCAGGAAGGGGGGGGGGGGTCCCAGAGACCCCAGGAACAGAGCTCACCCTGCCTCACTCTCCTCCCTGAGCACCGACATCAATTTGGGGGCTGCTCACGGACTCTAAGCCTTCAGAGTATCAAGCTCTAAAACCCAAGAAGGCCTCTAAGCCAGCAGAGCCAATACGAAAGATGAAGCAGGTTCTGGACGATCAGCCAGGGTCAAATCCCACCTCTGCCCTCCCATCCCCTTCAAAGCAAACTCTCTGCGGGACCCTGATCCCGCTCTCCCCATCTCCACTCACGCAAGCTGCCAGAGGCCAGGGGTCCACCGTGCCTGACTCCTTGGCCTGCCCAGTGCCACAAACTAGGTGCCCAAGAAAGGGCTTTTCGTGTAAGAATGAATGAATGGATGTGAGCTATCAGACCTCCACATCTCTGAGCCTCATGTCTTCATCTGTAAAGTGGGGAGAGTGACGTCCTAAGGTTCCTATGAGAACTGAATCCAAGAAGGCACACGAAAGGCCCAGCGCCCTGGCTACACAGCAGGCCCTCCACACACGGTCCCTAGAAGGAAGTGGGCGGTAGGGCGGCTGCGGGCGAGCATGTGAGCCCATCCAGCGCGAACACCCCTGGATGCAGGCAGGGGCACGAGGCTCCGTGGGAAGAGGGTGACCTGGGTGGGAGGCATCCCGAAGACAGCCACTCAGCCTCCCCGAACCTCTGCTTCCCCATCTGCAAAATGGGGATATAACAGCTCCCGCTCAGCACGGCGGCAGCTTCTAAGCAGAGCCAGAGCCAACAGAGGGTTAAGCAAAGCCCCGGGTGCACCTCTGCCGGGGAAATCATGTTTCTGTACCGCAGACCTTGACCGAGTCTAGTCATAAACACTCAGGCTGATCTTTGATAGTGCGACCCCCCGCGTGGTTGCAGGGGCTGCAGCACTAATTACAGGAAGCCACGAGAGCAGGGCAACCGCCCAGACGAAGCAGGCATCCCTCGCTCAGCAAGCAGGGATCACAGCACGGACCTACAGAGCTGGGACGGGAGCCCCAATCCCCCAGGGGCACTAGGGTGGCCGCGAGCAGGGAGCTGGCTTCTTTGCCAGTGGTGCCGACCCCTTCCCGGACATGTTTAGTCTTCGCTTTGTGACTTCCAGGTATAAGCCCACCAGACATCGGAGCGGGAGCTGCTGAAGGCTGCAGGCCACCTGACCAGCAGGAAGGCCTAGGGACTTCTGGCCCCTGCAGCCAGGCCCACCTGGCTCCACCACGGACAGTCCCTCCAGACAGTTTCAATTAAAGCACAATCTGTCCGGTAACAATCGTTTTCCTTTCTCTACCCAAATCAAGGGAAAGCCTGTAAGACGCCTGGGGACAAAGCTGAGACAAACTGAATCTGCCCCAGCTCTGCACCCACCCTTCTCCTTTCCTGGCCCCTGCCTGGAAACCAGGCCTCAGGGCCCTCACCACCACCTGTGTCTATGTCAGCATCCTGGCACCAGGCCCTGACCAGGAGAGGAGGGGGCAGGAGGCCTCGGCCTGCCATTTCCAGGGACCCTGGGCCACAGCACGAGTGCGGGTCGTGTTCGGGAAGAGAGATGGGGAGGGTGATGGAAAACAGGTCTTTCCACTGTGCTGACCCCCCGTCTGCCCATCTGAATACTGGGCAGCCGCAAAGACCTGCAGAGAGGCGCACAGTAGGCGTGTGCACAGCCCCACCCCACAGGAACCCCACAAGGCTTCACCCCCTCCCACCGCCACAGCTGAAGGGCTCCTTCGGAGTGACTCTTCTGTCTCAGAGTTAATGGGCAACACATTCTGGCAAAGAGAAACTCAGCATTTTGGACGGCTCCAGCGATGGACACAGGCAGCCAGGGAGGGAATCTTCTCCCAGCGCTGCCTTCGGGGAGGGGGGCAGCGACTGGGGTGGGGGAGAGGGGATGGCCGTGGCGGGGGCAGAAGAAAACCTCAGATGTTAAGCGTTATCCAATTAAGGTTTAGCTAAACAGCCCAAAGAGATGAAATCTGGAAGCTGAAGGAATGCATTCTGGGAGTGAGACCCTCGCAAAGGGCGGAGGCGTCCGGGGACCTCCTAAGTGATGGGGACAGGGGCACCAGTGTGCAGTTCCACTGACGTCCTTCACCACTTCCCCGGTGCCCCACTGGGGTGGGACCACACATCCTCCCTGGGTCCCCACCTTGCCCGGCCCACCTGGGAGAGGCAGCGGCCGGCCCTGCCCAGGGCACACCCCGCCACCCCTGGGAGCCCGCCCCCCCCGCCACCGCGGCCGTCTGTTACCTGACAACTGACACTGGCATCCAAAGGGAGCCTCCGTCTGACCCTCACCCTGAGTCCCGTCACCCGAGACCGGGCGTGCGCTGCAGCACGGCAGGGGGAAGCAGGGCGGCGGGGCGCCCAGGGTGCGCAGAGGTGGAGTGATCACGGATGAGTGAGGGTGGGAGGAGGCAGCTATGGGGGCCGTCGCTGGCAGCTGGGCAGGCCTGCACGGCCCTGGAGAAAAAACAATAAAAAAGACTGGTCAGTCGGGCCCTGGACCGTACAAGGGACCCGGGGTGCGGGACAGGGGCCCGGGGCAGAGGGCTGCAGGCCACCCTTCCAGAGTGGGAGGCCCCGGGGTGCCAGGCTTCCCTGCAGGGAAGGCACCTGGGCACAGGCTGGGGGAGCGGGGAAGAGGCCATGGGAAGTGGGGGGTGAGGGGTGAGGGGGTCCTACTTCCACAGCTGCCAGGTTGGGCCGTCTTGGGACCAGACTCCCATCCCTGGGTGGGCGGGGGCAAAAGAAGCTGTCAGGGCCCCTGTACCCAGGAAGACCCCCCACCCACCATGTGGGGGCTTCTAGAGTGTTCTGGATCTGGCTTCCTTTGGGGATTCGTTCCCAGAAATCTGGGCCACCCCCCCTCTGGAAGAGCTGGGAAGCGCCAAGCCACCACCGTTGGCCCTATCAGGACGGGCTGTGTGTTCAGGCCTCGAACACCTCAGTCTACCTCTGAGCACCTGGGCACCAGTCAGCCTGCGGCCTGGCGGACGGCCAGCTGGTGTCTCTCTCCAGCCCAGCGTCCCCTTTAGCAACTTGAGCAGGAAGCACACGGCACACAAGCCCCCAGGCCTTTCGAGAGGCTTTGAACGCTCCCCCCACCCCAGGAAACCCCGGGCACTGCCCACCACCCCTCTTAACACCTCAGCCCCGGCTGGGACGTCTCCACCACCACCCCCCCGCCCCCCCAGTCTAACAGCCACGACACAGGGCCAGGAGCTTGGCTTGCCTCCGCCCAGCCCCACAGCTCGCAGGCTCCCCAGCAAGGCCTGCGTTTGATTTGGCCGTTTATCTTAAATGGCTAAGAGACCACCAGGGCAAAAGTCTGTGTGAAGCCCTTGCCAAAACCACAAGTGAAGAAGCCCGAATTCCCCGGGTAAATAATTGAGCAGGGAAGCATCAGGGAGACAAAAAGAAAACATCAACGAGATGAGGGGCAGCTGGGCCCCAGGCCAGCTCTGCCAAGGAGGCCACCCGAGGCCGCTCACCACCCCGCACGGATCTGCAGGGTGGAGGTCTGCCCACTTTGTGGCCCCCACAAGGGATTCCCCCATCCAGGAGAACCACGGGACCCTGCAAGCCCACTTCGAGCCAGGATCCTGTCAGTCCTCATCCTGAGTGAGCTTCCCAACACGTCCACGGGGCAGGGCTTGGGAGACCCACTGCGCAGACCAGGAAGCCGGTGACGTGACCACAGAAAACTGTAGACGCCAGCAGCCAGCCCCGCCAAACCCTGGCCGCCCGGCTCCGGGAACCAGAACTCGTTAGCTACAGCACCTGCCTCTACAAAACGTGTGCTATCCAGGGCTGGGGGCCTCAGGACCCCTGAGAAGCCCTGCAAATGTCCTGCCAAGAAGCCAAAGCCACGTGGGCTCCCCTGGGCCAATGAGGACCTCGGATGAGGCTAAGCTCGGGACCCGGGATGTTGCTGAGCCCGGGACGGTCCCAGGAGGGCACGGCCAATGACCCCACACAGTTCCAGCCACACATTCGGTGCAAGCCCCCAAGTAAAGTAGGCACCTAAGGCCAGCGTCACCTGCCTCCTCCCAGAAGCCTGCCCTGGCCAGTCCTTGCCTAAACCCCCACCCCAGCACTGGACACTGCACATTCGGCCCTGTCCTCGTCAGTCTGGCTTCGCCCCACGGAAGGCTCCCGACACGGCTTTGTGCAGAGCACCTACCACAGCAGGCAGTTCACCACCAATACGTCACTCAGCAGGGAAAACTGTCCCCGTCCCAGAGGGGGTGCTGGAGCTCCGGGAAATCTGGGACTTGAACCCAGTTGCATCTCCAAAGGCCGGATATGTCCCGCCAGCCCTCGGGCTGCAGCTGGGGTGGAGTGACCGGGGTGCCCTGGGATGCTGAGAAGAAGGGCCGCGTGGAGCAGAGGGAAGCTGGAGGGTCCCTGGGCTCAGTAAGGCCACGGGAGGCTGAAAAAGAGCAAACCCAGGCCTCCAGGCTCTGGGTGAAGCGGTGACAACAGCCACCACCATTTACCATGGCTAAGAAAGAGTGACAGGAGTGTCCGGGGCCTGATGACTGTCTTCCCAAGCGGTGACGGAGCAGGACCTGGGTCTCCAAGGTTGCGAGGAAGGGTCAAAGGGCAGGTCCAGCCACAAACCTCTCCTTCTGGAAGGGCCAGGCTTAGGCCAGGGCCTGTAAAGGCAAAGTCGTCCCCCAACTCAGGTAGCAGTGGGGGCCGTGCTGCCCCCTGGAGGGGCTTCCAAAAGCCTCCTTAAGAATTCCAACCTGAGGACCACCTGCTCTAGGGGCTGGCTCAGCGGAGGCAGGGAGAGGACAGCAAGAGCGAGTGGCTTCTAACCCTAAGCTGCCCACAGAGGACACTCCAGGTGCTCTCCGAGGACCTCCGACCTGGGGGGATCCCCCTCACCCGGAGCAACTTAAACCTGGAGCTCAGTCCAAAGGTGGATACTCCAGAAAACCTCTTCTGAAGCTAGAGCAAAAGCGGAAGGTGACCCCGAAAGCCACCCATTGTGTGATAGTCAATGTCCACAGTAGGCAAATCCATAGAGACAGAATGCAGACAAGAGGTTGCCAGTGGCTGGGGGCAGGGGCATGAAGGCTGG
The DNA here is from genome assembly GCF_022837055.1 of Prionailurus viverrinus. Classification (NCBI taxonomy): domain Eukaryota; kingdom Metazoa; phylum Chordata; class Mammalia; order Carnivora; family Felidae; genus Prionailurus; species Prionailurus viverrinus. The sequence goes on from NC_062566.1 coordinate 137,304,406, forward strand.
TGGGAACGGGATTTCCACTGGGGGTGATGAACGGTTCCGGAATTAGTGGTGGTGATGGTCGCACAACGCCGCGAATATACTCAAAATCACCAACTGCACACCTTAGAATCGTTCAACTGGCAAAGTCCAGGGCGAGGACTGTCTCTGGCCTCAGCAGGCCTCCCAGGCCACCTCCCAGCCCTCACCGGTCCTCGAGGAAGAAGTGTGTGCATTCAGAAGAGCAGACAGGAAATTGAGAATGCACCTGACAGAGCACTTGAGGCAACACGCTGGCAACACAGAGGAAGCCCGGAGCTCAGAAGCAGCCTTGGAGCAGAGGGAGCAGAGGCCTGGGTCCAATCCCCTCTGCCATTTCCTGGCCACATGACCTGGGGCGAGTCACCTTCTCGGAGCCCTGCCTCTAAAGGAAGGTCAGGGCAAGCCTGGCCAGAGCCTGGCTTCTAGCGAACACTCACTGGATAAACGGCTACTATGGTCCATTTATTTTCCACTCTGGAACTTTTCCTGCTCCCTGTGGGTCTTCCCACAGCCTGGCGGGGAATGCCTGCCGGGTGCTCTCCTGGCTCTGGAAAGCACCCGCAGAGCCCTGCAAGACACTCTTTTACAAAGGATTCTAGGTGGGTTCCCCCTCTGGGATTGGAAAAGCACCGAGGTATGTGGCACAGGGACACCAAGACGCCATGTCAGCTTTATTCAGGATCCAGGTGGCTTAAAAATAAAGCCCTGGCTGGCTCCATTCCTTGTCATGGAAGTTCACTTTCATTAGGGAAAGAAAAAAAAAAAAAACAACAACGAATACATGTATCATAGTATTTAGGGCCAGCGACCCCCACCCTCACAAATGAAGAAACGGAGGCTCACAGAGGTTAGAATGTTGCTCTAGAGGCCCCAAAAGGTCCAAAAATAAGATCCCTAAAAACGTTTCTTAGGCTCCAAATCAGGATGTAAGGCAGTTTGCAAGGCATCCTTTCCGTGGGGGTCTGGAACCTGCCGCGCTCTCCTAGAGGGGCCCTGCAGATAGATGTTCCTGCTTGGTACTCACACATGCGCACTACCCCGCGAGCACGCCCACACCCACCGGCATGTAGACACAAAAAAACGCGCCCGGAAAAGCCCGAGCCTGGTCGTGAGGGGAGCGAGCACCTTTCCCAGTGCTGAATCCTCGGGCGCCCCTCCCACGCGGAGGGTTCCAGATTCCCAGCCAGCGCCAGGCGCTCGGGAAGACGCGGTGCAGGAGACGTGTATTTTTCTCCCTACTGGTGCTTTTCAATTGATACATTTTTTAAGCCAAGAACTCCTACTGATAGCGCAAAAATGAGTCATAGATCAAGGAGGGAGACAGACAGGGAGCGAGCGCTGGTGAGTGAGGGCCACTAGCAAGGAAACCTGACAATCCCCGCGCCCCCTCCCCCCCATGCCAAGACATTAATTCTCACAAGTCGGAGAAAATTACTATGCATGAATGCAAAAAGCATGATCAGGAGTAATTAACATGGCTTCATATGCAAATTTTATTAATGCAGAAGTACAAAGTCATTATGCAAATGAAACTTACGTCAACTCTCTTGACAAATATTCATCTCTGAGGCTCAAGTTTCTCCCTTTTTATTTATTTATTTAATTCCCCCCCCCTTTTTTTTCCTGGGTTCTTTTTTTTTTTTTAAGAGGGGGTGCGGGGGTAGTGCTGGTGACCGCTTCAGCAGCAGCAAGCCATGAGGGCTGTTTGACAAGTTTGCAAAGTTGTTTTTCAACCAGAGAAATTTATTCTTGCATTGTTGATTTTTTTTTTTGTACAAGACAGCTCATAGGAGAAGAGGAAAAAATAAAAAAAAAAAAAAATTAAAAAAATTAAAAAAAAAAAAAAAAGCTCTGGGCAGCAGGCAGCCAATCAAAACGCCAGAGCCTGTAATGAGGGCGATTGATGGCTGTTTGGCTTTTACTGCAGGGTAATGAACTAGAATCCAGTCTGAGGAGGGGGGAAAATATGAATATTCATGAGACTGTGCTCCTGCCTTTGATGATTAAAGAAATTTTTAATATTCAAATAAGCGCTTGCCAAGTGATTAACAAAGAACATGCACGCAGAAATATGGAAATGTGAGCCGGGAAAGATTTGAGAGGCGAAGAGACTGCTGGAAAGGCAGCCCCAAATTTCATAAACAAGATCGGCAGATAACCCAACTCGCACGCGGGCAAATAAAAACATTTCTTTCGGATCGCTTAAATATTTTGCCAGCTACTTTGTCTTAAGGATGATCAAAATGCTATGTATGGGGTGGGGGGGCGCGGGGAGAGAGACCGAGGAACCAAGGAACCGAGTAAAGTCAAAAGCACAGCTCGCATGTAAGAAACATCCCAATTCTAGCCCCCCTCCCCCCAACACCGACGGGAAATCAGGACTCTTTTTCCGGTTTGCTAGACAGAGAGGATGGAGGGAAGCCAGCTCAGGCTTGAAAACCCAATGCTTGAGGTTCAGGCCTGACTGTTTTGGGGCACCCACCGCCGACAGTGATGGGGCCTGGGTTGGCACATCAGGACGGGTGGTCATGAGTTGCTTCTAGGCTGGCCCAAAGGCCCGAGAGGGTGGATGGTGAGATCTAGAGAGCTGAGGGGCTCCCCTGAAATCGGACCCTGGTCAAAACACATAAACAAGGTGGTCACAGGGAATAAACGGGGGCATGTCTTGGGAAGTTGCAAGGACTCAGCCTTCCCACGGGGCCTGGCCTGGGCATCCTCAGAGGCACGGAGGGAAGAGCCCCACCGATGGTGTGCAGGCTTCATTAGCTGTGCGCTAGGGCCGCTGGCTCATATTTTAACAGCTCCACCATGGGTTCACATTGAAGCACATAATAACAGTATTAGCTGGTAAAATGATCCTGCAGTTAAAATACATCTAATTAGCAGCCGATGACATCCATTTTGGCAATTTCCTATTTGAAAGAAGTGGAGCACCACCTTAAATGAGACAGGCAATGGCTACTCACCCCACAAGACCCAGCCTTCCCACCATTTGTCTCTCTCAGCTCTCTTTTTTTTTTGGGGGGGGGGGACTAAGACAGCACGAAGAGAGAAGGATTCTAAGCAGCCTTCTTTGTTACTCAATTTCAGAGCTACACCAGTTGGGGGGGGGGGGGCACTCAGAAAATAAATTCCCTCACTCCACAGGTATCATTTAATGTCTTTTTCTTCATTTTTAACCACCAAGGGCTGGTAACCAGCAAACGCTAGAACTTGCTTTTTCATTTCATTATAAAATACATCATCATCATCATCATCATCATCATCATGAACAACAAAGCAGAAAGGGAATCCAAGCATTTACGTGAACGCCATGTAAGTCACCATGAAAACCCACAAATGTCAGGACAGGTCCCCAAGTCAGGCCAAGAGAGCAGGCTGTGTGTGCAGCCCGGCTCAGCTCAGTGCACCAGAGCATTTGGAGGATCGAGAAATTCTCTGCGTGGAGCTGAGGCCACCAAGTCCCCACCTCCCACTTTTGGATCCTCCTTCTAAGTCAGGCCCAGTCTGAGTGCCCATCACGGGTCTCTGGTCCTTGCTGCAACGGCGTTGAGGTCGGGGGTGCACGTGTTAGCGTCCTTTATAAGACAAGCAACAGAAAGGGGAAATGAGGTCTCACAGGGTTCGCACAGCTGTGTTTAAAGACATCCTTCAGGGCCATCACATGGGGGCCATAAAAACAAAGCTCCAATGGGAGCTGGGCCTTTACTCTGGCTTCCTGCTAAAAACGGCAGCCCTTTCACATGGCTGGGAGGGTGGGGATTCCTTCCCATGCAGGTGAGAGGGCCTGCCTGGTTTCCCAAAGGCCTAGAGAGGGCTGCTGCGGGTGCCAGGCAGCGGGGAGCGGTGGGCTTGCCAAGGGCCTCCAAGAACATCTCTGGGCTTGAGGCCAGTCCAAGTGCCATTTCCCCAGTGACCATCCAGAGACCCCTACATGCCCTCATGGCCCTCGTGGACATCAGGGCGCCGAGAAGGCTGGGCCACCGAGCGGAAGCAAGAAGCAAATCCCTTCCAGCACCCCGAGACAGGCCACCTTCCGCCTCACGCCTCCCCCTTCGCGCACTCCTGAGATCTGTCACAGTGAATCACCGCTTCCACTATTTTCGCTCCCCAGCATGCTGAACATTTAATGCATCCCCGAAAAGGGAGAGGCAAGGCAAAGCAATGACCGTGCCCTTCGAAAACACTTCCACCAAGGTTTGGAAAGGGAAGGTCGTCCCCGGCCACTGCATCCTGCAGTCAGAAGCAGGCACACACGCCCACCCCAGCGCCGGGTCCAAAAGCACCTGTTTCAATGGCCACCGACCCAATTTCCTCAAGATGCAAGAAGCCAAAACACTCTGGGGCAACGCCCTGGGCCAAGGATCTGTAAGGGTTACATCACAAATTTCAAAACCTTCTATGGCCCTTCCAAAAGGCCCGGTAAAGTAGCACAGGAAATGTCAGGTGCTACTCGGGAGGAAGGATGTGTCTGAATCATATTCTGCCAACTCTTCAGGGTAAACTGACCAAGTGCTCGGGGCTGACCACTCCACCCCCAAGTGGACAGCTGCCAGGGAAAACGTACAGCTTCAACTCTTCTGCTCATCATTCAGGGAAATCCCTAGAGCCCTCTCAGCTGCTGGAATGCAAATAAACCGCCATCATTTGTCCTCTGGCCGGGATGCTGAGGCCTCTGAACCACGGCTTTGAGACGCACACAGAAAAACAGATAGGAGTCCTCTCGGGTGACCTCGGCAGTCAGGGTCCACCAGATCGGGGCCCACGCTCCTGGAATGGGCAGGCCTGGGCACAACAGAAGGTGAAACCAGATGTTTCACCCGTTAGAAAAATGTGCATATGCACATCTAGTAGACAGAGATGATACATATATGCATATACACACATACATGCATATATCAGCAACGTAGGCCACGTTCAAATGTCTCCATGCATACCGGGGAATCCACAGAGGCCAAGGACAAAGAGGAGTTGACAGATTCTCTGAATCTCACCATTAAAAACAGCTGGTCAATACCCAGCAGAGAAATTTGCCCCTTTTCCCCAGATTCAGACTTTCTGATCAGAGGCTGGGTAGCTGCTTCAGTCTTCCAGTTTCTGCCCTGGACTGCGATTTACCCAAGATCCTTCAGTAATGTCCTATTACGTTACACTAGGAGCCATTAACAGTACATCACGCACACCTTCCCAAAGCACTCCTGGAGACAAAGCGCATCCTATGAACTGAAGTAAAAAGCTGGATAAGTCATCTGGATTCCAAACATCTAGAATTTGGACTTGGGGTCAGGATCCCATGCCCCTTTCCCAGATGGGCACTTTGTGGCCAGACTCCAATGATAGCCTTGGCCAGGCATCTCTTAGGCATGTCCCTCCCCATGAACACTCCCCGTGGAGTGCATTAGTTTAGAGTTGGTGGGGGGACAGGGAGGGACCTCAGTCAAGACAGAAGCCACATGTCACAGGAGGGAAATACACCACGAGATGACTCTTCAAGATTTGGTGCCTACAGTGAGTTTTAAACTAAGGACACTCTCCCCGCCCCCCCCCCCCCCCATCAGCATCCACTGTGCCTGACATCTGAGGAATGACCTGGAAACACTGAATCCTGACACTTGTTAAAAAGCTGGTCCTCTACAGAACATGTTTAAAAACTGGTGAGTTCAAAAAGTTGTTGCGGTTTGCAGGCCCCACAAACTCCCAACACTGGCTTTGGCTCAGCCCCCACGCGCAGAGAACACGATGTAGTAAATAGAAGGGGGAGGTCTGAACTCTGAGCATCCCACAGAATCGAGAATGAAAACAACTCAGCACAGCCAATAAAAAAGCACATCAAGAAAACAGAGGGCCCAGAAAGGAGGTTACTGCAAGGACTCCAAGCCAGAGGCAGCCAGGAAAAGGGACAGCAGTCCCAGGTACAGACGGAGTCGTGGATTTGAGGAATGTTGAGAGCATCATCAACCTTTATTAAGACTGGACTCTAAAATCCCTACCTGCACAGTAAGGGAATGTGCAACCATGAGGGCCAGCAGGGTTTCTTGTTTTAGAGGGAAAGAAATTGAACTTGGTGAATAGGTGGGGAAGGAAGGAAGGAAGGAAGGAAGGAAGGAAAGAAGGAAAGAAGGAAGGAAGGAAGGAAGGGAAAAAGGAAGGAAGGAGAAGAAAGGAAGGGAGGGAGGCAGGGAAAGAAGGAAGGATGGAAGGAAGGAGGGGAAGAAGGAGGAGGAGGAGGAGGAAGAAGGGAAGGATGAAAAAAGAAAGGAAAATAGGAGGAAAGAAAGAACAAATTGTAGAAAAGGAGTCACTGCTATAGTTTAAATGCATTTGTTGGTTTCACTTACATGTGTGAGAATTACGTGCAACCATCTCTACCATCAATAAAAAAATCCAGCTCTCCCCTGCCTTTTGCTGTTGACGGAGTCTTTTGTTTTTCTCTCCTTTTTCATTCTTCTTACCTCCTACTAATGGACATAGAGAATACTGAGGCGCGCTGCTTTGCATCCCGTAAGAACAAAATCTTTCTGTGGCCTCTTTATGTTTCCAAGCCAAGTCTGAAATGTCACTGCCTAAAACATTGAGCAGGCCTGTAATTACTTTCAACAAAGTAGCTCCTTTAAACGGAGTTTTCTGCATGTAGACGGCATGTAATATACATATTGTGAGCCTTCCTTTCAGCATGGGTAGCATTTGACGGCTACAATCACAAATTTTCTTCTAAGGGAGCAGGCTGACAGCCACCTTCTTCCTTGTTTTTTGACGTGAAATCCATTTTCTTCTCCTGACACACTGACGGTGATATGCAGTGTGTGCACAACAAAATTTGTAAAAATTAACACTTCGCGGGATTAATTGAATAAAGATTGTTAGCACATTAACACGGGGAACGCTGCTCCTTAGGCTTCAATCTAGCCACGCTCCCCGAGCCACTGCCAGTGTAACAGAGGTTTACAAGCAGCTGAGGTTTATGCCGCTATTTAATGTAATTAAAGAAACCGGTAGCACAGTCCTCCATGGAAATATCATTTCTATTGCAGGGTATTCCCATTAGAAATTGGGGGAAATCATAGCACGCGGACTTTGATTTTGTTGTAATTTTTTTTTTTTTCCCTTGGCTGTCTTTGAAACGGAGCCGATGTGCTGGGGCCTCAGACAGAACCCACTGCAGAAACCCAGCAAAGATTCCCGGATAAGACAAGCCTGGGGTAGGAGCCTTCAGCGTTGTCTTTTTTTTTTTTTTTTTTTTTTTAATGGTTTTTGAAACTGCTCAAAAAAAAAAATGTTTTTTTTTTTTTTAATCTGTTGTCTCGGCTGCAATTCTCTGCCCAGCAAACAGCATATCATGACAATGACTTTTCAGATTACCCCCCACCCCGCCCCCCCTGCAAAGGACAGGGTGGATAAAGATGCAGAAAAAGGGAGGGGTCTCCCTGGCCACTCTTCTATATAAACAATGATAGCTCCAGACCCGGATCAGGACTAGAATCTAACGGTAACCTCAGAGGAAGAGCACAGAGCAGGCACTGCTCAAGAAGGCCTCAGAAACGAAACACACACAACCAACCAGAAAAAAAGAAAAACAGAATCTTCACACCACATCATCCAAAATGGCAGAGAAAATGAAGTCTTGGGGCTGAAGGGAAGGGAGCCTGACTCAGCTCTCCAGGCCCTAAGCATCCTCTCCTTTCTGAAGGCTGCCTCCTGCCCTTGGAGCCGCCAAGTGCAGACGAACGTGAGACCTGTCTCTAAACCTGCACCTGCTCCGCGCGTGTCCCTGTGCCACGGGGGTGACTGCATGGGATTTTTTTTTTTCTTCCCCAAGTGCATTTTAATGCTCTTATGCTATATCCTAATTTCTTGGGGGAGAAAAAAAACATCAGTGTCACTAAAAAAACGTCACTCTGTTTTGCAAAATCCAGCAGCTTCCTTGGCAGCAAGAAAGGCTGGCTGGCATTATCCCCTCATTTGACAAAACTACTATTTCTGGGCATGTGCTCAAAAACAGGTAGGAAGCAAATGCTGAGAAATAAGGAAGTAAAAACAGGCAACAGATTTTTCACTACCAAGAATGCCAAGCGTAAACACGATTTATTTAGCTGTGTTTAACGTGCCTGTCCTCTATGCAACTAGGAGCCCACTTGGGTTGAAGGAAGGGTGGGGAGGAGGGGACAGGAAGAGGGAGCAGGGGACAACGGGGACAGAGAGAGGAGGCAGGCGGTTCTGTACGAGGACCTCCTAAACGGTTCGGCTCAGTTTTAGGAGAACAAGATTCTTCTGCCCCGAAATACGCGCATGTGTCAAAAGAAGGCAACACTAATATGCCAGTTAATTAACGAGCCGCCACTAACAAAGATACAAGACCCAGCTCCTGCAAACAATATTTACATGGGCGTCGCGCAATCTTCTTGCCCACTTCCCTGGTCTTTCTGCAAAGCCTTGGTCTGGGGGCTGGGACAGGCGCTGAGGCCCCTCAAGCTGGTGGGAGGGGGTTCTGAGCTTCGAAGTCCAGACACGGGGGAGAGGGGGTAAGTATCGCTGCCCTCCCTGCCCATCCTCACAGGGCCACGTGGAACTGAGCGAGATCTGTATTCAATTAAGGAGCACCAGACAGCTTCTGGCTCCTTGCCTGCACCAAAGCAGGCTACGGGTATCTGCTGTGCCCCCCACCCTACCCTGGCTCTAATGCTAGGGAACAAGGGCTCTATCAAGTCCCCAGTGGAGAAGGCAGAGTGCCACGCTGCCCCCCCCCCCCCGCCAACCCCCAAACTCAAGCCTGGGGTTTGAGTCCTGCCGGGGTGAACCAACAAAATACATAAAGCAAGCATCTGTATTTTCTAGCTGGTGATACTAAACCAGAGGTTTTGGGCCCTGCCAGAGGTCCTTCCTTTTAAAAATCTAATTCAGGTTCCACTCAGCATTGGCTGGAAAAAAGGAACCAAGCCTCATCAAAAGATAAACAACAACCCAAAAGTAAGATGGAGACCCAAAAGGACCGTCAGGGCTCCCCGTTTCCCCAGTGAAGGTGCCATTTCAGAACAGCCAGCTGTGTGCTCTGGGAGCATAAATGCCTATTTTTGTTAGCTTTGAGAGGTGGTGGCCAAAAAAAAAAAAAAAAAAAAAAAGGAGAATTTCCTCACCAGTCTGCACCGACTTCCTTCCTCCTCTGCACCTAACAAGACTGTGCACTTAAATGCTGCCTGCTGTATGCATTCCTCTGCACCCCCAAGTCTACACCCCCTCTGCCCAACCCCTGTCCTTCTGGGGCCACACTCCAAACGTCAGTAAAGCTACTTCTTCTGGTATAGTCAGGTCAAGAGTAACAGCTAACCCCACTCCGTGTTAAGATTCTGAATCACGTGACAGTCCCCAACAGGAACAAAGAGCTGGGGTGGCGTGTCAGTCCCCCAAAATGAATGGGAATCGGGGAGAAGTATTTCCTACTGGTATTAGGTTACTAAATTGAAAATTCAAGCCCTCCCCCTTAGACTCCCCCCTAAATCCCCTAATTCTTCCTCCTTGCATTGAAAATGACATGCTACACAAGTAGCTATTTGATTCCTTTCCCTTTTGCAAATTAGTCACCCTGCCCCCGTGGACTGAACACCATTAGAGTCTATACTTTTGCGATGTCTCTGAAATCAGCAATTACTTCACTCTCGCGGAATGGTTTGTTTTCGTATCTGGATACGGTGGCAGAAACATAATCAATTGGAGATCCCCATTTTATAGGTGAAGAAACTAAGACACGAACTGATCTGCCCGGGGCTGTTTAGGAACAAACACATCTGAGACTGTGTGAACATCCTGATTCCGGTGCTTCCACGAGTTCAGTGGCCCCTAACACTCCAGTGGCAACAAAAAGGGATCGAAAGGCTAACCGGGGCTCAGGTGCGCTGCTCCGGGAGGCCACGCTTCTAGAAAATCCTACACAGAAATCTCAATTTCTCAAATAAAACTGAAGATGTTTAACTGCATCTCCAAAGGAGGCCTCTGCGGGATCCCTCTAGATAACAATTCCATTGGTATTTCAACAGCATCAGGGCTGACAAAACCCCCCATTCCCAAGCAAATGTCCCACACGTGGCTCCTGAATAAAGCAGGGCAAATCACCTGCACCTCGCAGACCGGGCTAGTGGCTTAGAGACCACAACACAAAGCAGCCCACCCCGTCATTCAGACACAAACTGGTGTGTGCCCTCAGAAGGCACGAGGGCACCCAGGCAGGGCTACAGAATCCTCTCTTCCAGGAGGATTCTAGACCAGAGAACTTCCGCTGCCCTGCCCCAAGGCTTAACCTAAAACTAGAGGGAGAAATCACCCATAATTTTTATCACTGTGGAGTCGTCAAAATAAAGAAGGCAGAGATAAGCTGGCTTCCTCCTCCTCCTCCGTGTAATAGCCATTAAGTCAGCCAACCACACGGTTACCTGCCTTTCAAGCCCAACAGGAACAATTCCCCCCATAGGCACCTTGTTTCCAAAAATCCTAAAATGTATCACATCCCTCTAAAGGGACTGCAGAGACCTAGGATAGGGCCCCTCAAACACACACACATAATTAGTGTTTCATCTTTCTTTCTGTAAAGGAATCCGGTAACATAAATATTAATCAAACACGAGAATCTGACTTTCCAGTCTGGGACCATTACGAGTGCTGGATTGTGATCTTTACAGATATTTACAGATATTCAAAGGCAGATTCTATCTTGTTGGAACTGTTATAAATGGACGTCTGAGAAATCACCGAGCAAGTTCAGGCAGATATGAAAACCTTCCTGTCCAGGACTGCCAGCAGCTTTGAGTTCCCAAGTGTTGAATTTGTTACCTTTTCTGTAGGCCTTTCAAAAAAATAAATTGACAAATGCCTTCAGATTCCTCCAGAAGAAAAGCAAGCTGCTCAAAGTTCGGGATAGCTAAATCTGAGATTTAAGACTGACTCTTACTCTAAATGCCATGAAGGCATTGTTTACAAAATAGTTTAGCCTTTGATAGCACAGAAAGTGCGATATTCTGTTATGATTTGGGTCAGCCCAAATCATAAATAAATATGTATATACATATTTTTAAAAATTACCTCGACTCCTGTTACAGCAAATGTATTCCGTTTGGTTCAGACCTATTTCTGAATAATGGAAAATAGAGACGTGGTTCCAACTGTAGCCTAGAAAAGCTGTCACAGTGAAGGTAAACTTTTAATCTTCTATAGGCAAACAGCATACATTTTTATTTCTGGAGTAACAGCTTTGGGAAAATGTTTGAACATTTTCTTAAGAGCTTTGTGGTAAATACATTGGGCGTCCAACCACTGCTTTTCTGGGTCTTTAAGGGTCTGTTGGAGTGCTTTAAACAATTGGAGGCCAATTTTTAAGAAGCAAAAATAAAGAGAGGCTCCTAGCAAGGTGACCATTTGCATACAAATTCTCTTTCGGGGGGTGCTTATTGTAAGAGAAGTCGGGCTGGAGGAAGGACTGACATTAATTCCCTGTAATTCCACGAGGCTTTGTGCCCTACTCTACTAGAGGGTTCCATTCCCACACAATTGGGAAAACACTTTTGTTCTTGAGTGTTTTAAAATCCCAGCCCCCAGGAATTCCCTCTAGAAAAGCAGGCTCTCCCTCCTCCCCCCACCGGGGGGTGGGGGGTGTGGAAAGCTACAAAGAAAACCACTTTGGGACGGGACTGTTTGCCCTGGATGGACACAAACGCACAAAGGAACTCTTTGAGGCTCCCTGCAAACGGGCCTCACCTGGATCCGGGGAACTGCCGGGCTCTGTCGGGCCAAGGTGGGCTGATGCCGGGCTCGGTCGGGCGCGACCCTTTCAGAGCGCTGGCGGCGGGCGGAGAAGGGATCGCGGGGCGCCCCCAGGACCCAAGACAAATGCCCGGGAAGGAACGCCACCCCAGAGAGGAGCCCCGCCCCTCGCGCGCTGGTTTTGAGGCTGGGGCCACTGGCGGGAGTTTTCAGGGGTCCTGAAATGCAATTCCCCACGCCCGGGAAGGTCACTAGTCAGGGCGCGCGCCTGGGGGTCCGGGAGGGGAAGGAGGGTGGAGGAGGGGCGGGCCCGAGCGCACAAAGGGGCCCCGGGCCGGCGGGCTCCCCGCCCTTGACCTTGGGTCTCCGCCTCCATCCATCTCCGCCCGCTGCCAGGGAAGGGGGCTGGCCCGGGGCCAAGGGCGAGCTCGCAGGGCTGCTGCCGGGCGGGGGCCGACAAGGGGCCGCCGGGGGCGGGGGGAAGGGGCTCGGAAAAAAGGACTGCAGAGTGCTCCGAGGAAACCTGCATTCCAACTCCCCCGGCTCCCTCTGGAGCCAGGTCCCGGGGAGGCTCCGATTCACTGCACGCCTCCCACCCCCCCCCCCCAAAGCAAAAGTTGCTGGAATGCACCGAGGAAGCCCCCTCCCCTGGGCTAACCCTACGACTCGCCCACTCCCCGCCCCCCTCGGACCCGGGCCGGGAGGGGGAGGGGAGCTGTCATGGGAGGAAGAAAGAAGCGCGCCTTCCCGGCGAGGCCAGACGCGGGCAGGGTCAGCTGCGCCTCCGCCCGCCCCTCGCCGCCCCGCTCGGGCAGCTGGCCCATTAAGCCCCCGAATTATGCATGGCCCTGGAGCCCCCTCGGCCCTCCCGCCCCAAGAAGACACAATCAACGTGCGCGGCGGGCCAGGGCCGGGAGAGCAGAAGAGACGTGGCTGATGGTCGCCTAACCGCGCGCCCCGGGGCGCAGGCTGGAGAGGCCGCGGGCGAATCTGCGAAGCCGGCTGCCCGGAGGGGACCAGGCGCGCCCAAAGGCCCGGGAGCGGCGCCTCAGAGCCCCCCGCGGGATCGCAGCCGGCCGGATGGGGGGTGGGCACCGACCGCGGAGAAGGCCCCCGGTACAATCACGGTGTTGCCAGTGTCCGACCGTTTCCGCGCGGGGTCCGCCTGAGCTGTGCACCACCCGCCTCGGGTGTGCCCGGGCTTGGAAGTGAGAGGAGGGGAGACTTACGGACCCCAACCCTGGAGCCCCCCCAGGGGCGGGGCCTGAAGTCCCCGACGGGCCTGTCAGGAATTCTGCCCCTGCCCCCTCCCACGTGGAAGGGAATGATTTGCTAGGGGCGGCACCGTCAGGGACGGAGGCGAGGAGGCCGGGAGTGGGGAGGGTCGCTGGAGATCCCGAGAGGGGGCAAGATGAGTCTTGAAAGTTGCAACCGTCGGGGCACACGGGACATTGCATTGGTGGTGAGGCAGGTGGCGCCTGGTTTCATGGGAGCAGAAGTTCAGTCTCAGGGTTGGTTGGATTCTGATGTCCAACTCCCCACCGCTCCCCATAGTCTTAGAAGGCGCCCCCCCACCAGGGACCCCCAGCACTAGGCAGCCCCGAGGGTCTCGTCTTCCACTAAATGCCATTTTCGGTGTCCCGAATGGCTGTGCTGTGGGAAAGCAAGTCCCGGACATCGGAGTGTGGAACTTGTTTGCTATCTTGGGCCCTGTTTGTTTCTGGAAATGAGTTCCCTCTCGCTTTTCCTTCCCCTCAAAAGCAAAAGCCAGGTCAGGAAAATTATATACTTCTTTTTCCCAGCGAATAAAGGCGCCTCCTTTGCAGGGAAAGTTTTACAAGCCAATGATGTCAATGATGCAAGGAGAAGACCACACTGTTTAGGTTTCTTAATTGGCTGGCTTTGAACTCTCGGTGGGAGGGGGAAGGAATCCACTCTGGCTCCCTTGGAGAACTTAGTTTTGTGGGGTCTACCAACCTCAATCAAACGTTTTAGCCAGTTGCTGGGGTGGGAAGGGGTCATCAAAGCTTTGTCCTGTTTCTCCATAAGGGAAACAAAGAACCCTAGATGGCTAGAGAGGAAGCCCAGGACAGACAGTCCTGGCCACCACCACCCCCCTCAAGGGGGGACCCCTAGAACCCAGCTGGGGGACTACATTCTCCAGATGCCATGCTCTGCCCGGAAAAGTCTTTAAAACAAAGCCAGTGAGTGCTTTCTCTATGACTTTCAAGGATTCCTTTGGTACCTGAAGTCAGAAAAGCTGAATTGTGCTTTCTGGACACTGCAGGGTTGGACAGATGTCCTCACTGGAGCTTCCTCACAATCCAGGCACGGGGGCTAACAAGGGGCAGGGCTCTGTTCATGGGGGTTCATCATGGGTGGGCACTGACCCACACACCTGTTTGTACCTTTGAGTCTGGATTTATCTGCCTGCATCTAAGGCTGTGTCCACACTTGCAACCAGAAGCTTATGGAAGGTGTGCGGGTACTCAGCCCCGGGGCGGTCAACAGCCCTGATCAAACGTTGCCTTGGCTTAGAAAACTAGGTGGCTGTCCTGAGCTGAGAGGTTCACCCCCTTCGGCATTGCATCTGAACAGCTGTCTTCTCTCCACAGCAGGAATGGGGGGTTCTGACTTCTCACCTCCAACAAAAGGCCATTTTGTTCATATCCTTCTACCCAAAGGAGCCTGGGGTCCCAGTTTTCATGCAGTTGGGACCAGCAGCAAGCACTCTCCCAACCTAACTCTCATCAAGTGATTACTCGTTCTTCTGTCACACATTCATCCCCCCACCCCCACCCCAGCACAGAGTCATCCTTCCTAAGCCATCCCCTCTCCAGATCAAAACCGGCAGACCACCAGGAGGGCCCTAAGGAAACCCACTTAAAAACAAAATACAAACAGGGGCGCCTGGGTGGCTCAGTTGGTTAAGCGTCTGACTTCAGCTCAGGTCATGATCTCACGGTTCGTGAGTTCGAGCCCCATGTCGGGCTCTGTGCTGACGGCTCAGAGCCTGGAGCCTGCTTTGGATTCCGTCTCTCTCGCTGTCTCTCTGTGCCCCTCCCCTGCTCATACTCTGTCTCTCTCTCTCTCTCTCTCTCTCTCTCTCTCAAAAATGAATAAACTTAAAAAAAATTGTTTAAAAAAATTTAAAAACAAAATACAAATGAAACCTAGGGGTACCCGGGTGGCTGAGTAGGTTAAGCGGCCAATTTCAGCTCAGGTCATGATTTCATGGCTCATGAGTTTGGCCCCGCATCAGGCTCTGCTTGGAACCTGCTTGGGATTCCCTCTCTTCCTCTCACTGCCCCTTAGCCATTCTCATGCGCACACGTGTTCTCTCTCCCAAAACAAATAAATAAAAATGAAAAAAATAAAAGAAGGGGGCGCCTGGGTGGCTCTGTCGGTTGGGTGTCTGACTTCGGCTCAGGTCACAATCTCGCGGTTTGTGAGTTGGAGCCCCACGTCCGGCTCTAGGGCTGATGGCTCGGAGTCCGGAGCCTCTTTGGATTCTGTTTCTCCCTTCTCTTTGTTCCTCCCCCACTCACGCTCTGTCTCTGTCTCTCTCTCAAAAATAAACATTCAAACTAAAAAATAAAGTAATTACATAAAATAAAATCTAGAAGCCTTGCCCTCTCCAGAAAGGCCTCCAGGTCCCTGGGTCCAGCTCGGAGCCTCCAAGTCCTGGTCACCAGAAGCCAGGAGCTCCTTCTTGGGCTTAATTTGGGCAAGGCCGACACCCCTACACCCTTAGGTCAACCGGTCACCACCTAGGAACGCCTGGGTCACGGCTGGCTTCGGGTTTTGTGGGGCCTGAGGTTTATACCATTCGGGAGGGAGGTCCTTTTAACAACAACAACGAAAAAAAACACCAAACCACACCCACAACATCAGGGTCAGGGCCTGGAAGACATACACGAGTGGTCCCGAGCCCACACTCGGTCACCCTCTCCGTGAAGGCAGCACATCCTCCCAGAAGGCTCTCTGCAGCTTTGAGCAGAACTAGTTCTCATTTCGGCCACTAGTGTCTTCAAAGAAAGTTACTTCCTAAGCCCAAAGGAGGAAAGCCTTTCGGGCCGCTGGGTGGGAGGGTGTAGGTAGGAAGCTTCCCCTCCCCCAAACGTGCGGGGGTTGGGGGGGGGGGGGGGAGTCCTGCAGCTGTTGGAAACCACTGGTAGCTCCGTCTCCTATTTCAGCTCAGGAAGCTCAGGCCCAAAGAGGGGGAGGGTACGCTCAAGGTCACACCGCCCGTCAGCCGCAGGGCATGGACACGTACCCCGGGTCTCTGGCCCGAGCCCACTCCGCCTGCCACTCCCCACCCGCATTCAGTAGGCCTGGCTCAGCCCCTAACGGCAGCTTTGCACAGCGGTCGGCACAAAACCCACCGACGTGCACAGGAGCGGGGTGGGGGCAGGTCCACCGTCCCGACTTCTTCAGCTCCCACGAGACTCCAGGTCTCGTCGCGGAGCTTGCCCCTCCGGGTGGAGATCACTCGTCGTCTGGCTGGCAGCAGAAGCGGCCTGTGCCAGCCGCAGTTACAGACCCTCGTGGTCCCCTGGGCTCCCTGTGAGGAGGTCACTGGCCAGGAGTCGGGAGCCCGGCGCCCGGGCTCGACTCTGCCGCTGCCTCGAGAAGTGTTTATGCAAAAGCCTCTTAACCCCTCTAGGACTCGGTCTCCTCATCTACAAAACGAAAGTAGTAACTGATTTATCACCTCTCATGGGGCAGAGACAGTGGATGGGAACAGAGGACGAACTACGACCACGGGAAGCACAGCGGCGCCACAGGAAGAGCTTGACTGCCTGAGTTCACACCCTCGGCCCCTTCTCACCAGCTGTGTGACCCTGGGCAAATTACTCAACGTCTCTGTGCTTCAGTTTCCTCTTTGGTATTGTGGGCTTCATACCAGCACCCTAGCTCCTGGAGGTGTGAGGAGGTTTAAATCAATAGTTGCCAAGCCCTTCAAACAGTGAGCGGTCCACCGTAAGTTCTTGTAAGTACGCGTTAAATTCAAAACCCAAATATGAAAATGCAGTCTTTTTGTTTCTTCAGGGAAAAGACGAACCCGAGGGCACAGGGGTGACAGCGGGACTGCCCTAGTTATAGTTTACTGACAGAGCCCCCTCCTGACAGTTTCTACAGCTAATGGTTATGCATCAGTCAGGAATGAAAATTGGCAAAAAAAAAAAAAAAAAAAAGGCTAGCTGTCAAGGGCCTAATAAAAAACTTACGCCAACTGCTAACTATTTACTGTCAAATGAAAAACCCAATAATAATAATAATAACTGAGGCTGAGGGTTCCCCACCTGAGAGCCAGCGCCTTCCCTCACTCCCTTCCTTAACTTCCTCTCCTCTTCCTGAATGGCTCTGCAAGCTTGGAAATCACAGATAATAAGGGCCCCAAACCTAAAGGAAACCTGAGGAAAAAAACCAAAATGACCCTGTAGCTAATTAGGATTTTTTTGTCTGTCTTTATTTACTTACTTACTTACTTATTTATTTATTTATTTATTTATTTATTTATTTATTAATGTTTCTTTACTTTTGCAAGAGCAAGAGACAGAGAGAGAGAGAGAGAGACAGAGACAGAGACAGAGACAGAGCATGAGCGGGGGAGGCGCAGAGAGAGAGGGAGACAGAATCCGAAGCAGGCTCCAGGCTCTGAGCTGTCAGCACAGAGCCTGACGCGGGGCTCGAACCCACAAACCGCGAGATCATGACCTGAGCCGAAGTCGGACGCTCGACCGACTGAGCCACCCAGGCGTCCCTTGTCTTCTTTTGATTTCAATACAATTTTCAACTACAATTCAGTGCGACGGTCATGTTTACAGCTGCTGACACTCTGCAGCCGTTGGTACCATTTACCTTCAGTCTCTGGCCCCCCGTTTACAAGTGAGGAAACTGGGTCTCCGCAAGGGAAAAGGGCTTGCCTCCAGTCACACGGCTTGGTGTGGCGAGAGGGCACCTGACTCCAGATAACTGGGGTCTGGGCTCAACCCTGCCAGTAACCAGTTCCCGGTAAGAATGGGAGGGTCAGCAAGGAGACCCTTCCAGCTCAGGCCAAGAGGCCACAATCCCCACACGGATCCCTCCAGTGGTTCTCCATTATTAATAACAGCTAACAACTCCACAAGGACCTAGTGCGTGCATACGTGGTCTAAATCAAACCTTGCAACAAGCCTGAAAGATATCTCCATGCTACAGGAAATGGGGACTTGGAGAGGTGAAAAACTGGTTGAAGGTCATTCAACAAGTCACTGGCAAACCCCAAATCCCAGCCCAGATCCACCCATCTGCATTCACATCTTATTGACTTCTTCCCCACTGCCCACCTCTCCAAAACCTTCACCACGAAGTACAGACAACAGTATGATGTTACCACAGACCGTGGGTCAAGACCTCTGGGGCCTGAAGGCCCTGGGCCATATCCGCAAGGTCATACCCTGGGATGCTCTTCGAAGACCTTGGACAGGGTCTAGAGGTAGCGCCTGCCCCCACAGGTCTCGCCAGCCAGGCAGCGTTGGACTACGCTTCCCTAGAAACCTCCATTCCCTGGGCTACCTGAGGTAGCCAGGCAGAGTCGAGTCTGACTCCACTTTGCCGTGTGACCTTGGGCAAGCCCCTTAGCCCCTCCAAGCATTAGCTCAAAGTGGGGTTAGAAATACCTATTTCAAAGCGGGGTTAGAGGTATCTGTTTTAAGGTTGGTATCTACTTCAAGACGACATAAGCCAAGAAAAGCACCTAGCACGATGTGGGTTACCAGGTAGGCCCCCTCTTTCTTCCCCATCGGCCACCAGCCTTGCCCAAGTTCTGGGGTCAGCCCTACTATGCCTAGCCCCAGGGCCATGTCTCTTAGGCAGCACCCTCCACTATTCCTTGGTGCAGACAGAACTAATAATTAGCTGTCACAATTTAATAATACAAAAATATAATCCATGCTACAACACACACGGATTTAACTAATCTTAATTTGGAGGCAAAATAACAACTCTAAATATATCAAGCGCAAGTTTTTAAAGACACCCTGCAAGTGGGGTTTATCTCCATTTTCCAGCACAAGCAAGTTATTTAGTTTCTTCCACTGGCCAAGCTAATATTCTCCTTTTCACATTTATCTCTTTTTTTTTTTTTTTTTAAAGTCTGAAGTGCACATTTGCAGAGCGGCATGTAAATCCTCTGGCTGATCAGAAGCCCTTTTCTGCAACACATTTTGACTAGTGATGGGTCACTGGGACCCCAAACCAAGTCCCCTGCCTGTGTCCCGCCTGCTACGAGGACCCCCTCCCACCCCACCCCCTGCCACCAGGTGCATCCCTGTCCCTTCTTAGGTTCTAGATGAAGATGTGCAGAGCGGGTGGGGCCATCGCAGCAGGGAACTGCCTGCTCCTTCCAGCCCAGGGGGATCTGCCACCTCCTGTCACCCGCTGCCTCCTGCATTTCTCCAGAAATCTGACATTTGGGGTTTGGGGAAAGGACGGGGAAAAAAGGCAAAAGGCAAACCTATGACTGACAGCTGATGGCTCATTCCTCCGGTTACAGCTCCATTTGGTTATGGAAGGGGTGATAACACGTAAAAATGAATTACCTGTGATCAAGAGCCTTCCCTCCAGTGGCTATAAAATGGGGATTTCTAAGGAGGAATCGGTGTAAATGGCTGAGAGAGATACCCCAGGTGAGTTTTCAAGATTCTCACTGGAGAGCAAACACCTCATGCTTTCAAGCAGGGTCCACGCTCTTTCAGAAAGCTTTTTAGAAGCTTCCGCCTGTCAGGCATCTGGTGGCAGGGGAACCCTGCATTAGGTGGGTGCCCTATAGGCCTCCGTCCGTCCCTGGCATGGGACTGAAAAGTAGGTACACGGGAGGAACCCGAGGCCCAGAAAAGTGAGGCGGCCTGCCTGGGTGGGGTCTGGAATCGCACCCCTCCTGACCGCCACCAAAGCCCATGCTGCCCACGGTCCTCCCCAGGGTGACCCACTATCCGCGCGGTCACCACGCGACAGTAACGTGACCAAAGATGGCTGGGGGAGGGGGACACACAACAGCTGCGCGGACTCGGTTTCCCACGGCGGAATTCTCCGAGCCCAATGGAAGTTTCTCCCCAATTCCTGGAAGGCCTACTTTAGCACCACTAACAGCACGGAACGATGGAGCTGGGGTAACAGCACCAGCAAGGGAGGAGGAGGAGGAGGAGGAGGAGGGGGAGGAGGAGGAGGAGGAGGGGGAGGAGGAGGAGGAGGGCGGAAGGCCGCAGCACGTGGGCCGGGTGCCAGGCACACATCATCCGTGCCCCACAGTTACTGTTGGGTGAGGAAACTGCAGCTTGGAAGGTCAGGTCACCCGGCCAAGGCTGGCAGGCAGCACGTGGCCTCCCTGGTGCAGGCTGAGAGCCCCAAGCACCCCAAGCCCCCTTCTCCCCACCCCTCCTCAAGTCACCCGTCCCAGATAACGGTTCAGAGACTCCCGCTCTTTGCAAACCACGGAACCCACCTCCTCTCCCCCTCCCCCCACCCCAGGATCTGCTACCCTCACCTCCCAGCTCCATCAGAACCCTCCGAACAGGTGGGAGAATGTAGTGGGAAGGGGACTTAGGAAATGTGAAGAACTCCTACAGAGGCAGACGCCTGCCCTGAGTCGGGTCTCCAGGCCGAAGCCCCCACCTCTGCCCAAGCGCCCCCCCCCACCCCGCCCCCGCCCGTCTGTCCCCAGATGGGCCTCAGACACAGGCACCATGGACCTCCCCTGGCCGCAGCACACGGCCAAGGTGCAGGGCCCAGGGCCGTAACTACACACATCAAGAGTGAGATTGCTACCTACTCATACTCCGCCATGTCCCCCAAGGGGGACAGAGAAGCAGCCCAGAAGGCCATGCTCCCACCCCCTGGGGGTTCTGTCACCCCTTGGCCAGGTGGGGAGGCTCCGGGCAGGGGAAGAGCAACAGCTGCTTGTTTAGTAAATGAACAAACGAATGAATGAATGAATGAATGAATGAACGAAGAATGAACGCCCTCCAGGATCCAAAGTCCAGAAAGTTCCTACTGCCACTCTCCTACTTCTCTGTCATTAAAAAAAAGAAAAGAAATAATTAACTACTCCTTTTATGCCCATCTCCAAACTGCAGTGTCCCAAGGAAAGGGCTGATCCAGAGTCCTACTGGGGTGCAATGACTGACCGAATTTCAACCCCCATCTCACCCTGGGGGGGGCGGGCCGTGAGGGTGGAAGGGAGCCCACTTATTTACAGGCCAGCCCCGCCCCTCCATCTCGGGATCCCCGCCTCTGGAAGCATGGACGGCTAGAACCCGTCTGGACAACACACAGACTGTTGGTTCCAGGAAAGAAAAGGCACTCGGGGTCACCATGAGCACCTCACTCGCGACAGCCAAGCCAGAGACCAACACCCAAGAGGTTAACAGCCACCGGCTCGCCGGCAACCGGCCTTGGGAAGCATACCGGGGCACAGACGGGCTGCTCGAGCACATCCCTCCCCAGCACAGACGGGAAGCAGGAACAGGGGAGGCCCGGGCGAGGCCAGCGGTGCCACGGGCCTGGGCAGCAGCTGTGCGGATTTCCGGAAGCCCGGGCGGAGAAGCGCCTGTGATTCCTAGTCCCCCTCTTAAAATATAAAGACTCAATTATCTTTGAGCAGCTTGCTTTACACATGAATTGACACATTTATTTTACAATAAATAACTGAAAGTTATCTGTGTTTCCTTTACTGTTAATCTACACAGAGAAATAATAAACAGGGCTTGTCTACAGAAATGCAAGTAATGCAAGTCCTCAGAATTCAATTAAGCTAAAATAATTAATGCTCCCACCATATTAAATTCCTTTACACATTGGAGCCACTGAAGTTTTATTCTTTAATCTTTTCCTTTTTATTAAATGAAGAAGAAGAAGAAGAAGAAGAAGAAGAAGAAGAAGAAGAAGAGGAGGAAGGAGAAAAAGAAAAGTTGGTGCCCAAGTGGGGAGGGGAAAAAGGGAAAAGGGAGACTGGAAAGAAAGCATGATGTCTTTAGACATCGTGGTTGTCTTCAGCTGACACAGCATGGAGACTGTTTTGTGCCTTTGATTAAAATAACATTTTAAATGCTTTGAACAAACATATCTCTTTAGACTTCTGAGGGATTATTTTACATATTTCTTCGAGAATGAAGAAATCCATTCGTCCTGTTGCTGAACAGAAAAGGCCAAGAATATCTTTCGTCACACATAAAATAAAAATACTGTAGGCTGCTGCAGTATTAGAACCCGAGAAAAGGGGCGCGGGGAGGGGTGGGGGGATGAGGACAAAGCCGCCTTGCAGATTAACTTTTGCCTTTTATGAAATCGCATTCAGTGGCTTTCTTAAACAAACCTGCCCACAGTGATCGGCAGGCTCTCTCTGGGAAATACCTTCAACATAAAACGAGGATTCGGATGGTTTTTGGTGAAAGCGAAATGCCTTTCCATCCATTGAAACAGTAGTAGGGACCAGAGTCTCATGGTCAGAAGCCCCCCCCGTGCCAGAAAGGTCTGTGGACACTGACACCAGGTGTTTATTCTACTGGAGAAAACTACGCCCCCAGTGTCAAAGAAAAGAAAGCCACGGGAACACCAACAACACCAACCTAAGGGACCCAGCACCTTTCTCGACCGGAGGTTCCAACCCTAACGAAGGCAGCATCGCTAAGCTCCACAGGGCATTCTGAGAAACCGGGGTTTACGTGACCATGGCCCTGAGCGTGTTTGGACATTCTCCTCAGAGCCCTTGGCAACTTGACAAGGTGAGAGGGGTCACTCCAGGACCCCCACCAGAAGGCAAAGCCCACAGGCCAGTAGGATTTGACGGGGTCTCCCCAGCACCCGGCATGTGCCAGTGGGAGTCTGCACACAACCACAGTCTCTTCCCAAGAGAGAGCTCATTCATCCCATTTTACAGATGGGCACATTGAGGCCCAACCTCTCCAAGCTGCCAGGTGGCTTGCTTCCTGCATCGCCCTGACTGCCTCCTGGGTGATGGGGCCCTCTGTTCCAGCAGGCCCACCCTCCGAGGAGGAACACCCAGAACCTCGGTCCCTCCAGCACCTCTGCTAGCTGCCGTGCCGAAAACTCAGCCGGCACCTACTCGCACACTGAGGCACCAGAGGGGACCCCGATGGGAAAGTTCCGCTAGCAAATCATTTATGGAGCCCCTTGCCCATTCAGTCCTCACCCCAGGCCCACCGGTATTTTCACCCACTGTTAACAGATGAGGAAACTGAGTCCTAGACTCATGAAGCAGCTTGTCCAATGTCAACCGGCAGGATTTGAACCCTCATCTGCAGGCACCCTGATGCCATCTTTCTGTAGGTTCTAGGGAACACGGGCAACCAAGGCCCTCTTTCTCTGCTGGGCCTCCCAGGCTCAGAAGTACGACCCAGAAGCTTGCACGGAGCGTGGGCTCCCCGGACGAGGCTCTGGTGTGCCACAGCCATGGCCCGACGGGTGCCAATTCACTGTGGCGAGCAGACCCAGCTGGAGGACGCAACCTGACACCTGCTCGTCCAGGTGGTAAGAGTCGGCTGTCCAGGTGGTCAGCTGAGTGGGCATGCCAAAGGGGAGGGGCGCGGTGCTCCAACAAGTCCCCACAGGCCCTTCCTTAGACCTCCTGGAAGGATCAGGCAACATCAGAAGGGGCCTCTGAGATCACCTCTTTTTACAGATGGGAATCTGAGGCCAGAGAGAGGAAGAGGAAGAAATGAGGGCTCCTGTTCCAAAGTGCCTGCCAGGCCCTCCCCTCAGGCCACATCTCATTCCACCTCACAACAACCCTACGGAGATAGGTCTCATTAGCTCCATTTCATAGATGGAAAAACTGATTTGTCCAAGTCGTGAACACAGACGCCAACCCAAGACTATCTGGCTGCACAGCCAGAGACTGAGCCAAGAACACCAGCAAACCGAGGGCCAGTTAGCCTTCCGAATTTCCATTCCGTACTCCCGGCCACCTATGGACTAGGCCCCACAACACAGTCTCACTGCCAAAAGCAAAGCCACCAGCGGCCAGCTGTGCCTCTCTAAGCCCCAGGCCTGTCTCATCCTGAGGGTCACCCAGACAGTGGCCCCTCAGAAAGGGCCAGCCCTGGCTGGTGGTCCTATCCCCGTAGGCCCCAGATCCTCCCAGTACCAACCCCCGGCACAGCGAGGGGGGAGGCAGGCGTGGGACCCGGGAGGTGGCTGCAGCGGTGCCCTGGCCGGTGCAACGCTCCATACCTGCAATGTTCTCCTGCTTGGGGCAGATGCCTTTCGTGGGCGAGACCAGGTGGTCATCTTCGTCGGGGGTGACCTGGATCCCGATCTCCACCGGCTCGGACACTTTCCTGAGCTCGGAGCGCGAAGAGGGCGGCGGGCTGCCCTTGTCCAGGCCTTTGTCATAGCAAGCACCCAGGCTGCCGCCACACTGTTTCTTCTTGTGCTCTATAAAAACCAGGATGTCCCCCAGGGGGAAGTTCATCTGACACTGTCCACAGGTGAGCAGGTCAGGGTCGGGGCCACCCACCATCAGCCCCAGGCTGCTGGGCTCCTCTATTTCCAGACCCTCGTCTTCCTCGAGGATGGCGGCCTCCACATGGTCAGCCTCTGCTGGAAGAGAGAGAGGAGAGGGGGGTAGAGAAGACAGAGATGGGCTTAGGCAATCACAGGCACCCCTCGGCCATCCCAACCCTTCCCCAACAAGAGGGGGCCCCTCGGCTGCAGGGTACTAGAGGTCACCAAGTCCGCGCATGACCCCTGGAAGCCACAGATGGGCAAACTGAGGCCCCGGGAGCAACTCCGCAGCTCCCGTTGGTTGCTTCACTTACTGCTGAACTGACTGCTTTGTAGTTTATTTGCTGTCGATTTCACCCCCTCCCTGCACCCCCCCACGACACAGCATGTAAACACATACACGTGCGCGTGCACAGAACATCCATCCCGCTTTCACAAGAGGCTCAGTGTCACGAGCCCAGTGCTTCAAGCTAGAGACGAGTCTCTCCCACTTTACATCCTTTGAGAATCACCCGGGGAGCTCCGAACACCCCCCCACACACACACACACACACATACACACAGTGCTCAGACGGCAGCCCAGACCAGTTACAGGGACATCCAAACGTCAGATTGTCTTTTTGTTTTTTTAAGACTCCTCAGGTGATTCCAGTGGGCAGCCGAGGCTGAGAGCTTCCAGCCGGTTCCCCCTGCCTGGGCTGGCTCGGCCGCCCCTCCCCCCTTCCCTTCCACCGTTCATTCATGTCCTCCCCATTCATGGGAGCCTTGCTTGTATTCCTCTACCTCAGACCTGGCTGCACCCCAGACAAGAAAGCAGAACCCCAGACGGGCGTCAGGCAGCCAGTCCTTAGGAGAGAAAGAAGCCCGCATGCTCAGAAAGCAACAAGTGAGTGTTGGTTCAAAAAGAAATGCTGAAGAAAAACACAATGCCGGGGAAAGGACGCCGAGAGAGTCGGCTGGCTGAAAGAGGGAGCCGGCTTTCCTGCCAAACACCCTGCTCCTGGTCAGCCCTCCACCACTTTGTAGATTTCCCAACACTCATCAACTCCCCCACTGTCCTTTTTGTTGGTTGGTTTTATTTTCACTCCCAGAAAAAGAAAAGGAAAAAAAACAAAAAACAAAACAAAACAAAAAAACTGTTCAGGCTCCAAACGCATTTCTTGGCAGATGACAAGCCACACTTTCAATGGGCTGTACATTTTCACGTTTCTTTAGCAGCAGATATATTTCCTTTTTTTTTTTTTTTTTTTTTTTTGGTAGGGGACATAGGACCCAAATATTTTGAAGCCAATAAATGCCTCAAAAAGCAGCAACCCCCAGGGGGAAAGCTGGAGGGCTCGGCAGCCGAAAGTGTCATAAATAAGGCAAGTGGGCAACGAGGTTGCACACTCCCTCGGGGTCTGAGCAAACTTGGGTTGTAATTTTTCAGGAGCCAACGACTTAGGCGTAAAGACAGAGCAAGTGTCGGGGTCCTCAGAAAAGCCAAGGGACAGCCAGAGGTCTGCAACCCGAGGAGGCAGGTAAATTTTCAGTTGTATGGTATTTAGTGAGGGATGATGAAAACCACAGAGGAACAGAGAGAAGGAATGGAAGGGAGGAAAACACATTCCGTGGCAGTGAAGTTACTGACGGGCCAGAGCCAAAGAACAGATAATTTAAGGAAAAAATTCTGTGGCATCTTCTATCCTCCATATAAATCACTGTTCTGTATTTTCTAAACACAGCTTCTTCAGGGCCTGTGAGAGTCCATGGGTGATGCTGAATCTAGAACGGGCTGTGTAATCCACAGAACATAGTCGAACCCGCGTGGACAGGCTGATACGCAGGTGTTGCTGGGAAGGGAAGTTACGATTTGAGATCCTGCCCGTGCTTACAGAAAAACAGACAGATTCCTCCGTGAATTACACGGAGACATGCATGAGACCCATGGCAGCACAAAAATACCACGAAGATGAGGAAATCCTAAATCTGTTGCCGGCATACCTCTAACACAAAGAACCTAAAAGGTAAGAGAAACAGTTTTCACCAAGCCAGCCCTGGGAACCATTCATTACACTCTAAAAAAAAAAAAAAAAAAAAAAAAGAGAAGAAAAAAGAAAGAAATCAAGAATATACTTAAAAAGGAGTTGGATACATAATTAATTTACCAATTTATTTTACGAAAAGATGCTTTGGTATGGCTCAAATGTAATCACAACCCTCACGCTTGTAGGGGGCTTGTAGGGGGGACCCAGATTCCTGCGAACGGTTTGTCAGAATGTAAAAAAGGTAATTATTCGGTGCTTCTTTTCCCTTTAATGATCTAACATTGAGCAATACTGTTTATATTGAAAAGCTCGCACCTTTAATTACCAATTACATATACATAATTTCAGAGCCAAAGGAGAGGGCTGTGAAAACAGTTCTTTAGAAATATAAGGATGTATTGTGCGCCATTTCTAGAGAGGGAGCTCTAATAAATGGGAGGAGGATGTCAAAATATTGTTTTGTTAAAAAAAAAAAAAGGAGAGAAGCACAAAGGAAATGAGATGAAAAGCAAAAAAAAAAAAAAGTACAAAATGAAACAGAGCATTCCGACAGACGGGGCAAGCTCCAAGCTCCGCGGTGGGAAGGGTGGCCGGACCCGGTCCTGTCTGAACTGCCACTCGCAAGTAGGCCTGGCACGTTGCTGCGTCACCGTCACCGAGGCGGCCACCCTTCCAGCGTGACTATCCTCGCTGAGGACCGGGAGGTGTTTCCTGCTGCTCAATAGCTTAATCTTTCTTTTCCTTGTTGTGTTTTGTTTTGCTTTTCATTAACTTTTTCAGCCCTGTCTGTCCGCTCCCCTGGGAGGAGCTCTAGAAAGCTCCAACACCTCCTCTCTGCTCCCAGGGTTTAAGCTACGTAATTTCAATTCGTCCCTTTAATTCAAAAGAAACACAGACTTCTTTCAGAATTAGCAAAGGTCAAGGAAGCCTGCCTGTCCCCAAGCTCTCCTGACTGCCTACTATCCTTTGCTAAGGACTGGGTACCAACACTTTTTTCCTTTCTCTCTCTCTCTCAACCTCTCTCTCTCTCTCTCTCTTTTTTTTTTTTTTTTTTTTTTTTGGCAACATCTGGTTTTCTTTCCTTTATTTGGCTCTCTCCGCCTTTTCACTTTCCTCATGCAGCAGGCCCTGTGAATCCCCTGCACTGAGTTTGAAAGTATCCAAAACCCTTCACTGTGCTGCAGTCCTGACTCTGGGCACCGCCCCTCCCCCCAGCCCCCCTCTGCAGCCAAGCCTCCTGGGCAGCCAGCCCTGCAGGGTGTCCCACAGAACAGCTCTGAACCCGGACTTCCCAGACCCAGGGCCCAGGGCCCAGCTAGCGGCCTCCTAGAGAGGGCCAGGGGCAAAAGAAACAAACAAATCTTGCCTCCCACTGTCAGTGTTGAAAGTCAAACTCAAAGATGACAGCTCCAAGAATGGGGTTTCCTCTCTCCAGCCCTGGGGTGTGGGGCCCTGCCGGGTGAGATACTTCCCAGGAAGGTGGCAACATCACCCCCAAAGTTCAGGGAACAGAGTCAGCATGAACCCCTCAACTGTCAAGTTTTGGGTCGCAGGGGGTGGACCGAGACAGCTGGCTGAGCCCGGAGGCTTGTGCTCACAGCCCTCGGAGACACCCCCAAAGACGGGCTGTGGTTTCATTTCCGCCGACAGGCGGATACCAAGCCGGGTGTGTGGGGTGCGTGTGCACGCGCGCGTGTGCGTCCCTTCTTAGAACCGTATCGACGCTGGAAGAAATAAAAGGAGAAAAAGCCACTTGGCCACGCTCAAGGAAGGGCAAAGGGAGACACGTCTGGCCCTCCGGAACCCTCCTTTCCCTGTCCTGCGGGCAGGGTCCTGCCCTTCCGGTCCGGTCCTGGGGCCTCAGGGCCCCACACAGCTCATTGACCCCATGCCTCTGCTGGAAGAGCCGGAGCGGCCCAAACGGTCACCCAGAGACAACAAACCACCAGGAAAGAGAAAAGACACACAACGAAAACAGCTTTTCGAATTCCCAGACCCACCCAACAAACCAGCCCCTCAGGCTGCCTTGTCCGGCAAACTCAGGCCTTAAAGAAAGAAGGCAGAGATGAGGTCCTTCCTCTGGGAGGATTTCTGCTTTCGTGAAAAGCTCCCCAACTGTCAGGCGGCTCTGGAAAATACTGCTTGCTGCTCTCACTATTATGAGCCGAATAAAGTACAGGGATTGCTAAAATGTTTGACTTATTAAGAGGACAAACCAGTGGACGCAGGGTCAGCTTTCACATTGGGGTGAGTTCTGAACTACGAAACCCTAAAGCTCCCAGACAAATACATATCCTGCCTCTCAAACACACACACACACACACACACACACACACACACACACACAGAGTTAATTTTCTTTTACAACAAAACCACATTTTATTTACAAGGGTAGGCCTCCTCCCAGCTGATAAACGCATTTAGAAGCAATGAAATCAGGGTTCGCAAATAATAATGGTTATTTGTTGTCAAGTAGATGGGGAAAGCGCTTGAGCCTAAGACAAACTCCCCCATGCCTTAGCTCCGCTGGGAAGGAATTTGGGGCAGAAGACAGAAATGGAAAGACATCGTTAACACCGACCCGGCCAAGCAGCCAACAGGACCCCCCAGCAGCTGCAAAGGCTTAGCAGGGCCTTACCTGGCCAGTGATTTCCCCCACAGGCAGGGTTCCCAGGGCCCCACCCGCCCTGGTCCATCTGTAACAACTGCCCATGCACCTGCCCTTTGGGGGATTCCAGCCAAGGGGCCGACCGCCTGCTGTCCCCAGAGTGTGTGTGCATTGCTTCACATACAGCACACAGGCCCATGTCGCCCTTACCCTGCACCGATTCAAATCCAAATCCCTAACCGCTAAGCCCCAGTCCAAGAGAAACCTATGAAGAATTATTGTTTCGGTGATGGGGGAGTGGGTAGGAGAAGGATGTGGGGGGAGGGGTGCCAGGCTCTTAAAATCGTGTGCCACCAACGTCACAGCCGCCATCACGATGTGTACGCGTGTTTACGAGAAATGTTCAGCATCTGTCCGCCAGAGCTCTGCGTCCGACTGGAGACTTTACACCTGCTTCCTACGAAGACGGAAGCCATGCTCACCAATAATCTGTGAAGGGATCTTTTCATTCTCCTCCCCGAGAACGTTCCGGGAGGGGCCGAGACTCCAGGCGGCACTGACACCGCCACCAACACGCGCACTCGACGGAGCACAACACTTTCTGAGCTGCCATCAATTTTTAATTTATTGGGTCCAAGAGAAAATAACAACCGTGGGGAGGGGAGGAAGGAGACGGGTGGATGGGAGAGAGAAGGAATCAATTCTTGGTGGAGAAAATAATCTATGACTAGATGGCGCTTAAAGGCACGACAAGAGGTTTTATGAAGTTCTCCGAACATTGGGAATAATGAAGTGCCCGGCAGAGGCAGCGGAGATAAGAGCAGAACGTCAGCCCGGCCAGGCATGCGTTAGGAGGAATGGCCTCACGGGGCCAGGAGGGGTTAGAACACGTCTGAGGGTGGGAGCCACCGTCCGGGCCCCAGCCCCGTCTGCCCACCGAATTCCTGCAGCCAGCAAGGCCGAGGGCGGCTTCTGGCCCTGGGAGGACACAGCCTGGCAGGTATAAGCAGGCCGCCTGGCACAGGTGAGCTCCTTCACCTGACCCCCTGCCCTCTCGGGAGGACTGAGCAGTGCAGCCGGTCCAGGTCTCAGAGCCGCTGGCCGAGACCCTGTGCCTCTCCCAGATGCTCCAAAGGCCTCCTGTCTACCGCCCTCGAATCTGCTGTCAGGACGGGCACACGTGGGGGCCACCACCCCACCAGGCCCCTTCTGCTCCACACCAACCCCTGCTGGAGCCTCCAGTGAAACTGTCGCGATTTCTGGCAGCCAGGTAGGAAGACAGGGAGAAGACTGAAGACACCTCCTTGTTGGGCAACCCGTGGACATGACCTGGGGTCTGGCTGACGGGGCCTGCAGGGGAAGGCCTGAGTCTGGCCTGCATTCCAGGAAGGCGGGGATTCCTGTTGGGGGTACAGGAAGAATCTCAGTCACCCAGCCCTGTGACAGAGGCTGGATGGGGAGGTCTGAGGGTGGGAGGAGGACCCCCCCCACATGCACACACTGCCCTACACAACCCAGCCTGGTTTCAACAACAGCTCCTTGAAAAACATCCCAACTTGCACTGAAGACCATCACCCGACCTTCCCTTCCCCCCGCCCACCGCATCCACCTCTCCAGAACTCCAAAAACTGAGCTCAGGAGGCCTGGTCTCACACATTCAAAGGCAGCCAAAGAAAAAAAAAGGGCGAAACGAATAAAGAAAACAGCGTTCAGGTGCGCTCACAGATCCTGTCCATGACTAAAAGGCTACTAATAAAAAGCCAACTCCACAAAACCAGAGAATGGAGTGACCTATGTTTTGATAAATAAAATAGTTGCTTTAAAAGTAAAAAAAAAAAAAAAAAAAAAAAAAAAAAAAAAGAAAGAAAGAAAAAAGATTTACCACCATAGAAACCCTTCCAAGCACGTTCAGCAGAGTCCACAAAGCTGCAAATGCCTTAAATCTGCAGAGCCACAACAGGGCTCATAATGACAGGATATAAAAGCACGCTTTGAGGCCAAATGAAGAGATTTGTTTTATTTAATGCTATGCTTTTTCAAAGGTGCTAAGCAGAAGAAAAGAAGGACCCTTACAGGACACCAGCCTGTAAGCCTTTAGCCGGAGGACATTCTCTGAGGCTGAGAGCGACAGAGGAAGGACAGAAGCCATTTTCAACATCTCCTTTCCAAGGTAGAAATTTAAACATGACCCCATGAAAAAAAAAATTTTTTTTTTCTTAGCAGCACATCCATTTCTGAAGCACAAGCTAATCACAGCAACACTGGCATTCAACTTTCTCGAGTCATTTATGCGCGTTGTTTTAGTAGAGAACTCACCAGCACATTCACAAATGTATTTGTATTTCTGCAGTTCAGTGGAAGGAGGTCATAAAAAAAAGTTGTATACAACAGAGGATTTTTTTTTTTTTTTTTACTTTGAAGTTACTTAATTTTGTGTGGTCTGGGATTTCACTCTAGTAAAATAACTCGGGCTGGCTAATTCAACACCCAAGCAGATTATCAGCTCTCTTGGAGGAAAAAAAAAAAAAAGAAAGAAAGAAAGAATGAAATTCTTGAATTTCAGCAACTACACAAAAGACTTGCGTGTGTCAAAATGCCGGACGCAAAGTCCCGGTGAACGCAGCACCATTAATCAAACCTCGATCTGGTGTCACTTTTGCCAGTAAAACCGATGCTGTTCCCCAACCCCCGCGCCCCCCCCCCCCCCACTGGCTCGTGCAGTAGACGAAAGAAGTGTGTCCCTGTGCTTTCGCGGGTCTCCAAATAGCCTGCTGTTGGCACTTTTTATACACGCCTTGGGGAAAGTACTGCTCAAAAGAGGCAATCAACAAACAGCTTTTCTTGGGGAGGGGTAGAGAAATGGGGACCAGAACACGAGCAGATCTCACTGCCTCCCTGGAAAGGAAGAGAGATTTGTGGGAAGAGGGAATGGGGTGGGGGGGCCCACAGGGCACGCAGGACCCCAGACCCGATCGTGTGAGTAAATGGAGAGCACTGCGAAGCGACAAAGCCATACTCAGAGCAGCTGGGTGACATTCATTCATTCCCAGTATCTCTCTGTGCCCTCTCCCCGTGAAAAAATACGTCAGTGTGCCTACAGCTACCACCACCTTCAGAGAAGGATGCTCAGCCGGCATCAGCAACTTGACCGTGTGGTGCTGGGTGCAGTCCCCAAGGAGCGTTTATTTTTCCTTGTCCTCCCAGATGTGACCCCAGCATGAAACCTGGAGTCCCAAGTCCTCAGAGAGCTTCCGCTAAAGGTAGGCCCTAACGGGACAGCCAGAGGGGCCTTCCTCTAGCCACACGGGATGCAGGAGGCCGTCCCCAAAGGTCAAGAACCCCATCTCTACCCTCCCCACATACACTGTTTTTGTCAAGCACCGTCATATCTGCAGTCCGTGTTCAGTTACAGCTCCTGAAACTCTCCCAAGTTCCAAGGTGAAGGATTGGCTATTTCTAAACTGAATTTTTTTAACGATATTCTGCAGGCCGAAGGCCACTGCCCAGCCCAAGGCTGTGAGGTGACTGTGCCACTTCATCTTGAGTTGTCAAATGAGCCGCGATATGCTCGCGACTGGCTCAATTCAAACATTGAATGAAGTAGAGAAATCATCAGATAAATTGCTGGCCCTCCGCACTGGAGAGTGAAGCCTCTTTCTCAGCTGATGACAGCACTAGGCTTTTGTCTGACCTAATTTATTTCTCTTTCAGGTTAGAATAAAGCACTCTTTCCAGTCTCAGGGCAACCTCTTCTGCCCATATACTGAACTCAAGCACAAGACTCGGGGTTAACTGTGCTGTCTGCAGATTTCTTGAACTTGGAGAAGACATGATAGATCCAGAAACCCCGTGATCAAAAGCACATATATGCCCCAGCACTAAATTACACGTTTAGGAGAGAAAGAGTCTCATTAAGAGCCATCCATTAAGGGCACTGTTGGGGGTGAAAGGTATTAGCAACGCTGGGTCTAGCAAGCCTATACTCCTTCCAAAGTTTTACACATTATTTGAGTTGGCATTTGATATCTTTGGGGAATGGTGCTATTTCCCTTAGTACAGTGGGAACATTACCTAATAAATGGAATTGAGAATCCAAGTGTTATAAAACCTGAGCTGAAAGGATTTCCATTCATCAAGCTGTTTTAGGAGCATGACTCCCAAAAGCAGTGATTCTCGACCGTTCCCCGGGTCTCTGACATACAACACAGAAATGGACAAAATGATGTATACTCTTCCCAGAGTCCCGCCCTCAATCTGATCACGGATGCCTTAAGAGCCTAATGGAATTTGCAGAAAGTCAAGACCACAGACTAATAGGGGGAAACACACCCGTTCGAACTAACCATTCTAACTAACTGTTTAAAAAAAAAAAAATCGGGAAAAGAAAAAAGAAAAAGGCCCCCATCTGCCTAGTGAGGGCTTGTAAATCAATGCCAATAGCTTGAAAATGATTTCTCAAACTTATATTCTCATTTTTGTCCCGCTTGAATCTCTGCAGGAAAATCAATATTACAACTTCACACTTAAGACATTTTGCAGCAGCAATGCAAAGTGCTGCGGCAGCGGGTGGAAACCCACGGAAGCTCGCTCCTGGCCCATTGTAGCGAGGCGCCAAGGCATGACACGGGCACCGAGCTCCCCCTAGCTGCCAAGTGGCACCAGGCACGGCGCGGCGTTTCAGGCTTGCCATCAACCAGAAGCCAATTCAACTGAAAGTTTGTTTTGGAAAAGTATTTTATCACAACAAGCAACAGAGAATGCAAAGCAATCAGGAAGGGAGATGAAAAAGGAGAAAAGGAAAGGCTGGTCGAAGACATGCTCTAAGCTCAAAGCGTCGAGAGCTCGCTTGTGGTAAGGCGCTAGAAACTGGTGCGCTCCACAGTCAGCAGCTGGCATCTGTAAACGAACCGCTCTGCGTGTTTCCATCTGACCTGAGACCTAACGCCAATTACCATCAGATGCACCTAAAGCTGGCCTTCTCTTCGGTCAGGAAGCCCCCTTTGGTCCCGCACTGTGGTCAGCAAAGTGTCCCACCCCAGCTGTCTGACCCCAGCCTCCCTCCATGTTCCTAAGGCTTCACCAAAGCCACCGCATTCGCTCCAGCACTTGAGAAATGATTCGTTTTCGGTTACGAAATATTTTGAAGGCCAGACAAAAATCGCCAAGGCCAAAGTCCGGGCAGATAGCAAGCTCCTACCCTTAAAGGAAGAAATATGCGTATGTACATAATATTCAGGGAGGGAAAGAATACCCTTTAAAAATATTAAGGGTTGTTAAAATACGCTCACGGCTGTTTTCTCTCAGGTGTGAATTACAAATGAATAAAATCAGCCTGGCATAACACCTCTGATGAACACATTTTTATTCTCCCGTGGAATCAGAGCAGCTGACTTATATCACACTTCTAATGATATGGGGTTCCCTTCTGTGCAGAGTGGGAGACAAACTTCACTCCCCCTACCCACCACCCCCCCCAAAAAAAAGAGGGGCTCATGGCTTGTGAAATTTATCAGAGGCCCAATCTTGAAAGACTGTGGATAACTGGAGATACACTATACCCCAGAGAGTTAAGGTCATTGTGAAGCCAGCCACCTCCAAAACACACAGCCACAGCAAAACCCAATTTAAAAGGCAACCGTGAAATTAACACAGTTAGCCTAACTTCCCGTGTCAAACCTTGGGTCTCTAGTTGTTTTGCAAAATCGTGAATTCATACAGAAAATCACTGATCTTCCAAGGAAACCTGTTGGTAGGTTGTTGAAAAATCACCTTCGCTAGGGTTGTATAATTTGCCATGGACATCTTATTTTCTCTGAAAAGCCTTGGAGCTCCTTCATGGACTGGACTGCATTTCATTCCCCCTACTCTCCCTGTCTGGCACAGTGGGCTCACAACCCTTCCCTCTGCCTGGTCAGCCACTGCCCCCTTCTTCTTCCCT
The DNA here is from genome assembly GCF_022837055.1 of Prionailurus viverrinus. NCBI lineage: Eukaryota > Metazoa > Chordata > Mammalia > Carnivora > Felidae > Prionailurus > Prionailurus viverrinus. The sequence continues at coordinate 137,339,249 of NC_062566.1, forward strand.
CCTCACTGTTGTCACTGTGTTGTTTTGTGTTTGTTTTTATTAATAGCTGTGTCTGTCCTCCGGTTCTAAAAGCCATACCCATCTGGGTCAAATATTTTGAAACAAACCAGAAGCCCAGGTTTCCATCCCCAGCTGTCCCCCACACTGGTTTATACTTCTCTCCGTCCCTGTCTGTATATCTAACCAGCTCACTACAGAGCTCTTCTACCCACCCCCCCAAGATTATCTGCTATTTCTGTGCTCTTCCCGTTTCCCAGACCAGCAGTTATGCTAAGTTGCATCGTCTCTAAAGAACCACGGGCTGCCACCCCACTGAAGACACACCACATTTGGGGCAGTTCCTTTCACATTTAAAATCTAAAATGCGAACCCCGGGTCAGGGCTGTGACAGCACTCATTTGCTGGCCAGGGCTCTCCAGCACCCTAAACCCACGACTCCTGCATCACTGTGCAGAGACACTTCCACAGGCCACGCAGCCTAAACTGCATCTAATTCTTGCCATTCCCCTTTCTGCCCTCCCACCTCCCGGGGTGACACAGGACAAACAGAAAAGCCAGCTGCTTTTTGATCATAAATAGCCTTGTCTGAAAACTGGTTGGACCACTCTCTCTGCTTGACCCCCTGCACATGCCCTGAGCTCCATGTGCCCCTGAAAGGCAGGCAAGATTTCCTTCGCCCCTCTTTTCCTTTGCTTCTCTCTTCTCCCTCCCTCCCTGCTCCAGTGGCAGCCAGCGGCTGTCTGTCCCCAGCACCACTCCGAGCAAGGCTGAGAGACAGAGGGGGAACAAATGAAGGATGGAAGGATGTTGCACCAGGCACGCCTTGTCCCCCACACCCAGCTGCCACCAGTCTTCCTGACCAGGGCTTTCTCCTGTTGTCCCAGGAATGCCAGAGGAGGAGAGAGCAAAGGCAAAACAAACCTACCTGCTTCTTCCCCCCCTTAAACACAACTGCAAACACTCCCGACTCCTTTCGCTGCTTCCAGCCTGGCGATGCAGCCCTAAGACTGCTCCCCACTGCCCGAACACCCCCCCTCAACTTCCCCCTCCTCAAAACCCCTCACAATTACACAGAGGGTATGGAGGGGCAAATTGCCTCCTAGAGAAATTAACCTCTGCCAATATAGACATTGTAACCACCAGTCCACCATCTAAAGGGGGTGGGGGGGCGCAGAGGCATAAGCTGATGGCTACTGGCTTGGTAAAAGGACGGAATGTCAACCGGCCAAAAAGGGACCTTAATCAAACCATGCTCAAGTCTGGTTGTAAAACATTTTGTTTTAAATGCAACCAGTGAGTCTTCAATGGTGCAAAATAAAAGGGAAGTTCTGTTCCCTCCCACCAAAAACGCATCCCTCTCCCAAGGCGAACCCCGCTTTAAAATCTATTCCCCTCCCCAAAAAAACAATAATAAATCCACAAATTCTTACTAATGTATCTGCTGTAACAAAGGAGAGACGGCAGCAGCAAATGCTCCGAGCAGATGGCTCCTATGCTGGGTGTTCAGGGGAGGGGAGAGCCCCTTTATATATTTATTTATTTATTTAAATTTTTTAAAATATAACATAAATATTCGGCTCTCGGCCGCCCCGCAGCCAGTCCTCGGCTGCGGCTGGGCGCGCAGCCCTCTCCACCTCCGCGCGGGCTGCCCGGCCCCAGCCCGACGAGGTGCTCGGACGATTCCAGGAACACAACCTGTCCGTGGTCGCGATGGCACCCTGAGGATGTTTTATTTCTATTGCAATTAAAAAAAAAAAAAAGAAAGAAAGAAAGAAAGAAAGAAAGAAAGAAAGAAAGAAAGCAAGCAAGCAACGGCGATCTAGGTAGGCACCGCGAGAGAAAGGACCGCAGGGAGATGTTCGCGCGCCGCGGATCAGCGGCCCCGCGGGCTGCGCCGGGCAGGGATCGCTGCGAGCCGTCCTTCCCCCTGCAACTGTGCGGGCACTCGGGGCGAGCTCCCCTGCAAACACCGTACCTGGCCGGCTCGCGCTCGCTTTTTCCCCTTTCTAAATAAACCCAACTGGGGCGCTGGAAACTGCTGCGTCTCTGCCCCGCTGCCTGACTTTGCCTGTCCGGCCCCTTGCTGGAAATCCACACGATTTCAGCCGGCGGATTTCCACGGCGACCTGCCTTGTTTATTTAGAGAAGCGAGATGAAACATACTGAGATAGAAAGATGGGTAAGAGATTGATAGGTCTCTCTCCTTTTCTTTTTTCTTCTTTTTTTTTTTTTTCTTTTTCCTATTTTACAAGAACATCCCTGTCTTACCAATCCTGGCTGGCAATCCTTTTTCCCCGTGGCGGGGTTTTTTTCACCAGCCCCCAATCCCCCCACCTTTTTTTGGAGTGGGGGATAGAAGACAAGATCATCCCAGGAGACAGACGGAGGTGGGGAAATGGGGTGGGGGGGGGGGGAGGCAAGAGCCCAGCAAACAGCCGCGCAGCTGGATTCTTTTGCAAATAGCAAGAGGAGGGGAGAGAAAGGCGGCGGCGGAATGCTAGGACCGGCGTGGCCGGCGCCCTGCCCGGCCGAGTGCAGCGACCGGGGACTCGGAGCCGCCGGCGGCCCGTAGCCCCGCATCTCCCCTAGGCCGGAGCGCACCCCGCTCTCCTCCGCCCGCGCCGTCAGAGCGGACCCACGCGCTCGCCAACTTTTCCCCACTTCCCGGCTCCCCCCTCCCCCTCCGCTCCCCCAGCCCCCTCCCCCTCCTCTCCAAACCCCGCCACCAGCGCCGCCGCCGCCACACACGCCGCTCGGAGGGGCGAGCGTCCAGCCGGGCTCCGCGTGCACACACACCTCCTCCAGCCTGCGAGCCCCCTCCCCGGCCCGGAGCCCGCTCCGCAGGCCCTCGAGCCCGAGGCGCGTCTGCCTGAGCAGCGCTCCGACTCTCGGGGCTGCAAAGAAACTTTCCTATGCCCCCCCCCGCCCCCCACCATGCTCTGGGCCGACGCAGCTGCCTCTGCGAGCCCGCGGGCGGCCCCGGCGCTCGGCCTGGCAGCGCCCGGCTCGGTGTACCCAGCCCCGGGCACCCGGAGCCCCATCCTCCGGCCCCTGGCGCGCACGCAGCGGACACTTACGGGTGATGAGCTCCCTCTGGGACAAGTGCTGCGGGTTGCCCTGTTTGCGGCGGGACATTGCCCCGGCATCTATTCTGGCATCGCCCGGAGAGCTGCACTGATGGGGGGAGCCGGGGGAGGGGGTCCGAGCCGCCGCCGCTGCCGCTGCCGCTGCCGCCGCCGCCGCCGCCGCCGCCGCCGCCGCTGCCGCTGCCGCCGCGCCTCCTCCTCTGCCCGGGTTGGTGTTTTGTGTTTTTTTTTCTCCCTTCCTCTCTTGCCCTCTCTTCCTCCTCCTCTTCTTCTTTATTTTGCTCTTTCTTCTATGCTGTTTTTTGCTTTGTTTGCAAAAAGAAAAAGAGAAGGAAAAAAAGAAAAGAAAAATCTCTCGATCTAAAATAGGAGAAAGAGGCAAAAAAAAAAAAATCTGCTGTTGCTTGCCGCGGACTGGCTGGTTTCTTTAAAAATATATTCTTTTCAAGGAAAAAAAAATCGCTTACACTTCTTCAAACTGCTTGGCCTCCTGGACTTCCAAATGTCTTCTTGAACTTAAACCGGATTTTGCACCGGCTCCTGACACTTTCTTTCAGGGTCTGGTAGGTGGAAAGCGCACTGCTACCAGGAGGTGGGGGGGTGGGGTGGGGGGGGGAGAAAAATGCAAACAAATAAAAAATAAAAGAAGGGAAAAAAAGCAAAGAAAACTTGGGGACTTGTCTCGTACCCCCTCACCCCGCCCCCTCAGAAAACCCAAAGCAATGTAAAACTGCCCGGGTTCGGTTGTTTCTGGGCTTTCTGCGGGCTGCCTGTTTTTTTCTCGGAGACTGACCCTTCCGAGGCTCTGGGGGGACTCCAGGAGCGGCTCCTTCCCAGTTCACCTGGCAGGCTGGCGCCGGCCGGAGAAGCTGCCGGGTCCCCGCGAGCGCTCCCCAGCGCTCCCCTGGCGCCGCGGGCCCGGGGGGAGCGGGGCTGAGGGGCGGCTCGCCCAGTGCGCCTGGGTCGGTGCGGGCGCGGACTGGGAGCTATAGATTGCAACGTGAAGATGGCGGAGTCCGGGTTCTCTGGGAGCTCTCGGTCTCTCTATGGCTGGGGCTGCCTCTGTACAATGGGATAAAATTCAAGTTCAAGTGCGGACGTGACGTTTAATCTGCACTAGAGACAAAAAGACCCAGAGAGTCGGAGCACTGGGGGCGACTAGCGGTGGCTTTTTAACATTGTACCCTGTAAGAGAACAAGAAAGCACACACAGAGACACACGCGCGCGCGCGCGCGCACACACACACACACACACACACACACACACACACACTCGCCCGTGCGCACACTCGTCCAGGCCGGCCACACGTGCAAACAGCGTTTTTGGGCGCTCCTCTTCTCCCTGTGCACCCGCAGCGCAAAAGGGGAGGGGTAGGAGGGTATTTTTAAATAAAAGAAAATCCTGTTCATCCCTCCTCCCCTCCGGGGAGCAGGACCCCCTGAGAAGGAAGGAGGAGTAAGGAGTGCGTGGAAGTTAGTTGAATCAACGCTAGTCCCCACCTACCCCGCCAAAAGCTCTTTTGGACTGAAGGGAGGAAGGGCTGTGTTGAGTGGACTGGGATCGACAAGGGGACGTGGTCAGTTTATTTAACCCCCTTGGAGAAGAGCTTAGCTGTTTTTACTTTTGTTTTATTGGGGGGGGGGGGTCGGGGTTAAACTTCCAAAAAATGTCTCCTATAGAAATCCTTATATTACACACTCTGGGAGAGCCACGCCGACAAAATAAAAGACAGTAAGAGAAGGAAAGAATTAAGAGCACAACTGGGGGAAAAGGGAACGTGAGACCTTGTGTGAGTCCCATTCCGGAGGGAATATTCATTCACCCGAATCTGTGCCTTTCCCCCATAAACTCATTGAGGTCAAACACGGGTCTGAGGCCTGGGTCTGTGGGAAGCGTAGGGGTCAGGGGACAGGGTGCTCCGCGTGGGAGAGGGACATGCACGGGTTGGCCCAGAAGTGGGCGTGGCCGGATCGCTGAAGATACTCGGGTGGGTGACCCCCTTCGGTCCCCCAGTCCCCTCTCACCCCCCTGACAATTACTGACACCTGCAAGTAAGCATCCACCCCCACCCCCACCCCCAGTGCGCCTCCGCCCAGGGCAGGACTTGAAATCTCCCGTCAGACTGGGAAGGACACAGCTGCCTTGTCAGCCGTTTGATCTCCAGCCGGCGAGGACAAGAGGAGTTGTGGGGGCCTGTCGGTGGCCTGGGGACAAGGCCAGGCCTCGGCCGCGTGGACAGCTCCCTCACCCCGCGCCCCATCCCTCCGCAGGCCGCGGCCAACTTCGTCTTATGTGATGATCTGCCTCCATGGCTGGGAGCGCCACGCGCTGGACCCCTCTCCCATCTCAGGGTTCCTCTGGTCTGGGCCGGGAGTCGGCCAGGGCGGGTCGGGGCCTGGCTCAGGGCTGGGCTTCGCGGGCGAGCCCAGCTGCACCCACCCCACCCCGCCCCCAGGCCGGGCTCTGGCGGCTGCACTCCAGCGACTGGCTGGGCGGTGACGCCTCCCGGCGCGCCGCCTCCCTCGGGGCCTTTTCCTTGGGGGACACATGGAGTTTTAGCTCGCCCCCAAGGTCTTGGGTGGGGCGAAGGCACCAACAACTTAGAGCGCAGTGAACTCCCAGTCCAAACCCCCACCCCTAATTTAATAACAATAAAATGTGCCCTAGCATGCAATTTTAAGCACTGGGCTGAAGGGTCTGCGTCCGAGGAGGTGAGCACCGGGCAGGGAGGGGGTGGGTAGGAATCGGCATTCCCCCCACCTCGACTACACACAGCTGCCCTCCACCCCACCTCCACGTGGCCCAAAGTCCAGAAGTACCTACCTCTCCCTCCTCCCATCCAGCCCCAACGTGAAAATCTTTCCAGGAAAGTGGCCTAAATAAAAAATGCTCACACGCACCTTTAATAAACTTAAGAAAAAGCATAAACTGTCATCCCAACCGGCCCACACTCCTAAATTTGGGAGTTAGCTCTCAGTCTGAGAACCGGCGCGGTGAAGTCCAGAAAGGGTTAGCGCTTTGCCCAAGGTCACACAGCGCCTGGGGCAGGTCTGACTCAAATCGCCGAGGCTAGCCTGTTGCTCGGCACCGCCGGTGGCCCGGCGCCCAAAATTCCAACCTGCGACCCTGGCCCTCTTGGGGTTAATTACCAGGACTGGGGACGCGGTCTGTGGCCTGGGGGGGGGGGGGTGGGGGGGAGGGGGCTGCGACAGCCCTCTGCAAGAAAGGGGACCCCCTCCGCGTACTGCGCAGGACGCTCAGGAGCTCCGGCAGGAGCTCCGGCGGCGGGGTCTGCGGACCCGGGCACCCCTGCCCCACCCCTGGCAGGAAGTAGCGGGCAGGGGGCGGCGCGGGCCGCGACGGACCCGGAGAGCACTTCCTCATTGGCCCCGCGCTGCCCCGACGGCGGGAAGAGGGACGCGCGGGCGGGCCGGCGCAGGGCCGGACACGCCGCCACCCGCCGGCGCGCTCCACCTCGCGGCGGCCGGGGAGAGGCCGCCCTGCCCCTGCCCAGCCCTGGGCTGGCCCCCTCGCCCTCTCCTCCCCCCCCTCCTCCTCCTTCTCGCCCTCCTCCTCCCCTTCCTCGTCGTCCTCCTCCGCCACCTCCCTCCTCCTCGCCCGAGAGGCGGCCGGGTGCAGGCAGAGAGCAATCCCAGCTGCCGCTCCAGTCTCCTTTTTTTCCCTCTGCCCGTCTGGCACGGGCATCATTAGCGCTGAAAGCTGTTAATGTCTGGTCTCACAGCTCCCCCTTTAGTCTTGCTGCGCTCTCTGTCTCTCGTTCCACGCAAGATCAATAGCCGCCTCTCCCCCGACCTTAACCTCTCCCTCGACCCCGCCTGGCTTTGGCAGCTAGCCCCGCACTAACATGTCCCCTCTCTTGATGCCCAGACCACAGACGGTGCCAGAGGGGGTGGCGGAGCTTGGGCCCTACTCCTTACTCAGGACCCTAGACAGGCGGGGTGCCCAGTACCCTTCTGAGAAGGTCACTGCACGCGCGCGCGCGCACACACACCCCACCCCACCCCTTTATCTACCAAACATTTCTATACATAAAAGTCCTGTCCCCAAAAAGTGTGTGTGTGTGCGTGTGTGTGCACGCACTTGTGCGCACAGGTGCTTAACACAGTAGCATATAAAAAGTACAGGTACAAATGTGATCCTGAAGTAATATTACCATACCTCAAACTCATTTCTCCAGCACGTTCTGTAGGCCTACTGTGTGCCTGATCCAGACTGGGGGTTTCGTGCAGACTGGAATTAGATGGAAAGAAATGGCATATTTTCTGCAGGGAAGGAAGGGAAAGGGAAGGAAGGAAGGAAGGAAGGAAGGAAGGAAGGAAGGAAGGAAGGAAGGGAAGGAGGGAGGGAAAGGAAGAAGGAAGGAAGGAGGGGAAGGGAATAAGAGAGGGAGGGGAGAAAGAGAGAGAAAGAGCAGATGTTAGAAAGCTTTCTGAACTCACAAATATTTCCCTGCTCTTCTTTTTCTAGCTTCACAGTGCATTCCAGCAGATAATCCCCCATATTCTTAGTCACTTTAAATTTCTTTATAGAGGAGTAGTTCAAAAATCATAAATCATTTCATCAAATCAGAGTGCATTTTTATTAACCTTGTGTGGGGTTCAGATTCCCTGTGTGTGCGCATGCAGCATTCCATGCAGTGGGGGCAGATTAAACACACACGTGACCCCCTAAGCCAAGGCTTCTTGTTTGAAATTCTTTGAATGATTCTCAATATTTAGCTCTTAGCTGAGGTGGGGTTCTGTTTGAGATCCTACAGTGTTATCTTTGCCTTCTGAGCAGTTATATTTTATATTACGTCTTTACAAAAATCTGGAAAGAACCAAGATAAGTCGTGTCAATAGAAATGGGAACTCCCAATGTTTCTGTAGAAGGAAAATCCACATTTCATTTGTTGTTGTTTTTTTTTAAACAGGGATCCACCCTCTAAAACGTAGTCAAATAACTTTGTAGCAATGCGAAAACTGAGCAACACATCTTACCAAATTACTTTGGGCTTCATTTCTGGTGCTTAAAAAGAAAAAAAAAAAAAATCTGCAAAGAAAAGGCAGATCTTTCCATATTCACGGGTGTAAAGCAAACTCAGAAGCAAACTGCCTGTTAATTTCTTTACCTCAGGATCTATAAACACTATTGACTAAAGATGAGGACATATAAAACACATCAATCTGATCAGTGGATTGATTAACTTGTTTTAATTTTTGAGGAAACTGTAATCGTGGTACTAAGCAAATCATATTAATATACATATTAAATTTTTGTAATGTTTATTTTTGAGAGAGAGAGCATGAGTGAGGATGGGCAGAGAGAGGGAGACACAGAATCCGAAGCAGGTTCCAGGCTCTGAGCTGTCACCACAGAGCCCCATGCAGGGCTCGAACTCACAGACCTCAAGATCATGACCTGAGCGGAAGCTGGAGGCTTAACCAACTGTGCCACCCAGGTGCCTCTTAATATACATATTAATAAGGCTCTCAAAATGGCCCTTATCTCCTTCCTTACAGTTCTAGAATCTCTAGGAGCTCTCAAATCCAGAAGCATAAAAAGACGAAAGAGGCCTTTTGTGCTTCCTGGCATATCTTCTAGAATTATTTTAAGACATTTCTGAAAATTACAGCAAACCTCTAAATGCCATAAGGACTCAATTAAGGCTGTGCTGGATTTGGAGGGGTTTTTTGCATTGTCACTTTATTGCAGAGACAGGACCACAACACTTGCCTTCCAGCAATTGTTCGCTTGATTCTTTCCATGTAATGAATTTAGCAACGTTGCTTTTGTTAAAACATGGTTATCATTGCACCTCACTTGTTTCTGCAAGAAACACGGGCTTGATACCTTGGTAAATTTCCAACTATTGCTTTAAGGACATGAAGCATAGGTAAGCTCTAGGAAAACTAAGAAACATCACTGCCTGCTGTCTTTATAGCTGCAGCCTGCAGGGGGTTAAACCAAATTCACTGTTCCTGATTCATGTATTATTTTCCTTAAAAATACTTACCCAACTCTCCGTATATGAAAAAGACTCACACCCACATGGAATGTTCCTAGCTCTGTCCCTGTCATCAGAAATGATATTGAATGGCTCAGTACTAGGGGATCTGGAACTATTTCTACTGCTTTCTCACCTCATTTGGAATTTTCTTGCCTTGCTAATTTTAATTCTGAGTCATCAATTCAAATTTGGTAGGGACTGGCATCACCCAGTTGGTCGACTTGGGAAAAAATATTGTTCACAAAGATGATCAAACTCCACCAAATCCCACCCCCCACCCCTACTTACACAGAGACAGAGTGGCTGAGTGGTGGTGGTGGTGGTGTGTGTGTGTGTGTGTGTGTGTGTGTGTTGCACAGAAAGGGGCTCTATGCTGCTTTCCCTCTAGTCACCGAGCCTACAAATTGTGTAACTGAAAATGCAAAACATACATGCATGCGTGCATACACACATGCACACGCTAGTCTGAATTTAGTGGTCTGGTGACCATCGATCTACCCTATTTGGAGCACAGACAAGGAAGAGATAGAGAGTTGAAATGGTTCATTTGGAGAAAGAACCGGGATCCAGAAGGGAATTTTCAGTTCTGAGTCTGGCTGTCAACCGCTGTCGTCAGGACTGGCACTACAATGAGGTGTCTGGTGATAGGAGATGGGGAGGAGCTGGGGTTGGAGACAATAATGATCACCTTCCTAACAAGGGTTTTATGAGGCTGTGAGGATTAATTAGTTTGTATCCTTAAGCAGTTTGAGAAAGAGGAAGTTTCAGGAAATGCTAAACTGGAGTTGTAGGTGAGTGTGACTCAGTTGCAAGCTCCACCCGCCCCCCCCCCCAATCCCAGGCTCTGAAAACTCCTGTCTGCGCCTTGATGCGCTCTACAAAGGAAGTGGGGGAAAGGGAAGTGAGAGGCAAGTACTCGCTTAGGGAAAAACAGAGAAGGAGAGAGAGAGAGAGAGGCATGAGTCAGGCTAGCATCCCTCAGAAGGCACAGCTAATGAAATGCTGCAAGGGGGCGCTTACCAAAAAAATAAAAATAAGAACCAGCCAACACCTTGTTTCAGATATGCCTTCCAGACCTGGAAAAGAAAAAGGGATCTGGGAGGTCTCGTCTGTTGTTTTGTAGTTTCAGAAACAGTCACAAATGCTTCCCAGTGAATTCAACAAAGGTACTTTGTATGCTAGAAAACACTTAAGTGGATTCCCCTCTGTTCCATAGAGAAGGGGTCAGGGTGCAGGACGACAAGCAAGCCTCTGTGACAAAGTTTGAACTGCAGGCACATAATTGGGGATGGAATAATATATGTAGAGTACATGGAAGTTATAAAAGTTGTTTCATTGTGCGCATATTAAACCATTGCATCTGCTTGAAGACACTCTCTCGGCTCAATTTACAAGGCAGACAATTTGCTACAACAAAAGATAATTAATGCCACCCAGGGAAAACCGAGATGCTGGGTTGCTGTGCATTCTGGCATTAGTTTAATCTGGGTCCTTTAAAAAAGATGATTTCACTGTGACTTTAAGCCTTTGGGAACACTGAAACAACAATGGCTTCTAAAATATGGCTGTGGCAGTAACATTTCCCATTTGAACTTGTGACAAAGCCCCTCGTCCCCTCCCACACGTGTCCTGGAGTGGAACACGAGACGGGAGCATAGACACCCACCTCTCTCTTACCTGTCTCCAATGGGCTGCAATCTAAACAGGACAGATTTACGGTCATTTTTTTTTTTTTATCTGAATTTGGACCTCTGTATTCATGCGGGTAGACTCATCAGCTGTTGGGAGTTAGCTCTGGCATCTGCAGTTTCATTATTTGTATCTGCTTAACAGGAACAATTAGAGAACTGAAGAGTGAGGACGCCTGCTTGGGGACCGTTTCGGGATTGTACCCAGACCACACATTCCGGCTGGGAAGGAACACAGTAATGCAGAAAGCATTAGTGGATTTAACACTCTGCGTTGCGTTCGGGGAATCGAACTGTCAATGTTTCTGGCAAGAACTCATACTCCAATTGAAATCTATCAAACACCTTAATTAGCTGCGGGTACCTACAGGCACCCAACCCACAGGCAGGTTGGAAGGCATGAGAAGGAAAGGACTAGAGACGCAGAGGCAGCACGGGCCCCTCGATCCCCCCCAGGGCCCCGAGGCCTCAGTTTCCTGACCAGGATCTACGGGCCACCGTTCGAAGCCGGGCAAACCCTGGCTCTGACGGTGGCAGCCCCGGGGGACACGGTTGAGGATGTTTGGATGGTGCGACGGGTGTTGGCAAACGGGACGGGAAGAGGCCGCAGTGACACAAAGCTGTTGCCGATGGTAACTGGAGTCTTTTCCTCAGCCAACCGTTCCACCTGGACCTCAGCACAAATTATTGTTTTCAATTACCACCTGTGTATTCCTTCCCATTCAACTTATTGATGTAAAATTACAGCTACACCGGTATAAATAAGTTATGCTGCAGTTGTAAAATGGAAGAAATTTTGTTGTAGCAATTATGTTCAGCAAGATGACAAAATAAATTTCCAGAGCTGTGCCTGCAGTAACCTGGGGAATTTAAACCTCATAATTTCCATTCATTTCAGATAATTTGGAGTAATTTCTATATGTAATAACTTTGTAATGAAAAACACAGCGGTACTGAAGTGATTTCGCTCCATTTTTTTCTCCTATGGTATACATGGCACAAAATAAATGATAAAAATAATATTTCCTTTTTATATGTGTGTGTGTTGAGTAATTCCTTCAGCAAAAAATCATAAACTAATACCCGGACTAAATCTCTGTCCACAAAATGAAAAATAAATTGAGTTAAAGAAAGTGAGAAAGTATGAAAGGCTTTGGATGTTTTATTGTGAGTTTATTGAATCGTCTTACTCCCATGCTCCTTCTGATCTCTGAGGGTTACGGTTCCCGAGTAAGGGGCAAATGGACGTGAGCCCCCAGACTCCTGGGCAGAGGCTGCAGGAGACCCCCGAAGCGGAGATGGCCACGCCAGTTGGCACTCTCTCCTCCAGAAGTGTTAGGAAACACCGTCTCCTCCGCGATGCGCTGGGCTGCTCCCCGCTGCCGCTCCCCATCAAAGTCTTTAACTTCAACGTTCCCGGTGACTAGAGAGGACCTGCCGGGCTGGGCAGTGGTCACATACAGTGGCACAGGTTCCCTAGCTGCACCGGTGCCCTGCCCGGCCTCTGGTGGTGACAGCCGCCACTGACGTACTTGGCCCTTGAACATCCCACGTAATCCGGCGGAAGCTCCCCATGAGTTGTTAGAAGGTGACAAGGACATTGGCTCCCAGCGCCACTCGATTGGCCTCAGCCACCGCCACAGCGCCCATCGAGGGTTCCTTCTGATTGAAAAATGGACATTGGGTCTGGATGAGGCATCCACCCCCTGAGCCCTGCCTGCCAGGAGTGACAGCCAGGCCAAATGTCAGCCCCCTCCCCACCAGCCAAGAGGGCTGCCTGCTGCCCCAAGTCCCCCCGCCACAGGCCCCCACCCTGCACCATCCTGAGCTGCATGCAGCCGGGGGCACACCTGACGTCTCACACCACGTGAAAGGCACCCAGCGGCTGGGTGGTCTGAGGAGAGGGCGTTTATTTCTCTGCCGCGTGACCTCCCTCATCAGACAGGGCTTCAGAACCCGTGGGAGCAGAGGTGAGCGGGCCTGGCCCAGGCTCTGGCACATGGCAGTCACTTCGTAACATTTCAACAACACACACCGATAAGGTGCCAGCTTGCTAGACACAATGTGGAGGGCTGGGGCCCCAGATGGCAGCATCGTGTGACGGTCAGTACCCGGGTTCCTCATTCAGACAAGCCTGAATTTCACATACCGCCCCTGCTCTGAGGAATACACAAGGTAAAGCAGAAGTCAATGACACAGTGACAGGACTATGCCAGATCTAATAGAGCCCCCCAAAAGTACTCCAGCCCATGTGTCCTAAGTGCCATGGGAGCACAGGAATGGGGGGCAGGGGTCTTTGGTCACAGATGACAGAATTCTCCAAGACCTTCAAGGCCTACTAGGTCAAAGAGCGATGGTCTAATGACATTGTTAGGTCATTTGCCTGATCTAATCCTGGGAAGATAAGGACCTTCATTCCCAGGAAAGCCAAGGCCGGCCAGCCACTAAGAGGCAGGGCCAGAATGAACCCCAGGCTGTCTCCATGTCCAACCACACCAGTCTTCACCCAGACTCGGTTTCCAGCCCTCCTGCAGGGCCACAGCAGCAAGCAGCTGGGGACACTACTAGATGTGGAACCACAATAGCAAAGGCCAAGTCAGCACAGGATGAGGACAGAGGAAGAAGGAGAAAATTTTAAAAGAAACCAGGTCTACGATGGGATTAGCAGAAGAAGCTTTTTTTTCCCTTTCATTTGGGATGGCAACATCCAGGGAAAAAACATGACCGATGGCTCTGAAACCAAAATAACAGAGACAGAGAAAAATGGGATGAAGAAGGAGAGAGAAGTAAGATCTGGAATCCCAAAAAGGACTCACAGAGGCAATGAGCCTCTGCAGGGAGAGGGAGTGGTGTAGACAGGGGTTCTGCTGCTGAAGTTCTGGAACAGACAACTCACTCAGAGTAGTACAGAGCGTCACGGGGGACAAAGTCCCTCCACTTCCCTGACTTGAGTCTGTCCTTCCAGCAACCTTGTGAGATATGCAGGGCAGGGCACAAGCAGCTTGGACGTACACCTCCGAGAGGCGCAGGTTCAGGCCTCACTGTGCCCACTGGTGGCTGGTAGAACTCAGGTCAACAGCCTCTTTTCTTGGTCTCGGCGTCCTAGGTCCCCCTGTGTTACATCTGAGACGATCATGAAGATTACCTCAGGTCACCTATCTAAAAGCCCCAGGCACAGGGCCTGGCCCGCGGTAAGCATTTAACAACTTATATACATTATTATTTTGGTGGCCTCGTGCTGGGCTCTGGAGGAGAACCACATCCAACCCAACCTGCGTGCATTTCAGCACTTCATCTCAGGAAGGAAGAGAGGAATCCTCCCCAGGTTTCGTTCATGAACATATTCAACTAATCCTGATGAAGCCCCTACTATGTGCCACGGATCCGACTAGCCTCTGGAAACACCCAGAGGAAAACCCCACAGTCTTTATCGGCAAGTGGGTTGCCACACAGAGCCGGGCCTTGATTTCTTCCAAGCAGACAGCCGGGACGTGCCTCTTCTCCCCTGCCCTCGGTGGGCACATAGTAGGTCATCAATGAATGAGCCAGCTAGATCTCAGTACAAGACTCATACATCCACAACCTGGAACGGCAGCTGGAAGAGCCAAGCCCGCAGAACAAAGGCCGGGAGGAAGCCTCTCAGAATGTGAGTGGGTGTCACTTGAGAGATGGGGACCAGAGTGCCACCAGTCATTCCCTCCTTTTAGTCTCGAAATTCCCCAGGATCGGCACTTCTGCCCCCAGAAGTTAAAAAAGTTGCGGCAGCAGTGCTTGGAGGGTGGGGGTGGGAACATACAAGCCACCTGTGGAAAAAAAAAAGACTGGACAGAGATACCGGAATGGCGGCCGATACTGTGCTAGGGTTATGGCATTAGAAGGGCTTTTAGAAGAACTTGATTTCCCAAACCTCCTAAATGTCACTGAAGACTCGCCATACATTTTTTATATAGGTTTGTGAAAGAATTAAAAAAAGCCAGCACTGGGCTGTGAAGAGCTCCATGGGGGCATCTGGCCTTGAGATGCATGCAGGGTCACAGAAGGGCCCCATCCTGGCATGGGGCCATCCTAGGTGCAGGGGGACTGTCGGACTGGATGAGACCCTTCCCAAGAAGCTGCCTCTTTTTTCCCTCATTCCCTTCCGTTCAAGGGCCTCCAGCATGTGAAACGGCTCTCAGAGCTAAGATTTTCTAAGGTCCGCAGAGGCTGGTTTGAAACGCCACCTCCCCCCACCCACCAAGGATGTGGAGCTCATGCTCTTGGCCCTGGTGGAGCTCAGGCTTCCCGCCCCCCCCCCCCCCACACACACACACAGCTTGGGCCTCGGCCTCGGAAGGCAGCCCGGCTGGGCTCTGTGCTGGGTGCACACTAAGTGTGGGGTACTTTTAGACACTCACAATGAAGAATGTCCTCTTGAAGCTTCCCCCTCCTTCCCACCTTCTGTCATCCGGGGAGATAATTCATTTATGCAGCTTTCACAGAAGACTGACATTTTCGACTTTTTTAGCAGAATAAATTTATAAGGTAAATTAGGGGGTGGGAGCCCTAGTGTCCTAGGCAGATTCAAACTGGTAATTACAGAGGGCCTAATTATGTATTCACCACGGAGCCTTCTGGAACAGGGAAGTCTACAGGATGGCTCTTATTCTTCCTGCAGAGGACATTCGCCCCTGGAACCTTCACAACCTGTGTTCGAGATGTTTTGCTTCCAGCCCTGAGCAGTCGTGGGCAAGTGCCCTTGTCATCAGTGCCACTGCTCTGATATTTGCAGAGAACATCCTCACCCTTGTCAAGGCACCCAGATTTTCCCCAATAATCATGAGGTCAAACAGCTTTCAGGCCAGGGGTCCTGATCTGGATAAAATAAAACTCAAAAAAGGGGCATGTTTAAAAAGAAAAAAAAACCTTGCTCTGCCACATTTTTGCTAGATTCCTTATAGAGTTCTGTATCTACATCTACCGGCCCAAGGTATCCAAATTATCCTTGTCACAGCTGCCTCCCCTGCTCGCTTGGGAGCTCCTGGGGCGAGTGAAGTGTATCTTACTTCTCAGCTTGGGGTTTGGCCTCAATAGAGTCACTGAATGAATGAATGAATGAATGAACGAATGGCAAAAGTGCACAATGGCCCTTAGAAGAGAAAGACCCTGGGCCTCCGCAAAGTGGCGAACTGGGTGAAAAGCATTTCTCTCTCCTGCATCACGGCGTACCACGGTGTGTGGACTGCTACGTAAGCACATTTGCCATGCAAAGCCCATCTCTCCGTGACCCGTTCTGCCTCATTTTCCCATGCCCTCTCTGCTCCCAAACATCTGATCTTTCACTTGGTGGGTACGGATTGCGCTCTGTGGTGGGGTGAATTGTGTCCCCCCAAAATACGCTGAGCCCCAACCCCTGTACCAGTGAATATGACCTTATTTGGAAATAGAGCTTTTGCAGCTGTAATTAGTTAAGGTGATGTTATATTGGATTAGGGTGAACTCTTAATCCAATGACTGCTGTTCTTTTAAGAAAAGGAGTAGACACACAGGGGAAAGGTCATATATCCAATGCCAAGGAAGCCCAGCAGCCACCAGCAGCTGGAAGAGGCAAGGAGACACAGGGTTTCAGAGGGAAGCTAGAGTGTTCAGAGGGAGCACAACACTGTCAATGCCTTGATTTCAGACGTCTGGCCTCCAGAACCGGGATACAGTAAATGTCTGTTGTTTTCAGCCCCCTAGTTTGTGATACTTCGGTCACGGCAGCCACAGGAAAGTAATAATGCTCCTGCATGAACGAGGCACAGGGGAGCAGAGCTGAACAACACAGATGAGGACCCTGCCCTCAGGGGGCTCAGAGGCCACAGGCCCTCCCTACAACTCATGAATGTTGCATTTGCAAAAATGTTAATGAGAACTGTTGGCCTCAAAAAAGGGTAGTAATGACTGGACCATGACTATCTGGAGGCCAAGATGAAAGCAGACTCATCCTTCCACCCAGAAACCCACTCGCGCCTCCCTCGCCAACCTCTTGTCCCAGCTCGGAGCTTGGTGCATCCTTCAAACTCCGACTGTGGCGGCAGGAGCTGGGGAAAAGCCACATCTTGGTGGAGGAAATATCCGGGAGCTTCCAGCATCCGTCCAGCAGCCTCCGATCACAGCCCCCAAGGAAGCACACTCAAAACAAGCCAGCACCTCTCTGAAACGCTTCCGCCGCTGGAGGTGTTAGGTTGGTGGGTGGTTGGGTTTCATTTTTCACTTTGGGGTTTAACAAGCAAAGAATTACCCCCCCCCCCCCCCCCACACACACACAACAGGAACCGACTGCTAAGTGGTAGTGGTAGTAACTGACCATACAGTGCTCAGGAAGATGGAACTGGATAAAAGACAGGTCTCTTGAGTTTTTGCTGAAACCGCTCTGGATGTAATCGAGTGAAGAAGCACTGCTCTCTCCCCCAACACACACCCGTGGGATCATTCAGGCAAAGAGACCCAGCCCTGCTCCTGCACATGTGGAAGACCAGGGACAGCCCTCTCTACCTTCCTCGTCCACCTACCCTCTTAAGAAAGCTGACGCCAAGGGCAGGGCGGACTCCGGATGGCTCCACCGCCGCCTTGGGTCCTGCGTGCGCAGCCCCGGGGGAGGCGAGCGGAGAGTTCACACTTCTGAGAAGTGCTGGGTTCACGCCCAGGCACAGGCGTCTGCACCTTTGACCAAACGTACGCCCGGATGGCAAGCTGATGTCACTGAGCTCTTGGAGGGGCTGGTCTCCCTGCGAGGCCGCGAAGCTCCGGAGGGAGCGGAGAACTGACACCGGTCCGTGCCCCTCCTGGGGCCCAGGCCCCAGCTGGACGTGCAAATCCTCTCTTCCGGCACGTCCGCCCTGTCAGTGAGACTCCGTATCCCAGTTTGCGGAGGGGACACCCGAGTTTCGGCGCCAGGCCAGCGCCGCCCTGCCCGCGGCAGCAGAGGCGGGGCCCGCAGGCTGCTTTGCCATGGGCTCCAGAGTCATTCCCTTCCACGTCCCCATGTCCGTCAGGGTGAGCCAGGCTGCGGTACAAACCAACCCCTGGCCGTAAAGCGTCCACACGGGGCTCCGGGGCGGTCCTCCGGCCGCTCCAGCCACACCTCGGGGCCTCCGAGGCCACCGCTGAGGAAGGAGGACGCGGTAGCGTCGCGCCGGCTCTCTGGGGCCTCAGCCCGCTGGCACTCAAGCCCATTGGCCAGAGCTCCTCACGTGACCCCGCCTAACCGCAAGGGAGGCTGGGAGATGTGGGCGCGAACGTGGGTGGGATCCCAGCGGCCTGTGCCTCTCGGCCACCGTATCCAGGAACCGCGTGAGCGTCCTGACTGAAAGGGCGAAGGGGAATTAACTGGAAATGTATTCACCGATTTGCGGAGCGGGAGTATGGCTCCGTGACAGTGATAACACGCAGGATTTGTGACATGATTGGACTTAGGCTACTCATGCTGAGCCAATCGGGGTCTCCCACCCCCCCAGCTCCCGATCCCCCGGTGTTTACTGATGGCCCTGTGTCTTCATCCGACTCTCCCTGTGCTTGGCCGCGCCACACTGAAGAAATAAGGGCCCTTCCGGGTGGTTCAGAGGCCTAACTTTAGGAGAATTTGCGCCTCGCTGTGCAACCTGCCGCCGGGAGCACACAACCCTGCAGGATTTGGAGGTGACGACCAGTCAGCTCCTGGGCAGAAGAGGCTCGCGGACGGAGCCCCCCTGGTCCGGAAATGTGTCCGTTTGCCGCCAGTGCCACTCAAAAGAGACTTTTGAACTCTGGAAGGTGTGAGGTAGGTGTGTGGGATAATGTAAAACACCCAGGCTGCACTTCGAAACCCTCAAAATAGTGTTTGATGGATGGATTTAGAACAGAGAACTTTACAGCTGGGAGGAACCGAGAGATGATGCTGTCCACCTACCTCAGGAGAGAGTCTGAGGCCAGGGGAGGAGGCACATGCCCAGAGCGGGTGCCTGAGGCCTCTAGGTGGGCCTTGATGCCCCTGATCCCAGGGCCTGGGGCTGCGGCCCCAGCCATTCCCCAACTGTCTCTTAAATGTGCCATCAACCAATAAGAAGCAAGATGTTGAGAAACCATAGGACTTTGTCTCCATTAGGCCTGACAAAGGCTTGGAACAGGCCCATGAATCCCAGTCACCTAGGACAACACCAGGTGACAGGGGAATGATGGGCGTGGTGGGAATCTTCAAAGATCAAGGAAGGCAAGGGGCAATTCGGTGCTTCTCTGAAGACGCACTGAGATAATGCAGGAGAAAGTACCAAGCTTAGCATCTGGGTGTGGAAGGTGTCTGATACCCAGAAATGGAATCCAGATAAATGACCAATAGAAGCAGAATGAAGCAAGTTCTAAGGAGACAAGGATGGGGAATGCCGTGCAAAAACAAAGGCAAGATTACCAACCAGAGACATTATGGAAAAGCCTCCCCAGGGTGGAGGCCCCTTCGCCTCCCTTTCAAGTCTCAGCCCAGCACCACTTCCTCCAGGAAGACTTCCCGGATTGCTCAGCTGGTTTCAGGCCCCACGGCGGGGCTCCCACCAGCCCGTGGGCTTCACCCATCGCAGTGCATCATGCATTGGGCTGTCAATCTCTATAGACCCATCTCTGCTGCTGAACTCCACGCGGTCAGAGATGGCATCTTCTATCACCTCTGAGTCCCCAGAGTGCTGCAGCAATGACAAATCCTAGGCATGGAGAACATGGCTCTTATATTTGTGGCTTTAATTAAAACATACTGTACTTTCTCCACATTTCCCCCAGGTGCCACCCCAATTCTCCAAGAAGAACAGATTCTTGGAAGGAATTGTCTACACATACTCAGTTGAATTACTGTCTTCCCATTCCCTCTTGCAACCACTCTGTCAGCTTTGGCTCTCCAGCTGTGCCCAGCTGCTCTTGTCAAGGTCACCAGTGACCTCCATTGCTAAATCCAATGGCTAGCGTTCAATCCTCACTGTACCAGACCCATTGGCAGCCTATAGCAAGGCTGACCTCCCTCCTCTTCAGTGGGCTTCAAGGAGGCCACATGCCCCTGGTTGTTTCTTCTTGCTCACTGGTCAGCAATCTCTTTCCTGGCCCCTCATCTCTCGACCTCTGGACATAGGACAGCCCCAGAGTCATCCCTCAGGCCTCTTCCTAATTCTCACTCACTCCTTTGGTGACATCCACCTGTCAAACGACTTTAAATGCTTCCCACATGCCAATGTCTCCCTAATTTTTATCCCTGCCCCGAACTCTGCTTGCACATTCCCAACCACGTGCTCTTAACTCTTCACTGGGTGTCTAATAATAAACTAATAATACCTTTCCAAGACTGAGTTCTGAACTCTCCCCCAAACCTGCCCCACCCACAATATTCCCTAACCCAGTAAATGGTCATTGCTCAGGCTGAAACCCTCAGAGTCTTCCCTGTCCCTTTTTCTTTGTCCCACACCCAACATCCAAGCCATCAGCGCATCCCACTGGTTCTGCACTAAAAAACCTTCCAGATGTGCTAATTCTCACAACCTGCACGGCCACCTCCCTGGACCAAAGGCCTCCTGTGTGGTCTTTCTCTCTCCATCCTTGAATCTATGCTCAATAGCCAGTCTGACTTTTGGAACATAAGTCAAATCACAACAGACTTCTGTGTAAAACCCTCAGTTACTCAGGGCAAAAGCCAAGGCCCTGACAATGGCTTAGATGGTCTTAAGTGGTGTGGGCTCCATTACCTTGCTGACCTCATCTCTATCACTCTCTCTCTCTCACTCTCGCTCTTCACTGGCCTGATTGTTGTTCTTCAGCACACCAGGCACATGCATGCCTCAAGGCCTTTGCACCTTCTGTTTTCCCTCTCTGGTATACTCTTCCCCAGGTATCTTCATGATGTGCTGCCCCCACCCCCTTTTCAGGTCTCTGCTCATATATTGCTTTCGCAGAGAGGCTCTCTTGAACCAGCCTATTGTACATTAAAACACTGACAACTTAGATGAAATGGACAAATTTCCTTGAAAAACACAACTAATAAAAATTGACATAAGAAGAAACAGAAAGCTGTAGCAGTCATGTCTGCTAAACATTGAATCTGTAATTTAAAACCTTCCTCAGGGCACCTGGGTGGCTCAGTTGGTTGACCACCTGGCTCTTGATTTCATCTCAGGCCTTGATGGGATTGAATCCCATGTCAGACTCCACGTTGAGTATGGAGTCTGCTTGAGATTGTCTGTCTCTCCCTCTCCACTGCTCACATGCTCTCTCTCTCTCTCAAATAATAATAATAATGATAATGATAATAGTAAATAAATAAAACCTTTCTCCTTTCCTCTTTCCTCACCTTTCCCCAACAAAACAAACAAGAAAAAAAAAAAAGACCCAAATGACTCTACCGGTGAATTCTACCAAGCATTAAAGGAAGAAATAACACCAATTTTATGCAATTTTTATGCATTTTTTTAGAGAAAGAGGGAACACTTCCCAACTCCTTTGATGAGGACAAATAACACTAATACCAAAACCTGACAAGATTGTCACAAGAAAAGAAAATTACAGACCTTTATCCCTTATGAACATAGATGTGAAAATCCCAAACAAATTATTAGAAAATTTAATACACGTGTTAAAAGAATGATACATCATGAACAAGTGGGATTTACTCTAGGAATGTATGGTTGGCTTATTATTCAGCAGTTGATGTACTGATGTGGAGCGATTTCTAGGACATAACATAACAGGAAAAAATGCAAGCATACTATAGTATACTACATTTGATGTAAGAGAAAAAGAGAAATAAAAAAAATATGTACATGCCTGCTCATTTGAACAACAATAACAAAAAAAAGCAGGAAAGAAATGAAGGACTAGTGAGGTTGGTTACTGTATGTTTGCTGGGGCTGCATTAACAAAGTATCACAGATTGGTTTGAGGTGGGGGGCACTGAAACAGCAGGGATGTATATCCTCACATGTGAAGGTTGAAAGTCCAAGATCAAGGTGTTGGTGGAGTTCATTTCTTCTGAGACCTCTCTTCTTAGTTTATAAATAACCATCTTCCCTCTGTGCTTATCTATGTCCTAACCTCCTCTTCTAAAAGCAAAGAGTTCTGTTGCATTAGGTCACACCCGTATGACCTCACGTAACCTTGATTACCTCTTTAAAGACCCTAAATCCAAATAACAGCCATATTCTGAGGTACCAGGGGTTAGGGCTTCACCATATGGACTTGTGAGGTACATAATAAGTCCATAACAGCTGCATGCAGAGCTTGAGTGAGAATGCAGTGGGAAGAATAGGGAAGATGGGAGGTGGTGGAATGTACTTTTCTGACTATAATATTTTGTATAACCCTGACCATGTTAATGTTTCACATACTCAAAAAAAAAAAAAATAGAGAAAGAGAAAAAGAAAGAAAGAAAGAAAGAAAAGAAAAGAAAAAGAAAAATCAACAAGGTTGGGGAAGAGGACCTAAATGAGAATATAAACAACACAGTGCAATGCTTCAGACATCACAGAACAATACAAAGGGGAGAACAAAACAAAGGGGAGAACTAAGTAAATCTCGAACTCAGTATTTGCATCATGTGCCCCCAGACAACAGAAAAAGACTTTAAACAAATCCTGAATTCTAATTAGTGGCCTTCCTTTTTGCAAAGAAATGGGTTAGCAATTCTGAAACTACTCTCTGCACGTTCCAGAATGGAACAAATATACAAATATATTGTTGACAGTGGGATCCAGACTCTTCACTGTCAAGAAAGGAGTTGCCAATGCAGAGAGGGGATATATAAAATGGACCATGAGGCATTGTTTGGATTTGGTTATTAATATGAACTAATAGTTTTAATACATATGGAGAGCTAAACATAGAAGTAAATATAAATGTATATGACTGTGTATATGAGTGTGTGTATGTATGTGCACGTGAAATTCCCCAGCTCTCTGTGCTAACAGACCTGAATAGCAGGGCACGTATGTATAGACCAGATCTCGGCATATAAACATCATTCTCCACTAAAAGGAGTAAATGGCAGGGAAAGTACGAGATGAGCTTGGTACATCTTCCTGTGGCAAAAGGTGAGGAGGTACCTCAAAGTGATGGAAACATGTGTAAAGCACATAGCCAGATTGGGGGGGCTTTCACTGGACCAAGCTGAGACAACCTGACCATCAAAATAAATAATGGCAGCAAGGGATGATAACCTACAGAATAAAGTAAGAATCTACGAGGCCATTGTGACTCATAAGTAAAAAAAAAATAAATGAGACCCAAAACTCTTCCTTACAGTAGAAAGCCAACTAAGAAAAGTAGAAAGAATGACCTATTTAGAAAGTCACAATTTGGTAATAATGACGACAGGAATAAATAAATCAGCCAGGAATTTATCAATGGATGCCAAAACTAATGGATAAAAGCGTGGGGAATAACACGATATTTACATAGTCTCGAAGTGTCTCCCCATGTGATACTTCTTAATTACAAAAGGTGAAATCGTAACTACACTGGGGACACCTGGAAGACACCATCTTAACCAAATTATCAAAGATAACATCACCACCACTACCATTAAATGACAGTGTATGCCTCTTGATATGATGCACTGAGGACATGTCCCTTCTGTGATTTTCCCACCAAAAGTGCCCAACCTGAATCTGAATATGAGGAGACATCAACAAGCCCATTGTACAAAATAACTGGCCTATGCTCTTCAAAATGTCAGCATTGGGGCACCTGGGGGGCTCAGTCAGTTGAGCGTCTGACTTTGGCTCAGGTCATGATCTCACGGTCCATGGGTTCGAGCCCTGCGTCAGGCTCTGCGCTGACAGCTCAGAGCCTGGAGCCTGCTTTGGATTCTATGTCTCCCTCTCTCTCTGCCCCTCCCCTGCTCATGCTCTGTCTCTGTCTTTCTCAAAAATAAATAAACATTTAAAAAAATGTTTGGGGTGCCTGGGTGGGTCAGTCGGTTGAGCGTCCGACTTCGGCTCAGGTCATGATTTCACAGTCTGTGGGTTCGAGCCCCACATGGGACTCTGTGCCGACAGCTCAGAGCCTGGAACCTGCTTCGGATTCTGTGTCTTCCTCTCTCTCTGCCCCTCTCCCACTCAGGCTCTGTCTGTCAATAATAAATAAACATAAAAAAATTTTTTTAAGTGTCAGAGTCATGAAATAGGAGACTGAAGAGATGACAATGAGTACAATGGATGACCTTGGGTGTTCTTCTACTGTAAGGGCATTATAAGGACTACAATTTAGATAATACTTTTATAACGATATCGGTTTCCTGTTTTGATGACTGGACTGTAGTCAGGTAAGAGAAATCTTCGTTTTTAGGAAGTAAAGACCCTGAAGTATTTAGAGATAAAGCAGCGTCGTATCATATCTACATTTCATTCTTAAATAGTTCATAAAAGAGAGAGAGAGGAGAGAAAGAAAGAGAGAAGTGGAAAGAGAAGAGACAGAGAGGAAGTAAATGTGGTAGAATATTAGCATTTGGGCAACCTGGATGAAGAGTGTCTGAAAAGTATTTGGTACTATTCTCGCAAATTTTCTGTTAAGTCTAAAATTATGAACTGAGGGCTGATGGGGGGTTGGAGGGAGGGGAGGGTGGGTGATGGGTATTGAAGAGGGCATCTTTTGGGATGAGCACTGGGTGTCATATGGAAACCAATTTGACAATAAATTTCTTATATTAAAAAATAAAATAAAAAATAAAATTATGTCAGATAATTCATTAATCAGTGAGTGCAGTAGATTGTAAAATGTTCCTATCACTTCCTGTCTCCTCCCTGTGCTTTTTTTTTTCTGTAGCAGTTCTTAACAAATCAATAGAGCACGTCTCACTTATTTTGTTTATTGTCTGTCTTCACCTACCAGAATATAAGCTCCATGTGGGCAGAGTGTTGGATCTCTTTTGTTTACTACTGTGAGCCCAGCAATTAGAACAGTAATTGCCACTGAATTTTAATGGTAAGTATTTGTTAAATCTGTGTGTTGCACAGTTGTGTTTCATATATATTTGTTGAGTGAATGAGTGGGAAAAATGAATGTTAAGCTGAACCTGAGAAATGAGGTCCTCTCTAACCAAAGACATCTGTCAGGTGAAGGTCTCAAGATTAATACTTAAAAGCAAACAGGGGCACCTGGGTGGCTCCGTCGGTAAAGCGTCTGACTTGATTTCAGCTCAGGGCATGATCTCACAGTTCATGAGTTCGAGCCCCCCACTGGGGAGCTGTCAGCATGGAGCTAGCTTGGCATTCTCTCTCTCTCCCTATCTCTCTGTCCCCCCGCCACTTGCTAAATAAATAAACTCTAGAAAAAAAGAGAGAGAGCAAATATGAATGGGGAGATCCTGATAGAAAATCCCCACAGGCTGTCACTGGAGCTTGTGCCGTGAATTAACCTGGTTTTGATGAACCTACCCCCACCTCCAATGGGAGTGAGGCAGCTGTTGGTGTGGCCCCAAAAGAAATGCCTGAGACATGGCTCTCCTTAGCCCCCAAGGTGAAATGGAAATCAACTCTCCAGCAGCCACCAGAACCCACTAAGACCCAGGACTATGAGTTAAAACCCCCTAAATATTATCTCTGAGAATACTCTGCTTTTCCTCATCAGCATGACTGGAGGACAAAGGAAGATCCCAGAACGCCTGATTTATAACACAAGTTTGGGAACAACTTGGGAAGAGGCAAAGGAATCCAAGGCAGTTACATATGTGTATACCTGTTCCCTCGTCTCTCTCATTCTCTCTCTCTTTCTCTTCCTCATTCTTTCTCTCTCCTCCCTTCCAGAACATCTGCGATCTGCTGTTGTGCTTTGGCAATTCTAGTCAATGTGTCTTCATCATCCCAAGCCTTTATTTTAGAGCAATAGTTTCCCGACTTACAGAAGCATGAGAATCTCCTGGGATACTATTGATTCAATAGGTCTGAGGTAGAGCCCAGAAATGCATGTTTTTTTGTTTTGTTTTGTCTTTTTAGAGAGATAAAGAGCATGAGCTGGGGAGGGGCAGAGGGAGAGAGAGAATCTCAAGCAGGCTCCACACTCAGTGCAGAGCCTGACACCAGGCTTGATCCCACCACTGTGAGATCATGATCTGAGCCAAAATCAAGAGTCAGATGCTCAAGAGATGAACCACCTAGGCACCGGAGGAATGTGTTTTTGACAAGATAAGGGGCCAGGATTTGAACCCAGGAATCTGGTTCAGAGCCCATGCCTTCAACCACTGTGCTATGCAATTCTGATTCTCTGATAGAGTCACAGAAGTACACAAAAAGGGACTACAAAGATGTCCATTGCAGGGTTTTTAATATTACAGGAGACTAGAAATTAACTAAATGTTTACCAGTAAAAGTGTGATTAATTAAATTATGAGGTAATGGAGTTTTGCTTTCAGCTAGGATGAAATTGCTTTCAGGAGACCAATGTGCCTTTGAAGAACAAGTAGAACATCAAGATAAAGTTTAAAAAACATTTTTTAAGACATCAGGACGACGGAGGGCCATAAAGCCGTTCTCAACAAATTTGAAAAGATTGAAATAATTCAGTTGTTCTGGGACCCTGGTGGAAATAAGGCAGAAATCAGAGGGAAAAACCCAGAAAACCAGAAAACCTCCAAATGCTTAGAAGTGAAGTAAAAGACTTCTGATAACCACTTGGTTAACAATAAATCAAAATAGAAACGAGAAAATATTCTGAACGAAATGATACCAAAAATAGAACAAACCAAAACATGACATGGAACTGAAGTCCGAGGGAATATATGGTCTCACAGGCAGATATGACAAAAGAAGAAACACTGAAAGACAGAAACAGGAAATAATTAAGAAGAGAGCAGAAATTAATGAAAGAGGGGGAAAATGTAATAGAAAAATCAGCAAAGTAAATAATATTCCTTTGAAAAATATGATTAAAATTGATAAACATTCAGAAAAATCAGGCAAGAAACAGTGAATTCCCAACTTAGAAATGAAAAAAATGGGCATCACTACAGATTCCATGGACTCAATATGAACATTGTCCAAAGCATCTGAATATTTAGATAAATTGTCCAAAGTTGTAGAAAAATGAACGTGTTCAAAATTGACATGAGAAGGAATTTTAAATGTGACTACTATATAAATATGTTTAAATTATTTAGTAATTTAGGGGCGCCTGGGTGGCTCAATGGGTTAAATGTCCAACTTTGGCTCAGGTCATAATCTCATGGTTCATGAGTTTGAGCCCCACGTTGGGGTCTGTGCTGACAGCTCGGAGCCCGGAGCCTGCCTCGGATTCCATGTCTCCCTCTCTCTCTGTCCCTCCCCTACTTGTGCTCTGTCTCTCTCTCTCTCTCTCTCAAAAGTAAATAAACATTTGGGGCACCTGGGTGGCTCAATCAGTTGAGCATCTGACTTCGGCTCAGGTCATGATCTCACGGTGCCTGAGTTCAAGCCCCTCGTCTCGCTCTGGGCTGACAGCTCAGAGCCTGGAAACTGCTTCAGATTCTGTGTCCCCCACTCTCTCTGCTCCTCTCCTGCTCACACTCTTGTCTTTCTCTCTCAAAAGTAAAAAAAAAAAAAAATTTTAATAAATATACATTTAAATAAACGAGTAAATGAATAAATGAATAAATGAATAAATGAATAAATAATTTAGTAATTTAAAATCTTCCCAAAAAGAAATGTCCTGGCACATACAGTTTCCCGGGTGAATTCTTCCAGGTATTCAAATGAGAAATAGTGTCAATATTACACACATTTTTCCAGAGAATAAAAAAAAAAAAGAAGAAGAAATACTTTCCAATTAATTTTACAAGACCAACATAATCTTGTTGTCGAAAGATGTGATCAAGAATGAAAAATTACAGGGGCACCTGGGTGGCGCAGTCGGTTAAGCGTCCGACTTCAGCCAGGCACGATCTCGTGGTCCATGAGTTCGAGCCCCACGTCGGGCTCTGGGCTGATGGCTCAGAGCCTGGAGCCTGTTTCCGATTCTGTGTCTCCCTCTCTCTCTGCCCCTCCCCCATTCATGCTCTGTCTCTCTCTGTCCCAAAAATAAATAAACGTTGAAAAAAAATATTTTAAAAAAAGAATGAAAAATTGCAGGTCAGTTCCTCTTTTGAAGATAGATGCCCAAATCCTAAACAAAGTGTAAGCAAATTGATTTTACAAATCAGATGATTTGTAAAAAGAATAATGCATCATGACCTTATATCATTTACTTCAGAGAGGCAAGGATGGTTTAATATTTGAAAATCAACCCGTTTGATCCAGTGCATTCTCAGAAAATGCAGGAAAAAATATCATTTGATAAAATTCAACATCCTTTCCTAGTTAAAAAAAAGAAAAATCTTACCAAACACAGAATAGAACTAAACTTCCAAACACTGGCGAAGATTATATATTTTAAAATCTGTAATTATCATCATCCTTATCTTTTCCCATTAATATAGAAAAGAAGACAAGGATATCACTGCTACTATTTATATCAGAATGGTTCTGAAGATCCTAGATGGTAAGATAAAGAATGAAAAAGAAATAAAGGATGTAAGA
The DNA here is from genome assembly GCF_022837055.1 of Prionailurus viverrinus. Classification (NCBI taxonomy): domain Eukaryota; kingdom Metazoa; phylum Chordata; class Mammalia; order Carnivora; family Felidae; genus Prionailurus; species Prionailurus viverrinus. The sequence continues at coordinate 137,367,538 of NC_062566.1, forward strand.
ATCAGAAAAGATAAAGCTGTCATTTTCTCAGACACAAATATTAAAATTAATAAGGGAAGTTAGCAACATTGCCAACTACTAGCTCAACGTAAAGATATCACTCTTATTTCTCTATAAGAGCAGCAAACCATAAGATAACATTTTGAGGGGCGCCTGGGTGCTGCAGTCATTAAGTGTCTGACTTCGGCTTAGTTCGTGGTCTCATGGTTCATGAGTTCAAGCCCCACGTTGGGCTCTGTGCTGACAGCTGGGAGCCTGGGGCCTGCTTCGGATTCTGTGTCTCCCCCTCTCTCTGCCCCTCCCCTGCCCATAATCTGTCTCTGTCTCTGTCTGTCTCAAAAATAAACATCGGAAAAAAAATTTTTAGGGGCGCCTGGGTGGCTCAATAGGTTAAGCATCTGACTTTGCCTCAGGTCATGATCTCACAGTTCAAGTGTTCCAGCCCCACATCAGACTCTGTGCTGACAGCCTGGAGCCTGCTTCGGATTCTGTGTCTCCCTCTCCCTCTGCCCCTCCCCCACTCACACTCTGGCTCTCTCTGGCCCTCAAAAATAAACAAAAATTCTTAAAGAAAAAAGAAAATAACACTTTGAAAATGCTGGGCTCCATGCTGGGTGTGAAACCTATTTTAAAAACAAACAAACACAAACAAACAAACAAAAAATACCACTCTAAACTCTGCCCAAATCCCTGGCTGATCGCTAATTTTATATGCATGGAGGAGAAACCAAGGAGCCCAGCAAAAAAAGCAGGCAGAAATCAGAGAAGAGTCTGCCTTTAAAAGATAGAACTACACTGGAAAAGATTTGTAAGTTCGCTGTATTTTTTACTAAAGGTATTCCCCCACACGGAGTGCTCAGGCAGCAGAAAGTTGAATCCTTACTGGCTTTAGAGGTCAGAGCTCAGGAATGGCAGACAGCTAAAGTTTTAAGAGAAAAACCAAAGGAACAAGGAAGTCAGAGACAGATTGAATGCCAAAATGTGGGCATAAACTCTGTTCAGATCCTCGGCCAACCACCAAACTATGCTGATGCAGCGGTGTGCCCAGGGAACCAAGCTGAAAATACAGCGAGAATTGGAAAAACTGAGGATGGAAAGGATGGTGTTTGAAGATTGAGTACCTGCCAGATCAACTGCCTTCTAGGACAAAAAACCAACAATCCTTAAAAAACGTAGCAGAGTCCAGAATCACTACAATGTATTGTCTATCAAGTCTAGTTTTCAACAACAAAAAAAGTACTAGACAGGCAAATAAACAGGACAACGGGACACACATGCAGGAAAAATAGTCAATCAATAGAAACTCCAAATGGGTACAGCCATCAGGTTAGCAAGCAAAGACTTAAAAGCAGCTATTATAGTTATTGAACATGTACAAAGGGAAACGTGGTATTTTAAAAGATTAAGCAAAAATGTGAACTTAGTAAGTAACCAAACAGAATACTTTAACAGAGAAGATTTTTTTGACTTTTTGATTTTTTTTATTTATTTGACTTTTTATTAAAAACTCAAATATTCTATGAAGGAAAAGTGCATAACTTAAAAATAAAAATGTAGTAGAGGTGCTTAGCAACATATTAGGGATGGCAGAAGGAAACATATCAGTGAACTTGAAAACAAATGACTAGATACTATCCAATCCAAAGCAGAGAGAAAAAATTGAGGGAAAATGAACATCAGAGAACTATGGAAACAATATCAAGAAATCCAACATATGTATAACTGGAGTTCAAAAAGAGCAATGACAGAGGAGGTCTGAGAAAAATATTTGAAGAAACAATGGTTTAAAAGTTCCCATACTTGGTGAAAAGTGTTAAGTTACAGAGCAAGGAGCCAAACAATCCCTAAACAGGATGAATACAAAGAAAAGGACACCTAAGTATCCCATAATCAAAAGGCTAAAAGCCAAGATACAGAGATTCTTGAAAGCAGTCAAGAAAAATGGCATATTACATAGAGAGGAAAAAGAATAAAATTAAATGCTGACTTCTCATCAGAAACAGTGCGGACTAGGGGCATCTGGGTAGTTCAGTGAGTTAAGCATCTGACTCTTGATCTCACCTTAGGTTTTGATCTCAGGGTTGTGAGTTCAAGCCCTTTGTTGGGCTCCACACTGGGCATGGAGCCTACTTTAAAAAAAAGAACAGTGAAGACTAAAATTCAAATTTTATTCAAATTTTATTCAAATTACATATTCAAAGTACTCAAAGAAAAATAAAGCTCTCAACCAAAAAACTGTCCTTCAAAAATGACTGCAAAATAGAGATAAAAAAATTATGTAATTAGTTCCACTTTGCAAGAAATGCTAAATGAAACTGAAGGGAAATGACACCAGATGGTAATTTCAATCTATAGGAAAGAATAAAGTGCACCAGAAATGTCAAATATGTGGGTAAATTTTCGGATATATATTTTTTCTTGTCTTAATGTCTTTAAAAGGCATATGATTGTTTAAAGCAAAAGTAACAACACTGCATTGTTGAGTTTATAATCAGTACGGAGGTGATATATATGATTATAACATTAAAACATTGTTTCAAGGGTTTTACATTTATCTGAAATTTTTCAATATAAACTCTAAGTAGATAAATAAAACATGTCCATTGTAATCTCTAGGACATTAAAAATTAAAATGGTAATACATAGCCATGAAGCCATCAAATGAATTTAAATAAAACATCAGAAAACTTTATTAACCCATAAGACAGAAAAAGATAAACAAAAGAACAAAGAGGACACATATAGAAAACAAATATCAAAATGATAGACCTAAACCTTACCAAATTGGTAATTAGGGTAAATAAAAATGGATCACACACTAAAATGAAAAGGCAAAGACTGTCAGACTGGAAAAAAAATGCAAAACCCTGCTAACTGCTATCTGCCATAGATATACATTAAATGTAAAGACATAGTTTGAAAGTAGATGGTGAAAGATTACTTTAAAAATGACAGTGATATAGGCAACTTGGTGGCTCAGATGGTTAAGCATCCAACTTTGGCTCAGGTCATAATCTCACGGTTTGTGGGTTCAAACTCCACATCGGGCTCTCTACTATCAGGGGGGAGTCCACTTCAGATCCTCCATTCCCCTCTCTCTCTCTGCCCCTCACCCCACTCTCAAAAATAAGTAAACATTTTTTAAAAATTATGGTGCTTCTACACTATAAAATGTCACATAGCCATTTTTTAAGGGTGTAACTTTCCATGTATGTACTAATTTGAAATGTCCTTGGGGCACTTGGGTGTCTCAGTCCGTTAAGCCTCCGACTCTGACTCAGGTCATGATCTTGTGGTTGATGGGTTTGAGCCCTACATTGGGCTCTGTGCTGACAGCTCGGAGCCTGGAGCCTGCTTTGGATTCTGGATTCTGTGTTTCCTTCTCTCTCTGCCCCTCCCCTGCTCATGCCCTGTCTCTCTCTGTCTCTCAAAAATAAATAAAAATTTTAAATTTTAAAATTATAAAAATTTTAAATTTAAAATTTTTTAAAATTTTTAAAATTAAAAAAAAGAAAAAAGAAAATGTCCTTAACACACCTCAAAGGAAAATAATAACAACAACAAAAATCATATAGTATGATATTAAATTTCAGAATGATCTATTTATTATACATTTAAGTGTGTGTATGTATGTACACACACATTCATTTTAGATGGATGGATAGATGAAAAATAGTTTTGAATGAAGCACATACAATAAATGTGAAATTCAAGAGTCCCAACCAATATGAAAATTTTCAAAGAAAATACCTAAGTCAGTGGCATATCATGGCATATCAAGCGTAAGCTTATGAGTATGGTCTGCCCTGCGTATAGGCAATTATCTACAGATAATTTTAAAACAATAATAAAACAAACAAAAAGTTGATCTGCTTGTTATTAACACCATGCATTTGTCATTCTAAATAATGACAATAATAAAATACTTCTTCTGGCAAAAACCCAAAAATTTTTGTTGGTCTAAACTCTAAATAATTGCTGCTATTACATTTGAGTTTTAATAATATGTAGACAAGTTTCAAATGAACACATTTTATTACTTACCCTTTATTGAATATTGCATCCTACAAGGAAGTTAATTCCAAGAACTTCTAGTTAAAAGACTTGTACACAATACGCATGAACTCAGTTACATGTGTTCATTTGGAAAGTGAATGCATAATGGTTGGGAATTGTTCAGGCTTGCCAATTGAGAGGTTTAGCATTTTCATTTGATAAATGAAAATTTTAGTTCACAAATAAAATATTTAACTGAATTTAAAAGTATTTAATATTGACATTTCTTTTTTAATTGTTTTAGAATGGAAAAACAATCAAGAAAACAGTAATTATTACTGATTATTGTACAATTGTTATTGAAAATAATTTTATTATATGGAGGATGTAAAGTGTTAAAAAATTACCTGCTTCAGGAGTTAAACACACTAGGTATGCTGCTACTGACCACTTCACAAGGGTACTATAGGAGTTCAATAAGAAAATGTATACAGGGGTGCCTGGGTGACTCGGTTAAGCATCTGACTTTGGCTCAGGTCATGATCTCACAGTCCGTGAGTTCGAGCCCCGCGTCAGACTCTGTGCTGACAGTTCAGAGCCTGGAGCCTGCTTCAGATTCTGGATTCTGTGTCTCCCTCTGTCTCTGCCCCTCCCCTGCTCACGCTCTGTCTCTCTCTCAAAAATAAATAAACGTTAAAAAAAAATGTGTACAAAGTTCATGGCACAGTGCCTAGTATATAGTAGATACCCAATACATGGTCACCTTCGTTGTTAATATGCACAACTGACTGGTCCCCTGTCCATCTTCCTCAACCTCTTACCCCTCTATTTCCAGACTTTGAGAAGTCGAGATTCAAATTGAGATCAAAGTTCCAACTATGCACCAAGCCCTGTGATTAGGGTTTTAATGATCTGATTGTTTCTCACATTATCTAATTTATTTCTCACAAAAAACCCTATGAGCACTACTTTTATCCCTATCTAATTTGTGACAAAACTACAGACGGTTCAATTTTTCTCAAACTTATTCAGCTCATTAATGGAAGTTTCATGATCAAGCCTAGTTTTTCTGATATCAGTCCTGCACCCATTCTGTGTACCCACCCTGCAAGCTGTATTCTTCATCATCGTCATCGTCATCGTCATTGTCATTGCAACCACTGATGAACACCTATTCTATATGTACATGCGGGTGCTCCTGGACTTTGTTTTCTATACCCCATATAAAGCCATTTCTACCCACATTTTACACTTACTTAGTTCTTCATTCCTTCCCTCACTTCATACCTTTCATCTGAGATCATTTCCTATCTGCTTAAAGTATATTTTTAAGAGTTCCCATAGTGAGGATCTACTGGTGGAAGATTTTCTGGGTTCTATTTCTCTAAAACTAACTGTATTTATTCCCATTGCTAAAAGATATTTCCACTGGGTATGGAATTGGCCGATGTTTTCCAGTACATTTACAAGGTCATTCCACTGTGCCCTGACTCCAACTGTTTCTGTTGAGAAGTCATCTGTCAGCCTGTCCCTCTTTTGTGTTAAATCTCTCCACTCTCCTGCTTACAAAATCTTTTCTTTGTTTTAGGTGCCCTACAGTTTCATTGCATTATGTTTTTCTTTTAATTTGGCCTGCTTAGAATTTCTAGGGCTTCTGAGGATTGTTCTTTCCTCAGTCCTGGAAAGTTCTCAGCCGTTACCTCTTCATATTATTGGCTTTGCTCCATTCCCTCCCCTCCCTCACCTCCAGTATTCCTCCTCCTCTCCCTTCTCTCCTCTCCTCTCCTTTGTTTTTGGAGTTGTAATTAGACTACTTCTCACTCCTCACTCTATCTTTTAAGTCTCTTAGCCTCATGTTCGTATTTTCATCTTTGTCTCCTTATCTGGGTTAATTATCAATAATTTTACTTTTCCATCTTCAAATTCACTACTTCTCTCTTAACCTTTGTCTAAACTCATATTAAATCTGTCCATTGAGTTTGTAACTCCAATGATTATATCTATGTTTCATTTTTAGGAGTTCATTTTCTAATCTACTTTTTACTTACTCATTTTAAACCTCCTGCATTTTCTTGGGATGCCTGGGTGGCTCAATCAGTTAAGCACCAACTCTTGGTTTTGGCTCAGGTCATGATCTCGTGATTCGTGGGTTTGAGTCCCAAGTCAGGCTCCACACGGTGTGGACCCTGCTTGGGATTCTCTCTCTTTGGGATTCTCTCTTCCTCTCTCTCTACCCCTCATCTTCTCTCTCTCTCTCTTTCTCTCTTTCTCAAAATAAATAAATAAACTTTAAAAAAGTAAACTTCCTCTTATTTCTTAAATATATTAAATGTAATTTTTTCATTCATTGTATAATCCTAATATCTGAAGCTTTTCAGTTTGGTTGTCTCATTCTATGTTCTGTGTGTGTGTGTGTGTGTGTGTGTGTGTCCTGTTTCCTTGTATGTCTAGTGATTTTTATTTTTTTATTCTTTTTTATAAATCTTTTTTTAATGTTTATTTATTTTAAGAGAGAAGGAGAGAGCAGGAGAGGGGCACAGAGAGGGAGAGAGAGAATCCCAACCAGGCTCCCCCACTGTCAGCACAGAGCCCAACACAGGGCTCTATCTCATGAACTATGAGATCATGACCTAAGCTGAAATCACAAGTTGGATGCTTAACCGACTGAGCCACCCAGGCGCCACTGTCTAGTGATTTTTAAATCAGAGTTGCTCATTTTCATGGAGCTTTATAGAAAGTGCTTAAAGCCTAGGATGGACGTGGTTTCGTTTTGAGAGAATTTGTGTTCTCGCCTCTCAGGTGCCTGGGATCACTACCAGGATGGGGCCACTTTAAGCTAAAGTTTTGGCTTGAAGTTCTTTGGGTTCCCAGGTTGTGTTAATTCAGGCTACAAACTGTCCTTGGTGACAAATTCTCAGAAGAAACTTCCTTTTCACTTCCACCCGGCCCCAGGTCCAAGACAGGCAGTGCTCCTTGTGGTCTCAGGAGGGGACATTGATTTCCAGTTCACTCTTACTTTTACTTCCTCATCTCAGAATATATTAAATCAATGTGCAATTGTACCTGGTTCAACAAACATCCTCAAGTCCGAGCTGGCTTCACCCTCTGCTCACCTTCCTGAGTCTTTGTCTTCACTTATTTCCTGGCTGAGTATACCTTATTTTCTTGCCAACTCATAAATGCATTTAGGGTTCTCTCAATCCAAGATTTTTAGTTGCTTCCAGTAAGAGAATCGTCCTTTTGGCCCACAGTGTTGCTGGAAATGGAAATTCTGGGGCCTCAGCTTTTCTGTCTTCAAAATGGGCCACTATCCCTGCTCTCCAGGTTAGTTGGAGGACCAAATGGGCCAACAGTTTTGTAACTAAGCTGTAAACAAATGTTCCTGCTGTGAGAAAACAGGATGGAACACCTCAGAAAGCAATGGGGATGCACAGGAAGGCCCAGTGTCCAGGGCTTCACGGGAATCCAACCCCAAGAAAAGTCCATCATTTCATGCCACAAAGACCCTTTGCATTGCTTGGTTGACCTCAGCATCTGATGCCACAACACTCTGTTCCCTACAAGCAAAGAGATGTGGGAACACAGGCTTCAGAGACAAGGTGGCCTAAGAGACAGGCTTTGAAGGGGCTTCAGACAGGGTTAGGAAGAGACTGGGAGAGAGCATGTCAAGCAGAAGGAACAGCACAGACCAAAGCACAGAGGCCTGCAAAGGTAGAGTGATTGTGGGGAACTATGGGTCATCCCATGAGGGGAGTGAGGGTGAGGTTAGAAGGGAAGGGGGGCACTGGATAGTTGATGCCTCAAATGCCCGGCTGAGTAATTTCCTCCCCACTCTTAGACACCAGGGAGCCCTGGCAGGTCTGTGAGCAGGAGAGTGTCACCATCAAGCAAACTGAGGCAGCAGCTATGTCTGCTTCATTCATCAATTTATGTCCAGCACCTAGCACTTTGCAGGTACCCAACAAACATTTGATGAATGGCTGGCAGGCTGGCTGGCTGGACGGGTGAAGTCTTTGGCCTGACCTCTTTAAACTGAGGCCATACAATGCATCTTTGCTAGTTTTGTTTGGCTTTGGATGGGAGTTTAAATAATTTTTTTAATGTTTATTTATTTTTGAGAGAGAGTGCAAGCAGGGAGGGGTAGAGAGAGAGGGAGATAAAGGGTCTGAAGCGGGCTCTGCACTGTCAACACGGAGCCCAATGCAGGGCTTGAACTCACAAACCAGGAGATCACGACCTGAGCCACCCAGGTGCCCCATGGGACATTAAGTAATTTTAAATAATTTAAATTATTATTTTAATAATATATTTAATGATATATTAATTATATATTAATAATATATTTAATAACATAATAATTTTAATAAACATTTCTAAGCATGAATTCAGGGGCTCCCTGAGGGATCCATCCTGTTATTGGTTACTCGCTGGCAGTTCCAGATTCCTCGTTGTCCTCAAAGAGCTTCTCTAGACATTCCCAGGCAATTCCCCGGACATCCAGACACTTTTCTGACTCCTCCCATTGTTACTGCCTTTTCAGCCTAGCACAGCTCCCCAGTTAGGTGTTTGGGAAACAGGTCTCACCTCCTAGCCACAGGGATGAGCTCACAGTCCAGGCTGAGTCCATTGGCCTCTGTAATTGGTCCAAACATGGCCGTGGGATGAAAGATGGCTAGTTGGGTCCTTCTCCAGTGTGTTTTCTGAATGGAGCTTATGGAGAAAGGTCATCTTTCCTCTAGAGTCACTAAACTGGACGGGCGTGATTCTGGAACTGCCTGGGGTCATAACCTCCTCCCAGGTCTGTTTTGCACACACATGGAGGCAGCATGCAGAGTGGAATTGAGATTATAAAATGGAGAGAAAAAGATGGGGGGGGGGGGGGTAGGAGGGAGCAGTGCTGTCCAAGCCCCCTACCTCCCATCTCTAAGGATTCTGGCCCTGGGCCCTGGAGGGGCCAGTTGATCACATTAACTCTTTCCCCCTTAAGAAAATTTGAGTTGGAAGTATGTCATTTACAATCAAAAGGATTTCGAGGAATTCAGAAAACCGAGTGCTATGTTACTTTGACAATATCTGTGGACTTCTTTGTTTATTTATTCAATCAATCGCAGTCGAAATGCACAGTTTTTCATTAATTTCCTCTGGCAACTAGTAGCACAGAATTTTTCCAGATACCACATCTACTTTCTTTCAGCTGCCTGTAACCCAGGACCTCAGGCCAGGTGCTCTGACCACCAAGCATTCTGTGTGTGTGTGTGTGTGTGTGTGTGTAGCCACTGAACTTTCTCAAGGCCACTCTGGCTCTGAACACCACACACACATGCACACCAGTCCCATCACCATCACCGCCACCCTCACTGTGCACATACACACACACACACACACACACACACACACACACACTCCACCTAGGGGGTGCAGCTCACCCAGAGGAGTTGCCTGGAGCTCCACCATAGTGAGAGGCCTGCCCTCTCCAGGTGCATCTAGCATGCTTCCCATCAAGGTGAACTTATCATGCCTTCTTCTCTCACTGCCCAGGCACCGAGACCGCCATCTTGCAGCTGAAAACACTGAGGCTCGGAGAGGCTCAGGTGCTCCAAATCCTTCCACCAGCAGGAGGTGGAGCTGGAAACCGAGCGTGGGTTTCCCAGTGTGTGTCCAGGATATTTTTTCTGGAGACTATGAGATTCATAGAAGAGGCTGAGGGCAGAAGGCCTGGATGCGGGGGGCACCCATTCTGCTGAGTTGACCTCAGGCAATTACCCAACCTCTCTGAGGCTCAACTGTGATCTCTTTGGGGCATGAGAGAGTGCTTGGTCAGTGCCTGGCACAGGTTTAGCTATTATTATTTATACACGATGAAGAACAGATTAGTACGATGGAGGGAGCGGTGACAACAGAGGGGTGTGTGGAACTATGAAGGGTATCACGAGGAGGCTCCTTTGTCCTGAGGGAGAATTCTGTCTCTGATAATGGCATTACTAATCTACCTGTGTGATAAAATACCATAGGACTATACCAGAAACATGCCCCAAAGACCAGCGCACTCACACGCTGGTGAAATCTGAGTTAAAGTCTCTAGTCTAGTTCATCGTATCGTGCCCACCAATTTCCTGGTTTTGATAATGCACATAATTATGTCAGATTTCACCACTGGACCAAGCTGGGTGATGGGTCAGTGGGACCCCTCTATGACTTTTGCAATTTCTTGTGAGTCTATACTTATTTCAAAATAAAATTGTTTTTCAAAGAAATCTAGGCAAAAAAAAAAAAAAATACGGAAACTGCCTGCAACTTTCCTTTGTAGATACCATCCAGCGTAATTTTCACTCATCCCTACTTTGAAATCACAGTGGTTGATAGATGTAGTGGTTGGTTAGATCTTATTATTTAATGCATTCAGAACAAAGCACGTGCATTTCTAAATCTCAAACTTGACTTTAAATATCTCGATAATTGTATTTCAATATAATCCATTTCTTTTCATTTTTTAAAGTTTATTTATTTATTTTGAGAGAGAGAGAGAGAGAGAGAGAGAGAGCATGTAAGAGTGGGGGAGGAGAAGACAGAGAGGGAGAGACAGAATCCCAAGCAGCTTCCGCACTGTCAGTGCAGAGACCGATGTGGAGCTTGAACCATGAGATCGTGACCTGAGCCGAAATCAATAGTTGGACAGTTAACCACCTGAGCCACCAGGCACCCCTAATCAATTTCCTTTGTAATCTTCCGGTTTTATTTTATGCATTAAGAAAACGTGGTTGTAGGAAGGGATCCTTTGGCTTCCACAGCACAGCAAAGCTTAAGAACCTTGCCTGGGGTATGGAGTGTAAGCTGACCACCATGGTCCAGATGAGGAAACTGAGGCCCAGACAGGGGCGTTAACAACACCTCGAGGCCTCTGATTTTCAGACTCACGTGGAAGGAAATCTCTGTTCCAGGAGAAAAAAGAAAGCTCCTCTCATTGCCACCGGCCACCTCTAGATGAGTGTTTACTCTGCCAGGTGGAGTCCATCTGGGTCCACTCAGGGGCCGCGCAGTGGCTTCTGAGACAGAGAACAATGCCACATTGTGGCCCTGGCTTCAGATGAAAGAGAAACTTGGCCTGATTGCCCAGGCAGCGGCGACTGTCCTCTTAATATTAATACAAGGAGGGTGTGCCCCTGGCCCACACCCTTGCCACTTTCACCGTTGTGGCGGTTGTGTAGAATGTGATCCCACTGCCTTCTAATGGATGGTCAAAGGCCAGCATGCCGGGCACTTTTATTGTCAGTTGCCTCAATAATCTTTAACCTCCCGCTGGCCAAAGGGCTGAAACCCAGAAAGACAAAACAAACATGGGTTGGGCACCAGAGTAGAATGACTCAAGAGAATCAGAACTGGAGGAAGATGGTGCACCCCCCCCACCCCCGGCCATGCCCTCCCAACACCCCCATACCACAGAGCTGGTCTGAATACTGGGGAACAAGTACTGAGGCCCACGTCCTGGATGCCATCACCATGTGTCCCTTGCTGGTGGTGGAATGCAGGATCCTGAGTAGTGGCTATTCGCTTGTCACTGCAGGTTCAGGGAAAGAAGGCAGATGCCACCCCAGCCATGCTCACATCCCTAGCCTGTGGCCGAGATGCAAGGCTGGCTGGGCCTGCTCCAGGAGCAACACTTCTGCTGGGGTTAGTCAAGGGGGGGAGAGGGGCTGGGTGAGCAGTGGGAAGGGTGGACATCAGACAGGCCCAGCTGACCCAGGTCCACCATTCATCTGACCATCCTCCTGGAGCCTCAGTTTCCTCCCTGTCAAATGGGAACATTAACATCTCCTCTCAGCCTCGGCACTGGCCGCTGCCATTGCTGAGCAGTTACTATCACCAAGGACACACTGCTTCAATTCTCACAACACCCAAAAAGTAGGCCTCACTATCCCCATTTTGCAAATTGGAAAACATAGTGTAGAGAGCGGACTTGCCCAATGGCGATGCCGAGAGCTGAACCCAAGAGCCCGAGACTCAAAGTTGCCTTCTTTCGACCCCATTGCACATGACGAGCCCCCTCAGTAAACATGCACTGAGCTCTCTCATGATGGCTGTGAGGTAGGGATCATGGGTCCATTTGGAGGATGAGGACCATGAAGTCCAGTTCCTGTGCAAGTGAACAGGGGTTCCAGTTGAATCCTGGGTCATTTGATTCCATGTCCTCTTTCTTCCTATCAAACTGAGGCTGCCTACATCCAAGAGCAGCTACTGTCACCATCATTAGAAGGTTTAGACACAGAACTGGGTCTGAATCTTTTTTAAGGTGCAAAGATGGAGACCCAGGACTCCCTGATGGGCCCTGGTAACATGGAGTTCTTATCCCAGGCCACCACCTCACTCTTTGAACAGAGCCATTGTCACTGTGCAGGAGAAGGACAGACAAGTAGAACTGGACTGAATCTAACCCCATGTCCCCTCCCCAAGGGGCAGGAGCTGATGATGGAGTGGGGGGCGAATACACTAGAGATAGACAGGACATCGTTAGCCTGGACTTGATTCCTTAACCCCTTTATTTCTCAAAGCTGGGCAACTCCAGGTCTCTGCTGTGCCGGCATAACTCCCCCCTGTCACCATCCAGGGCTGGGGCCCCAGCCAAGCCCTCACCAGCCCTGCTAATAAAGTTACCTTCTGTGCCTGGGGCAGAAGGTCAGGAAAAGCCAGCAGCAATTTGAGGAAGGTTATGGTCTTGGGCTCTGCACCAGGGTGGGGCTTGGGGAGGAAGAAAGATAGGAGTGGGCAATAAAAGATAGGCAGAAAGAGACAGTGGGGGGGGGGGGCGCTGGCACAGGAACATGGCCCCCAGGGGTGCCATCTCTTTATAACCCTCAAAGGGCACATAAACAGGCATTGGCAACAGCCGTATCTCCCCCTCTGATCTGTAAATGATCATCCAGGGTCCACTACTGGCCTCAGAAACACAGCGGTGGTGGCTACACGGTGGGTGCCAGGCTCCTGGACACAGGAAAGCCCAGGATGGAAGGGCTCTCCTAGGCTCTGTTGACAGTCTGGGAGGCCCTGGGCCACTCCACTTCCCTCCTGGGGCCTCAGAGCCTGTGGCTGGTCAGCAAGGGGACCTGGATGTTCCCAGTGGAATGTAGTATCTCATAGGCCAGGGACACCCCTGTGTGCGGGGTGGTCACAGTGGGGTGAATACTGTTTTTTTTTTTATGTTGATTTTGTTTTTGAGAGAGAGAGAGCACAATCAGGGGGAGGGCAGAGAGAGAGGGAGACACAGAATCCAAATCAGGCTCCAGGCTCTGAGCTGTCAGCACAGAGCCCGACGTGGGGCTGGAACTCACGAACCGGGAGATCATGACCTGAGCCGAAGTCGGATGCTTAACCCGCTGAGCCATCCAGACTCCCTGAACTCACTCCCTTTGGATGGTGCAGATTGTCAGGGGTCACCCTTTGTAGCATAAAATGGGGCTGGACTGCAAGGGGTGGAAAGGGAAACTAATGCCTGCTATGTGGCCAGCGCTTTGGGCATTTTTGCAAATAACTTAGCAGCATCCCAAACAGCCTGTAGCATACCACAGGCACACGCTAAATGGGAATACTGTTTTTACTCATTCCAATCCTTGCTCCGGGCCTGTGAGATGTGCCTTACTATCTGGAGCCCATGAAAATGCACTGAGCAGGCCTCCAATCTCAGGGGGCTCCCTTGACCTACTCACCCCACCCCACCTCTGCCCACTGCGGTGCTCTGGAAAGCATCCTCAAGCATTTGCACCAAGGCCAAGGCCTGGCTTCCCACAGACGGCTCCCAGCTGAGGGCTGCGCATGCAGGGTCCTCATACCCACCTCAGAGGCTTTCTCTCTCTCTCTGATCTCTCTAAAATATGTGGAAGGTCATGGATGTGGACTGAGCCTTTTCGTGACGCCCTGGCCACCGGAGATCAGGTGACCGACCCTGCTGACCGTTCTCCACGTGCCACCACTTGCCCACCCCACAAGTCAGTCTCCGCCCTCCTCTGTCCTGCTCTGAGGCCCGGTGGCCGGCAGCCCGCACTTCCTGGGTGGCTCTGCCCGCCTGACTTCCTGTTGGGTGCAGCTCGTAGGAAGCCCCAGCTGGGGATGAGATGGGTAGTGGTTGAGGCCGGCGTATTCTTGGCTTTCTTAGCTTTGTCTTCGCACGACTGCAGCTCTATCAGGTGACATCCACCCCACCCCCACCCCTGAGCCGGGGCTCCCAGCCTCCCGCTGCTGCTGCTGGCGCCTGGTGCCGTGACGTTCCCGTTGGTTCCTTTAACCTGGCTCACACCTCCGCAGACCCTCTCGGTGCCACTATCCCTTCCTGAGTGCAATTCTGCTTTACTGCAGGACCTGAGCCGCCTGAGGACCAAAGCCCAACCTCAGGAAGGCTGACAGGCTGGTGGCCGCCCAGCTGTCCTTGGCCATCACCCCAGGCAGCAACAGGTGGTGACCTTGTCAGTCGTCTTTTTAGGCTGTATGTTGGCTGCTGCTTCACCCTAGCCAGCCTGTCTGGGGAGGGAAGAGAGAACAAGAGGCAGCCAGTTTCTGGGGCGGGGGAAGCAGAAGGGGTACGGTTTGCTGTGACAAGGCACACACGTGTCTCCCTAAGACCAAGAGGACCCAGAGCAAGGTGATGAGGTCTGAACTCACCCGAGACAGCCACCTTGGAGGAGAGGGGGTGCCTGCAGGCAGCCAGAGGCCATAGGAGTCTGGCCGTGGGCTGGACAAGGTTGAATAGAGCCGGCCCTGCCTTGCCAGCCACCCTGCGGTGGGGCAGCGCCCACACTCACACATGCCCCCCCCCATGAGAGCCAGCGTCTGGACAGGGCCGGCCGCCCAGGGGACCAAGGGGTCAGGGGTTAAAAGAGGGCAGGGGAGAGGTGACATGGTCCAGATGGGGCCAGAGAGCGGGGAAAAGGCAAGCCATGTTGCGTTTGGGCCCCGCCCAGTTGGGACTGGTCGGTAAATCTGGGACATCCACGTAAGGCCCACGTCCCTCAGGTTTGAAAACCCAAAGCCAAAATTATCCCGGCCGGCGAAGCGGGAATAGAACAGTGACCGGGGTGCCTCCACCTGCCTCCCCGCGCCTCTTTCCCCTCTGTGTTCTGTCCCCTCCTGTGGACACAGTGTTGCATCACCATCCTGTGCCCAAGCAGCGACATTAGAGCCACAAGCTTTCTTATCAGTGCTGCCAGTGCGTGACCGCACAGATTCACGCGGTCTTGTCGCTGCGACATAGCCCGTGGTAAGGAGGGAGCCACGCAGGAACGAGAAAGGTTCGAACCTGAATGTCGGAAGACTTGGGGTATGACGTAGCTGTGTACCTGTCTCCGATTCTTTTTTTTTTTTAATTAATTTATTTTGAGAGGAAGAGAGAGCGAGAGAGGGAGAGAGAGAGAGAGAGAGGCAGAGAAAGGAGAGGGAGGATCCCAAGCAAGCGCCCCTACGTTGGCACAGAGCTCCATGCGGGGCTCAAATTCATGCACCGTGAGCCAAAATCCAAAGTCAGAGGCTTAACTGACTGAGCCACTGTCTCCAATTCTGACACATCTAATGCACACCCACCGTATGTCGGACACCTCCAAGCCCTTCCACACACGCGACCGCATTCAGCTCTCAAAGTGACCTGGTGCCTCCCCGCACTGAGGTGTCCTCGTCTCAGACGGAGCATTCGGGGGATCCGTGTCCAGAACACTTTGGAAATGGAGCGTCAGTGAATGGCCATCTCCCTTGATGGGCTGTGCGCAGGCTGTGGCACAGAACTGGCCTCTTTATTTTGGTGCCCCAGCTCCGAGGAGAAAGCCCGACGTGGGGCGGGGGGGAGGGGGGAGCATGGGAAATATTTGCCGGGATCATGAACATGCTTCTTTTACTTTTTTGATCGATCATTTGGGGGGCTTATGCTTTTCAAATAAGAGGCTAACACAGCGTACAGGTGATTTGCATGCTATGGAAACCCAAATACGAGGATCTGCGGCCGCACCCCATGGCAGCGTGAATGAAGTCTGGGCGAAGGAACAAGACTGGAATTGAGGTAGCCTTCCCCTCCCGCCATCACCCATTTAAAAGCTCAAGGAATCAGGGAATTTCAGGGCGGAGGCAGCAGAGGTCGCCGTAGATGTGTTCCTGCTCTTGCCACAAGGGGGCACCCCTCTAGCTGGCAAACCCTTGACCCGGCACCAGGTCCCAGCTGCCCTTGCTGGTGGGAGGTCCAAGGACTGGCGACCCAGACAGAGAGCAGGTGGGGGTGCAAGGGGACTGAGGCGGGTGGAAGGCCCTCCTCTCGGAGGACCCCCTCCATGGGCTGGTTTGGACCGAGTGGGGAGGCAGACAAGCAGAAAATGGTCAGGCCCGCTGAGGTCAGGAGGTTTCTCAGGGGCCCTAAGGGAGGCCCAGGGCAGAGGCCCAGGGCAGCTGCAAGGTGTGGTCTGCACAACTGTCACACGAGCCCCAGCAAAGGAGCACCCCCTCCCCCAGTGCTGGGGGATTGTGGGGGGCGGCCACAGGAGGGTGACCTTCCGGAGTGAGAGCCTGGGCCGGCTGGCTGACCACACAGATGGGCGGCCAGGCCGGGCCTTTGTGGAGGGGTGAGAAAACACCCCCGAGCTGAGCTGGGTTCTCACCTCCGCCCACCCGTGTGGCCTCTGCTTCTACTTCCTCCCTGGACTGTCCTCAGGCGGCGAGGCCCTGGCAGGTCATTCTGCTGGAGGCCCCGGGAGGACATCCAGGAGGAAGAACATGCTGGCCCTGACCAGGCACACTGTCCCCGTTCCGTCCGTCGGGGCTCACCGTGAGGTCACGTTGCGAGGACAGGACGCGGCCCCCTGCCAGCCCAGAGCGAGGAGGCTTCTCTGCTGCCCCGGGCCCTCTGCCAGGGTGATGCTGGGACCCTGGCCACCTCCTCAGGTGGCCGGAGAGTAGAGGCTGCAGGCCTCTCTTCTCGGGAGACGGGCCAGAGTACCCGAGGGTCAGCCGGCTGAGGGCACCTGGCTCTCCTCAGCCCTGGTGGATGCTACAGTCACAGGGCACTGCCACCAAATCCCAGGTGACCGGCTGCCCTCATGGTGTCCTCACCCACTCACGGGCGATCAGCAGATTCCAGGGCACAAGCCCACCACCAAGACCCAGGCACGGCCAAGTGCCTGGGGGGCCTCTACGCACTCGGGGTCTGTGCCCAGACACGCTGAGTGTGCCACTGAGACTGGTCCACCCAAACCCTTCCTTTTGTGCATCATGCACTGACCACTGCTTATTGAGGGCACTCCTGTGCACATGCACGCACTCACCTAGTCAGATATGCGTGTGCACGCTCAGACACGCACGCACGCTCACACATGCATGCACACACACACTCAGGCTCACACATGCATGCACACACGCTCAGGCCTGCACACACACACTTACACTCAGGAATGCACACACACACACACACACACACACACACACACACACCCCAGAGCACCGACAGCCTCAGGAAGAAACAGGCTGCAGGTTTCCACGTTGTACGACGTGTCTGGAACCCCAGCTCTCTCCTTCTCCCACCCCCACCTCCCGCCTCGCTGGCCCAGCCCCCGAGACACAGGACGTCTCTTCTCTGTCCCAAGACCTACCCCTCCATTCAGGTCCCGGTATGAGCAAGCCCCTCTTCTTCCCCAGCACCTCCCTGGGGCCCTGACCTGGTTCCTGGGAAGTCTCTTCAGGAATCGAAGGGGCTCCATGCACCCAGACACAGACCCTGGCTTCAGGCTGGCACGTGGGTTCAAATCCTGACCTCACCTACCCTTTGCTTCCTGTGTGAACACAACTCACCCCCCACTTCTGAGCCCCCACTTCTTTGTGTTTGTTTTGTATCTCAAGTACCTGCATAGGTGGAAACATGCCTGCAGCACGTCTTCCGCTCCAGCCTAATTCCAGCTGACTTCAACTGCTGCTTCCTCCGGGAAGCCCTCCTTGATCTCCCCGGTCAGCCAGTGACTTTGCCTTCCGGCCACATTGCCCCTGTCCCCTCCTGTTCCTATGTCTGTCTCTCCTTAGGCACTGTGACTCCCCGAAGGCAGGGGCTCGTATGACCCTGGCACCCACTGTTAGAAGCCACTCAAAGCCAGGCCCTAGAGACCCTATTGTCCCTGGAAGGCACTGGAGGGAACAGAAAGGAAACGGGACAGCAGGCTGTGGAGGGGTGCCTGCCTCTCCCGGCAATGTGGAAGACACGGCTTTTTCCATATGTTTCTCTCCCCTCCTCCTTCCTCCCCTCCCCTCGGCCCCCACTCCCCGCAGCATTTGCCTGAGGAGCGAACTTTGGGTTTGGCAGCGACCCCAGGACTCCGTGTTTCTCAGTTCCTTCCAAGGCTCCAGGAAGCATCTTCCTGCCCAACAAAGTTTGGATCGTGGGGACTCTGTGAAGGGGGCTCCCCTTTCCCAAGGTGGTTTTCCCTCCCAGGCACCCCCGTTTCCTGCCTCCTACTCTCCAGGGTATTGGAAACAAGGTCTGGGAAGCAGCCAGCTGGCCTGAGCCAAGAGCCCCCAGCCAGTCTTGCCCTGGGAGGCTGGCCCCACCCAAGGGTACCTCCTGCCCTGCCTTCGTCCCCTGTGTCCCAGCCCTCCTCCTCCCTGGGACTGGAGCCTGACCCCCAGCCCCTGGCCACTTGAGGCTCATGCTGCCTCTGTACCCCCTCAAAGCTCTCACCTGCTGCAGCTCTGACCCCAGACCCTGGCCTCAAAAACCACCCCGTTTCAGGGAAGAGAGCAGGCCACAAACTGAGACATTGAGGTTTGAGCTTGGCCTGTTATGTCACCGTGAGACAGGGGCCTCAGCGTTCTCATATGCAGAATGCGGACTGTGGCCCCGAGCCAGAGATTCAGGTGAGCTCACGTGCCTGTTCCCATCCCTCCCACGCTGCTTCTGTTCCTCCCACAAGCCTCCACCCCGTCCACCCCTGCACCCTGAGGCTGGCCATGCCCAGCCTGGACCCCCCCTCTCCCCTCCTTCCCCGTTCTGGTGTCTCCTTCTCCAGGAAGCCCTCCTGCTGTCCAGCCTCAGAGATGGTCCTCCCCTTGAGTCCCTCAACTTAGCATCAAGCCCCAAGCTTCCCCAAATTGCCTCCGAGAGGAGTTTCACTCCACACCCAGCAACGTGTGCTGCCCACAGGGGTTTGTTCAGGGTGTCTGAGGCCTCAGGGGGTCCAAGGAGCCCTGATTCCACCCCCCTTGGGGCTGCAAATCACTCCACCTCTCAAATCTCAGCTTCGGTTTCCTCCCCTGTACAATGGGTATAGAAAAGGTGCTTCCAGAGTGCAGGGAGGGCTCAGGAAGGAAGGCACCAGGGTGCTGAGCCCGGCACCGGGCACCTGGCACGTGCAACTTAGAAAATAAAGCCCGGGGGCGCCTGGGTGGCTCAGTCGCTTGAGCGTCCTGCTTCGGCTCAGGTCATGATCTCGCAGTTCGTGGGTTCAAGCCCCGCGTCGGGCTCTGTGCTGACGGCTCGGAGCCTGGAGCCTGCTTCTGATTCTGTGTCTCCCTCTCTCTCTGACCCTCCCCTGTTCGTGCTCTGTCTCTCTCTGTCTCAAAAATAAATAAACGTTAAAAAAAATTAAAAAAAAAAAAGAAAGAAAACAAAGCCCAAACCCCCAGGCCTGTCTCACTTCCATCTTAAAGAAAGGCCATCTGGTGGTCACCCCCCTGAATCCCCATCCCAGGCCAGTCTGTTATGATAGACAACTCCAGCAGCCCACCTGCCTGTCCCCTCTTCTTGTGAACTTGAGCTCCCCCCCCACCCCCGGGGACCATCAGACACAGCCCCAAGATGGGCTCCTGTGGGTCTAAAGTTTGATCCAGACGCTCAGCGCTCACGAAGGAGCCCAGACGGCCAAGTCCAGGGCAGCAAGAAAGCCCCGCTGGCCAGGTTCAGCCCAGCGTCGCGCGCAGAGGAGACCAGAGCATACGCACCGGGTCTGCCTTGGCGTCTGGCTGAAACCAGGGGACTGGCACGTGGGGAGGGAAGTGGGGGACAGGCCTGGCCTCTCCTCCTCTGCTGCTCGGGGGCCACAACCGCTGGGGAAGACGCGTCGCAAATACACAAAGGCGTGAGAAGATGTACCTATTAGCACATAGAAGGGGCCGCCCTGGGGTCTCTGCCTGCTGCTCTGCCACAGCAAAACACCACCGAGTCGGGGGGCTTACCCAGCACACACGCATTTCCCGTGGCCTGGAGGCTGGAGTCCAAGTTCAAGGTGGCTACAGAGTTGGTTTCTTCTGAGGCTCTCGTGTCGTCTCGTAGGTACCGTCTTGCCACGTGCCCGCGTGGCCTGTCTTCAGTGCGTGTGGCCAGAGGGAGAGCTTTCCAAGGCCTCTCTTTTTGAGGACACTAACCCTATCCGATCAGAGCCCCACCCTCATGACCTCACGTGACCCTAATTACCTCTCCAGAAGCCCCATCTCCAAATATGACCACATGGGGCCGTTAGAGCTTCAACGTAAGAGTTTGGGAAGAACACATGGGGCGCCTGGGTGGCTCAGTCGGTTAAGCATCCGACTTCAGCTCAGGTCACGATCTCTCAGTCCGTGAGTTCGAGCCCCGCGTCGGGCTCTGGGCTGATGGCTCAGAGCCTGGAGCCTGCTTCCGATTCTGTGTCTCCCTCTCTCTCTGGCCCTCCCCCGTTCATGCTCTGTCTCTCTCTGTCCCAAAAATAAATAAACGTTGAAAAAAAAATTTTTTTTTTTAAATTGAAAACAAGAATTGGGGGGGTACAAACATTCAGGCCATACTGCCTGGTGACAGTGGCAGAGTCACGCTGGCTCTAAACTCTGTGCCCAGCTCAGACACCAGGGTGCCTGCCCCATTGTCAGGAGAGTCAGAAGGGAACACGAGAGAGAACTGTCCCCCAGAGCGTCCTTAGTCAGCACCTCACTTGTCCCCTGGAATTGCAGCCCTGGGAGGGCAAGGGCTGACCACTTGGGTGCTCGGGATGTCCCCACAGGCCTCCTCCCAGGTACACACACAGGAATATCCCTGTGCACGCATACCCATGTTTGCACGGGGATATCCAGGCCTGTCCTTGAGGACACACGTGTTGTTTTGCGGTCATGTGGACACCGGAGATCACGTGTGAACACACACACCATCGTCCCCTACACTCTCCCCTACATTTGGCAGTTTTATGACAGCGTTTTCCGCCAACTTTGAAAACCTGTCCTTGTCCTACCGTTTCAAGATTCCTAGCTGGCTTTTAAGAACCCAAGCTTGCAGAAGCAAACAGGAGCTTGAAAAGGAGTGTGTGCGGATGGTGTCTGAGTCATCAGGAACTTCGACATCAATCAGTTTAACTGGCAGGTTCAAGGGCCCAGCGAGCGTCTCATTATCAGAGTTGCCTAGAATGGCTCCCCAGGTGTCAAGACGGAGCCCTGGGGACAGGCAGGTTTTCCAGTGACCCAGAAACCCGGCGGCCCTGCCTGGGGAGGACTGGGAGCCCCATTAGTCCACCCCCTGTGCCCCGTCCCCGCTCCAAGACTAATACAGAACACAGGCGTGGCCCGACTGTCATTTGAGTCCAAGGTCCTCGTGTATTAGTCGTGTGGCCCACAGCGGATTACCTAACTCCTCTGAGCCTCAGTGTCCTCGTCTGTCACGTGGGGATGATCGTGAAGATTACATGCAATGATGTAGCGAAGGTGCCTGGAGTGCAGACTAGATGTCAACGCTCATTACTGCTATTGCTGCCGTTGTCATTGCTATCAGCCTGGAGGTTTGGGGGGCTGGGCTCCCCAGACTCCATTTGCCTGAAAGATGAAGAGGCCTCACAGGGAGGAACCATCTTGACGAACAGGTGCAGGAGGCCCAGGGCTCAGCCCTGGAGAGGTGAGCGGAAGCGCAGGGCCCGGGTCCCCCCACTGCTCCCACATGGCTGCATCCTTGAGGTCCAGAGCTTGCTTACACGTCAGGGACACTGGGGCGACAGTCCACGCCCGGGGTCACGTGGAGTAGGTGGCCCGGGCTCCGGCAGCCACAGGAGGCAATGTCTGAGGGTCTCCCGGGGGAACCAGACCCGGAGAGGAGGAGAATGACAGGCACTCAAGGACCCCTGGAATCCTCTAGAAGCCCTCTCAGTTGGTGGGGGGGGTCTTCTTCCGGCTACAGCAGGCGGAGCAGAACCATGGAAATACCGCCCGGCTCCTGGATCCTAACTCTGTGTCCCCTGATTTTGTGGAATGGAAAACATTTTTGTTTTTCCTTACTGGGGTGGGGGGGGAGTGAGCTGGGAAATTCAGTGTGAGCTCCCATGAGGACGATCCAACCACCTCCCACCCCTCTGTGTTCCCGAGGATGGCCGCTACGATGCCCCTTTTCCCACATAGACCTGTAAGGAAGGATGATGTTCGCTGGCTCAATAAATGTTTACTGCATACTCTGCACATGCCAGACCCTGGTGATTCTGCGTCGAGCAAGCCAGACCCCGTGGCCCTGCCCCAGGAGTTCACGGGGTACAAGGAAGTTATCGACGATGTTTTGGTTCTCACGTTAGACGGTGGACCCGGGGGTTTGTGACTTACAAGCATAAAAGGTAAACACACTGGGCCAGTCGCGAGTGGATGGCGTAAACCAAGGACCCTAATTATCTGGTCCTGTGTTCCCCAGGTCCTCACAAGAATTAAAACAGAACGAAATGCCGCCTGTAGGGAGCCTGGCTCCGAGGCAGCACTGGATGAATGCCTCCCCCATCTTCCTTCCTGCAAAATATGACATTTCCCTTGCTTCTACCAAGCAGAGTTGTGCCATCCTGGTGAATTTTAGAAGAGACAAGAAGCACGTCTCCCTGCTGAAGAATCCGCGTTTGCTCCGGAGTCCCTCGGTCCCCACACGGGCCGGAGACAAGAGTCTACTGCAGCGGTCCGTGCCGGGCCCACCCAGCACCTCGGTTGTCCCCGGCAAGGCCGCTTGTGCCCAGCGAGCCCTCAGCACACCGACACGTGCGGCACCAGCCACAGGAAGCAGCTGCAGCTCCGGGGGGGTGACGAGGACAGGAGCTGGGACTCCCAATCACCATGGCCACCGCACTAGTCAGGCTTCCCCCGGACAGGCAGAGCCAGTATCTGTTGCTGAGGGATTTATTATAAGGAATGATTATTTATTGTATTATTTTATTATAAGAAGTGATTACGGAAGCCGATAAGTCCTAAGCTCTGCAGTCAGCCAGTGGGACCCTCAGGAGAGCTGATATTCTGATACCAGTCCAAACCTGAGGCCTGGGACCCAGGAGAGCCAACTGGGAGGTTCCCATGTGGTCCAGTAGGCTCAAGGCCCAGGGAGAACTTATGTCTCAGTTCGAGTTCAAAGACAGGAAGAAGCCAACGCCCCAGCGTAATAGCAGTCAGGAGGAAGAATTCCCTCTCACTCGGGGAAGGGTCTGCCTGTCTGTTCCAGTTAGGCCTTCAACTGATTGGATCTGGCCCACCCACACTGGGGAGAAAGATCTGCTTTGCTCAGTCTACGGACTTAAATGTTAATCTCATCCAAAAAAACACCTTCACAGGAATACCCAGAATAACGTTTGACCAAGCATCTGGACACCCCATGACCCTATCGAGTTGACATATCAAATTAACCATCACAGCTGCCAAGAGCCCCTTCGGGAGCTCAGCATCAGAGCCCTGCTTGCCTGGACCCATAGCCTGGGCCTGGCAGGACTGCACTTGGCGTTATGGCCCCGGCCCACACCAAAGACGGTACGGGAAGCCGCCGTGACGGTCCTGGGTGGTGCACTGAGGGTGCCGAAGGCTCCATCATGCCCTCTCCTCTGGGAGTAGGTCGCCGCATTTGGCAAATAAAAACACCAGTAACGGTCAATTTCGGTACATTTACTTAAAAGTACTTAAAATTGCTAAAATTAACTAAAATCACTTAAGCAAATTTACCAGTAAAGGTAAATTTCAGGTGGATGACGAGCAACTATCTAGGCTCACGTATATACCACTTGCTACACTCCTGACTTCACTGCTGTTTTTCCTGTACTCTGATGCCTGTTCTCCTTCAGCTTTCGGGGATGAACAGAGAGACCAGGAATGGGGCCGGGATCCCCACCCTGCCCTACTCTGCATGAATCACCCTTACGGCGGCCCCACAGCGTAGGCAGGGCCCCCATGCGGTTTCGTTTCCCACGTCAGCCTTCCCCCCACCCCCCACCTCCCCCGGCAGAATTCTCTCTGTCTCTGTCTCTCTATCGACCTCTCTCGCCTCGGCCCTAGGTGCTTCGTTCCCTAGGCATTCAGCCCTCGGAATCAGACCGTGTTGGTGAGCACAGGCTCATTGCTCCTGTCCCCTGGCCAGCAGCCTAAACAGCTCCGGTGAGTGCCCCTGGGGTGTCTCCTGCAGGCCAGATGCTCTGAGTGCAGAACATGAAGAGTCTGTGACAGAAATGTCAGTACCCTGATCACCCGTTAGGGGAGAGGCTTCTGTTTTGGGGACCTACACACCTCAAACTGTCAGGCAGACCAGCCCGGCCAGTGTCTGACCGGCCCTTAGAGGTGAGTATCCTGGACCGAGAACTGGCAGAGCCTGCCCCACCCCCACCCCCACCCCCCGCCCAACCTCCTTCCCCAGAAGGTCCTGGCGAGACCTTGGGCAGCCTACGTCACCCTTAAGCTCCTTTCCTCCTCCTCGGCGATGGCGAGAGTCCCGCCTGTCAATCAATCCAAAGTTTGTTCTTTACTCCCTGATTCTGCGATTCTGTATACGGGGAAGGCAGACAATCTGGCAGGGGTCAAGATTAGCAGGATGGAGAGACTCAACCAATATCCAATCTGCCTCGGAATAAACATGCATCCATTTGTTCAACAAATAGCAAAGGTTTGCTCATTGATGGTGCTTAGAACAAAATCACCCACACACTCGCAATGCTCGCAAATGCTGACTTTCAGGGATGCCAATTTCATGGTGAAAATACTGGAAAGGTGGTTTGGTCTTCTGAGATGCGATATTGATCGGCCGAGCGTCTCTGGCTACTGCCAGAAATGGCCGAAGGATCTTGACAGTGGACGGACCCACGTCTTGCCGTCTTATCTGTGTCGTGGGTAGAGGAACCAATGGCAGAGAGAAAGAGGGTCACAGAGAGAGAGGGGGATGAATAGAAACCACTGACCCTCTGCCTCCTGCCTGGACCCCATAGGACGTGAAGTGAATCCTTGCCGGGCAACAAGTGGGCCATTGACCAACTCCCCCACCTGCTGTGAAGTCCAGCACCACCTTGGTGCTGCCACATTTGCCCCCAAATTATCACCAAGCTCCCCGCAAGAATAGCTTCTAAGGTCTTCAGCCCCTCCACCGCGGTAATAAAAGCCATTCAAACCCCCAAGAACCACTAACCTTCAAACTGAGAGAATTCTGTTTTTAAAAAAAAAATTTAAAGCTTATTTATTTCTTTTGAGACAGAGAGAGAGAGAGCGTGCATGGGAGGGGCAGAGAGAGAGGGAGAGGGAGAGAATCCCAAGCAGGCTCCGCACTGGCAGCACTGAGCCCGATGCGAGGCTCCGACTCACCAGCTGTGATAACATGCTGGTTATCACAGAGTCCAATGTTCAACTGAATGGGCCACCCAAGTGCCCCCAAACTGAGAGAATTCTAACAAATCACCGACACCCAGTATCTTAGCCCATATGGTACAGATGGGGAAACTGAGGCTCGGGGAAGGAAAGCGCCCTGCCAGAATTGTGCAGGTGGGCGGTGTGGCTGACAGAGGACCGCCTGCTACGGTAACAAGATGAAATAAAGAGATCTTTAAAGGACTCCCTGGCCCCATCACGTGACTCCTGCCCCCCAAAGCACCAAGAGCCCAGTTTGGACGGTGCAGAAAGCAATGACTCCATCACCACAGCTGGCAAAGCCATTTTCACCGGCCCTGCTTTGGGCCACGGGGGACTCTTAGGAGTCGCTACACCAGGAATTATTAATAGTATGGCTCCAGGAAACAAGACATCGATTTCAATGGGACTCTCCCTCCAGTTTTTAGATGGGGAGAGCTGGATGATGGAAAGAGTCTCTGCTGAGACCACACACACATCAAGCTGGCTTTGGCAATGTCTGGGACCCAGGCTGCAGGTGGAACCCAGCTAGCCCCTCCATCAAACCCTGGGTCTCTGTGCCTGATAAAAGGACGGCCCAAACGGACAGAGGAGACGAATTCCAGGAATTTGATCTTTCAACACCTAAGGAGGTGGAGCCTGGGGCAAGAAATTCCCTCCTGCCTCTTTAAGTGCCTTCGGAGCTTCTAGGACTTGACATCTTTATGCCCCCTTCTGTGGGCATAGGGATGGATGCGTCCAGAGAGGCAGGAAGCACCTGCTGTGTCTCAGGCTGGCAGCCCCTGGGGCCCCAGAACTCTCCTGGCCTCGGGACACTGTGCCTGCCCTCTCTTTTGGGGCGCACATCACCCCATCTGACACCTGGCCTTTGATGTGTCCGACTGCCCCACCAGACCAGGATGTTCATGGGCAGAGACTAACACAGAATAGGGTCAAGTAAAGATGAGGTCGTAAGGGTAGACACTAATCTAACATGACCTTGTCCTTATCGAAGAGGAAAGTTGGACACAGACACCCACACCGGGGCAACGCCGAAATTAGCCTGCTGCGGCTGCAATCCAAGAGCACCAAAGACGGCCAGCAAGCAGCCAGAAGTTCGGGGAGAGGCCAGGAACAGAGTCTCCCTCCCCGCCTCCGAAGGAGCCAGCTCAGCAGACACCTTGATCTTGGACTTCCAGCCCCCAGAGCTGTGGGGATATAACTTCCTCTTGTTTGAGCCTCCTCGAGCGTGGTTCTTTGCTACAACAGACCTAGCGGCTGTGTACCGATTTGGGGGGGAGTTTGGTGGGATTCGGTGCAGAGGGAAGTGAGGTACCTGCCCGCATCCTGCCTCGGAGGAAGGACGGGCTCCGAAGTTGGACGTCGACGCGAACATCGTCACCCGCCGAGCGCTGCCGGGCAGCAGCCACGCTTCAGCCCTTTCCGTGTTTCCTCACCTGCCCCTGCGAGGCAGGCCCTCGACTCGCCCTCCCCGTAGGGGTGAGAAAACGGGTCAGCGGCCGGCCGGCTGGGGAGGAGGCGGGATTTGAACGCAGGCAGCTCAATCCAGAGGCCACCGTCCAGTGAGGCAGGCGTGCGGGTCCCCGTGCTGCCTCTTAGCGGCTGTGCTATTTGAGCAAGTAACGCACCTCTCTGAGTCTCGGGCTCGCCATCCGCGAAAGGGGGCCGCCGCGGCCTTCCTCGGGAGGTGGCGAGGGGAGGACCCAGGTGCCCGGGACCGAGCCTGCGCGGGGGCTTCCTTGGGGAGTGAATAGGGCACGGGAGCCGATCGTGATTGTTCCCGGAGGAGGCGGGCGCGCTCAGGGCCACCTGAGAGGCGCAGGGGGCAGCAGTGGACAGGGAGGGGCGGGCAGGGAGCAGCGCCTGCAGGGGGAACACCTGGCAGGGGGGCTGCTATTTGCCCAGACCCTGCTGCCCACGCCCTGGCTCTCGATTGCAGGGCACCTCTTGGCAAGCTCGTGGGAAAGGGTCTCTTGGTCCTCTGCCACATTCGGGAGAATTCGGTGCTTGGACGCGCGTCATCTGACCTCAGCATGCCGGGTACCCCCTGCCCCGCCTCGGGGCCCCTGTGGAGGACGAAAGCGCCCATGGCCCCCCCCACCACTTCACCCGGGACCCGGCAAGGAGGGGCTGGCCCTCTCCCCGTGGCCATCTCTCTGGCCCCCGGGCATGTCCGAAGACAGCTTGGGAGGGAGAAGAGGGGGGATGTGGAGGGTGGCAGGGGCCTCTGCCTCCCCTCACACCTGCTGTCCCAGCCTTAAGCTTCTCCCTGCCCTCAGTACTCTCAGTAACCCTCTGCTTCATTGCTAATATGGATCGCGGGGGGGGGGGGGGTGTCTCAGCAGGGAGGCTTGTGCCCCCACAGGGCTCAAGTCCTCCTGGTGGCTTTGCTGCTGCAGGGACCCTCCGATCCCGGCAGAACACATGGCTTCCCCCCCACACACACACACGGTCCTGCCCCTCACTGCCGTAGAAGCTGCCGTTTCTTCTGCCCAGGACACCCCTCCTGCCCCTCTTTACCTGCTGAAACTCCGCTCTCCCTCCATTCCCCCCCCACCACCACCACGTGTGGCCTCTGCGAAGCCTCCCCAGAGCGCCAAGGACGTCCCAGCTTGGGTCCCCCACCCCCAAAACTACTCGGCGCCAAGGAGAGCTCACGCAAAGTTCCCTAAAATGTGCCAAAGGGCGTGTGCCTCTCTTGCTCACAAACCATCCGTGGCTCCCACTGCTCGCAGAAAGGCTCAAGTTCTCGCCTGGCCTGCCACCTTCCCGGGGCTGCCACCAGCCACCCCACCGCCCCTGCCCACGGCTTGGGCTTGCTCTACATCCTCTATGCGGCGGGACGCACCTGGGTTTAAATTTCTGCTCTGCATAACCTTGGACATGTCACTGAATGTCTGTCCCCAGCTCCAAGTGGGAAAGATTCAAGGCGTGAGATTCTGAAGTCCCTCACACTTCTATGCCTCCGATGCCGAGGGAGCCACCCGAGTCCCTTCACGGGGCCACCACGCACTCAGGACCAGAGCCTCCCTGGCCACCAGCAGCTACCGGGAACATCTGTGAGGGGCTCGCATGTGTGACCCTGAGGTTTGAGCTGCAGAAACCACTAACCTTTGGAGTCTCAGAGAAGATTAAAATAGGAAGCTGTCTCTGCCTCCCACACGGGGTAGACAATTTTCACAGTTCACACGGCACTTTGGCTCAGAGAACCGCGGCTGCCGCTCCGGCATTTTCAGACGTGACAATCAATCCTCAAAATCGGATGAAAACGGAAAGGTGAGTGGTGGTGCCAGCAGGCTGTCTGCTTCCCAAAGCCTCCACCTGCCTCCCAGAACATCCCCCCGCTTTGCCTCTGAGCAGCTCCGAGGGGCACCTGCACACACACGGGCAGACGCGCGCACCGAGAGCGTGCGTGCAAACGTACTCGCGGAGAAGCACGTGTAAACATGCGCAGGCTCTCACGAACATCCCCAGACCCACAAACAGCCACACACGCACGCACACACCCTCAGCCGCCCACAGGCACACCCAGTGGCCAGGCACGTGGCAGGGTGCTGTGTGCACGCTCGTGCCCGGGGGGCAGGGTGTGTGTGTGTGTGCGTGTGTGTGTGCGTGTGTGTGTGCCTGGCCCCCTGGGGCACGAGCAGGCACACCGCTCTCCCCGGCAGTGCCCAGCCTGACCCTATGTCCATTCCCCCAGAGCTCCCTCTCCTGAGTCTCATCTGCCTCTAACCAAATCTAGGGGGACAGCTGTCTACAAAGCCACAAAGCAAACACACCCACACACCCTCTCGGTTAGCTAAGATACACACACACACACACACACACACGTAAGCACACGCCGGCACGCAGATGCACGCTCATAAGCACCCGCTCCGCGGCGCACTTGCTGTGAAGTGTGCAGAGGTCAAGCTTCCGGGACCCCTTTAAGGCCCGGAAGAAGCAGAGGGCAGGTGGGCCCGGGGTGGGGGGCGGGGGGAGAGGCCGCAGAAGTCACGGCTGGGGAAGCCGGGCCCCGGAGAGGCTAGTTCCTAACCACGCCGAGAGCTCTCTGCCTTTGGGCGCCCAGCCGGTGTCCCATCCTCCTGCGTCTGAAGAAACTGAGGCCCGGTGATGGGGTGCCAGCAGGTGGTGGGGAGGACTCCAGGGCCCGGCCTCCAGTCCGCTCCAAATGCTGGGGCTCCGGGAGGGGTCCCGTGCTCGCTGGACACAGATACTGACTGAACCCCTCCTCCGCGCCGGGGTGTGGGAATCAAAGAGGCGATCCTTGGGGGTCTGGGTGGGGGGACAGGTGTGCGGGGAGGCGGCCGCCCGGCAGAGCAGAGCAGGGAAGAGGCGGGAGGGGCGTTCAGGAAGGGGATGCGGGAGGTGACGGGGACGGGGCTGGGGAAGCTTTCCGAAGCTACAAGTGGTCTGGCGGCGAGAGCGCGGGGTGGGCGGGGCAGGCTGCTGGCACGGCTTGCCTGAGAGTCAGGGTGGGCTCCTGGCGCCCAAAGCGTGTCTTCTGGGCTGCTGGCTCCGAGCACCCAGAGGAGGAACTTCCCTTGGTTCCTCGCCGACAGTTTGCTTTCTGGGCAACCTTTCCCATCTCTGAGTTACACGCCCGGAGATTTCAGGGTGTCGTGCCGACATTTCAACTCGTCCAAGCTGCTTGTCTCTTCCGCGTTTTCCTTCCACGCGGCGAATCAGAGGGTGGGTGTCTGGCCAGCCCCGGAGCCCGATGAACAGGTCTGGCCTTTTCTCGGGGAACATTTGAAAAGCTCTTTGGCAGGACCCCAAATACACATGGGAGGGGGCTGCCGGGCCCACTGGAAAAACTCCAGCGGGGGAGAGAAGAGAGTTCCAGAAACCAAGGGAACTTTCTGAGCCTGCAGTCTGAGGAAAGCACCTGCTGGCAGGCTCCCCCTGACCGTGGCTCAGTCAACCCGCGAAGCCCGCGAAAGGCGACCCCTGGCAGTCGCAGTGGGACGTAGGGCCGGTCCCCTCTGGAGCTGGGGGGGCGTTTGTCTGCCTGACGACGGCTCAACGCTTCGATCTCATTCCGTCCAAAACTGAGCTAATGATCAATAGCTCAGGGGGGTCCCGCGCTTTGTGAAACATCCGTGCTTTCGAAGATGGAAAACACCATCTGTACATAAGGGATTATTGTTTTCATCAGTGACAGGACGAAGGAGGAACCTGAATCCCTGAGTCACTGCGAGGAGCAGAGCCGCCCAGCAGACGAGACCCCCTGCAGCAAAGCGGGGGGGCCCCCTCCTGTCTTCACGACGTCACCGGATCGGGGGGCACCCCTGTTTGCGCAGATCTCCGCTAGTTCGCATGTGCGGGGCTGTTAGTCACCCTTGCAGGGCAGCGCCTCGCGGGGGCTGGGCAGCGCAGGGTCATCTGGGAAACCGCTTCGGGGGAGCCAGAAACCAGCCTGGAGAGGGCCCGGGCTTGCAGCGTCAGAAAATAGAGAATGAACATAGACAAAGCTTTCGGGAAGTCTTCGCTGGGGAGAGTCACGCGGGGTCGAGATGAAATTGTGTAAAAGATCTCTGAAACATTGATGGGAAGGAGCCAGACTGGCAGGGGGGTGTGGGGGTGGGGCACAGAACAGGTCAAAGTAGAGGAAAGGGGTAGTTCACGGATTGTATGAGGTCCCTGAGACAAGGAGGCAGGGCCCGATGTGCCCGGTGTGGAACGGACCCATCTCAAGGTCACTGTGGATGTTTAACAACATGAACCCTGTTAGAACTCAGCCGGGGTGGTCAGCACATAGGGAAAACTATTCTTGTGTTAGATGATACTATTTAAGAGTGGGAATAAATGTTCATTTTGGCCAAATGCCTTTCAGTCATCAATCGAGATAATCATATATGGCTTCTCTCTCTCTCTCTCTCTCTCTCTCTCTCTCGTATAATCTATTGATGCGATTTCTTCTACTAATAGATTTGCCTCAACATTGAGCCATTCTTACGTTCGTGGGACAAAGTCTACTGGACTTTGATGGATAATTAGCATGTCATTGAATTTGACTTAGGGGTGTTTTAAGAATTTTCCTGTGTTCACAAGTGAGACAGGTCCATTGTTTTTGAGGTTAGCTTTGATAGATTTGGGTGATGAGATTGCGTTAGGCTTGCGAGATTGTCTGGGGGGCTTTGGGTCTATTCTATGCTTTGGAAGCATTACACATCCGTTCCTTAAATATCCAAAATAACTTATACATAAAACTACCTGAACTGCACCTTCTTTTGAAAGTATTTTTATTAAAATTTCAATGTGTTCTATAATCATTGAAGTTTTTGATATTTTCACCAGATTTTTGGTAACTTATGGTGCTCCAGATAATTGTCTATTTTCATTGAGATTTCCCAACCATCAACGTAATTATATATATTCTATATATATTCTAGACAAAAAGTACACCACTTCCCTGCAATTATATCTTCCCGGCCATGTTGTATGTATTTTTTGTCTTTTTATTTAATTAGAGTCACCAGATTATTAAAGCTTTTTTTTTTTTCCAAATCAACTCACATTTCTCTGTCAGCTGTGTTTTTTACTGCATTACATTTGGCTTTATATTTTTGTATTTTATTGCGGTTACTTTTCCTCCTTTTCTGGATTATTGAATTGAATGCTTACATCACACATGTTTTGGCTTTCTTTTTTGATAAATAACGCATTTAATACCGTGAATCTGTGAGATTTATGTTTTTTTGGAACACAATAGGATTTTTATGACCTCACATATCCTTGGATCTGGCCATGCTTAAAAATAAGGTGAATTCTTTATTTCTGTGCACAAAAGGAGACATTTTATTGTTATTATTATTATGAGAGTCTTTACCTTTTATTAGATGTTTTGCTCACTTGTGTTTGTTCTGGGGGTGGGGAGGAGAGGGATTACAGAAGGAATGTTTGGGGGTTATGGGTTCATCCACTATAGTGATGATCCCAGGTTATGATCCCAGGGTTGTAGGATCAAGCCCCTTGTCAGTCTCAGTGCTGAGCGTGGAATGTACTTGAGATTCTCTCTCACTCTCTCTCTCTCTCAAATAAAAATAAAATAAAATAAAATAAAATAAAATAAAATAAAATAGACAAGCAAATGCACACCCAAGCTTCTGTTTCTACATTTGCCAAAATCAAGAACAACATAACAAACCTGACTGCTTGCTATATACTTTTGGTCATTTGTGACATGCCCCCTTCCCTCTCTGCCCCCAAGTCTTGGCTGTTTCAATTTGGGGTTAACAGATCCAGCCTTTTCTTCAGGTAGTTTTTAATTTTTTTAATCTTTTTTTCGGGAAATTGTTGTGGCCTTTTTCATTCCACCGTATTGTTCCATTCAGAGCAGCATTTGTATCTAAACCCATACGTTTAGTTGGCCTCCACGCTTCTGGCCAGCCCCTTTAGACCTCTGATGTCCACCCTCGCGGGCTTTATTTTGATGCCCTCTCCCTTGGCTGTCCATCTTGGGGTAATTGTTTTCCAGGAAGGTAACAAGAGCCATACTTACCCTGTCTTTGCCTCCCTAAGGATATGCCCCCTAACATTCATTCATGAAAGACGCTTGGCTGGTACATGTCTCCTGGCCCACAAACTTTTCCACTCAAAGCTCTGAAAACAGCCTGTATTTCCTTCTAGCATATATTCAGGCTGGGAGTAGGATTCAGACGTGAAATCCGGAACAAGCCCGTGTTGTCTTCCTTTGTAGGCAACCTGCTTTTAAATACCTCTCCGCTCAGTGAAGGAAACTTGAAAACCACAAAGGAAAATAACCGATCACCTATAATCATACCAAACGTGGATAATGAGATTGTTAACACTTTGATATAAGCCTTTTTGATCTTTTTCTCCTGCGGAAGACACAACCACGTATACAAAGCCGAACCGAGAACGAGAACTACAAACAAACAAAAAAAAGTATAGGCAATGTGTGGTTAAACTTTTTCCAGCTATTTGGAAGAGAATTAGCAAGTGAATCTGTTTCTGAATGCAGTGTTTATTAATAGAAAACGACTTGCCCCTTGAGCTCATAAAATTAATTTTGAACAAATATTTAAGGAATACGCATGGGGGTGGGGAACAACAGTAATTACTAATTCGTATGTACTGACCACATGCCTCACTGTTGAGAAAAAAAGGCATCTGCTGTTTTGCGTGGCGATGCCAGCATCTGCCTGTGGCTGGAGTCAGAAACCTGAGAAGTCCGCCCTCTGACGTCCTCCTCCCTCGCGCCTGCCTACACCTGCTCAGTGGTGAAGTCCTGTCCTGTCCTGTCCACCTCCTCGAGGCCTCTTCAGCCAGCCCTCTTTCTGCCTCGTTCTAGCTGGTGCCACCCCAATCTCCCACTGGGACCGCTACCCGGTCTCGTCCGCTCTGCTCTCCTCCTGCTCACTCTCGGTATGTCGCATGCCTCACAGATCTCTGATGCCCCACCAGAGCCCCCGGGCCTTTGCATGTCATGTGCTTTTCCCTTTTCCAGAATGTTCTTGCCTTCCATGACCATCTCCTTGTCATCACCCCCTCTCCGGAGCCCCAGTTACCCCTAGAGAGCATCTCTCCGTCCGACTTCAGCAGGATTTCTATACCTTGCTCGAGGCCCACCTCCTCCAGGAAGTCTTCTTTGACTCCCTCTGGACCCCTCAGCACGTTCTCTTTCTCAGAAATGCACGCTGGTCTCGAGGATGGTTTTAAAAGGTGTTTTCTCAATGACCTGTACATTTGCCAAACCCGAACTCAGCGTGTGTGCTTTTTCCAGGACAAATGTGCTTGGGGGAGGGGTGTGCAGAACGCAACCTTTAAAGGACTTGAAGCGTTTCTGGAAAGTCTAGGATATGTCGTCTCCAGATTGTTCTCCCTCCACTAAGGGCAAGTATGACAAAATGGAACCAGCCAGACCTGCTTAACCACTTACTACCCAGGCAAGCCACGTCACCCCTACAGCCATAAGTTTATCATTATAAAATGAGGATAATATTGTCACCGGGAGCACTTGCCTGGAGACGGAGGGGCAGGACTTAGTGTGTTTATAAAGAATGAAATCGATGGGGCGCCTGGGTGGCGCAGTCGGTTAAGCGTCCGACTTCAGCCAGGTCACTATCTCGCGGTCCGTGAGTTCGAGCCCCGCGTCGGGCTCTGGGCTGATGGCTCAGAGCCTGGAGCCTGTTTCCGATTCTGTGTCTCCCTCTCTCT
Source organism: Prionailurus viverrinus (assembly GCF_022837055.1). Lineage (NCBI taxonomy): Eukaryota > Metazoa > Chordata > Mammalia > Carnivora > Felidae > Prionailurus > Prionailurus viverrinus. The sequence continues at coordinate 137,402,284 of NC_062566.1, forward strand.
CTGCCCCTCCCCCGTTCATGCTCTGTCTCTCTCTGTCCCCCCCAAAAAATAAACATTGAAAAAAAAAATTAAAAAAAAAAAAAGAATGAAATCGGGCTTTGAAATTACCAACTCCGTGAGTACCGATGAAAAGTCCCCTATGATTGGCTCTATGATTGGTGTCCCTCCACCGCCAGTGTCCCTGCTATGGGACACTCAGGGAAAAACCCCTCCAACTCGGCCTGAGAATTTCAGGCATTACCATGTAACCGTTTTCCCCTCTTATGGAAAACAGATGGGATTAACAGATTGCAACTATTGTCTCTTGTTCTTAAGCAAGGTACACAAGGATCTGCGTGTCCCCTCAGAGAAGACAGGAGCTGTAGCTGCCACAGGGAGGCAAACATGTGAGGTCTGCAAATACCCTCAGAGTTCCTTTTTGTTTAGAAATCAAGCTCGCTTGGTGTATCAGTTAGGATGCTGTTCAGCCACACGGGACTGAACACCCAAAATAACAGTGACTCAAATGCAAAGAGAAGTTTATTTCTCTTCCACCCGGAAGAGATCCAGAAGTGGAAAGTACAGAACTGCTATGAGGGCACAGGCCATCAAGAACCTGTGTGTTGATGGCACCACCGTCACTAAGGTGTGACCCTTGTGATCTAAAATGGCTGCTAGAGTGCCAACCATCACCTCTATGTTCCAGACAGCAGGACAGAGAAAGGATCGAACAAGGGCATGCTTCTAACTTATTAAGTGAAATTCCTGGCAGCCCACGGGACGCTTATGCTTACCCTTCGCTGGCCATCAGTTATTTGCTTCGCTGCAAGGGGAACTGGGAGGCAGTCGTTTGGATAGGTAGCAATATACAGGCTGAAAATCAAGGTACTGACATGGCCCTATTTAGGCCAGCTGGCAGAAAATTCCAGGAGGTCCTGAAGAGGAAAGCATGGTGAGGAATGAGAGATCTTGCAAGGCGACCTTTGGTTTCTTGAGAGGGGCAGGGGCTGCGGCAGGCTCCTGGTCTGGTTCGGCCACCCTGGCCCAAAACGAACAGGTCAAAAGCCCGCGGGGGGGGGGGGGGGGGGGGGGCGGGGGGCCAGCCAACCTACTGGGACCATCCTTCTCCAGTGGCCGTGATGACGACCTCTGGCCTCAAGGGGGAGTGTCTGAGTCAGATTCCAGGGGTGACTCGGGGACCAAAGCCTGTGCTGAATCCGTGCCCGCTGTTCCCGCAACCAGAGGAGGCTTTAGGAAGAGAAGCCGCACGCGTCACTCCTGGAACCACAGGGATGATGGACTCATGTGATTACTGAAACACGACACGGCCGTGTGTTGATCTTCGTGGCCCGGGCTGCTGAAAGACACATGATCGTTTCCGGTTGGAAATGCGGAGCCTGGTCTGAACGTTCCCGGGACCTGAGCTCCTTCGGGCGGGGAGGCCTCAGCTATCAAGGCAGGAGGGTGTGACGGGGCCGCCGGGGACAGGCTGGCACGTGCCACACCATCAGCAGTAACACTTTGTCCCAGACACACCCAGAGCTTGTGCCGGGGAGCCTGGGGCTGAGGAGGGCACTCGCGGACCACACGCGTGTGCACGCACACGCACGCAACCCGCACGCTCACGGACACACCGCCCTCCTCAGACGGGGGAGGACTCGGCCGAGGTGGCACAGGCTGGAATCCGCGCTCAGGAGGAGAGGAGGAGGCAGAGAGTGCCTCAGAGTCACAAATGCGGGGAAACAAGCTCCGGCCACTGTTTGACCCGGAAGAGGGCGGCCGGTGATTCTTCCTGGAGACAGATAAGCCAGTCCCCAGGGAAGCGGGGCCCATCAAGGGCCTCCCTGATGACGGTCGCACCGTGGGGCTTGCCCCGACCCCAGGGGCCCAGCTCAGAATTCAGCAGGTGAAATCTGCAGGGAGGCAAACGTGGCCAACCAGCTTCCAAGCTGAGGGAGGATGAAGTGAGACCACGTGTGACCACCGGGCACATTGGCCTGTCCCGAGAATGTGCCAGGTTCCTCCCTGTCTGTCCTGAGGGACCAGGCAAAGAGCAGGACGCGCAGGTCGGTGGAAAGAAGGCTGCACCAGCACCCAAGGACCTGACCCTGGATGCTGAGGAATCTTGGGCGGGTCACATAATGTCCCCGAGACTCTGTGCCCTCGTCCGCCATGCAAGGCCTCTGGACCGACGGTCCTCAAGTGCAGTCACAGCTGAGAGTCCTGCTCTCTGCACGGAGGTCGGCGGGGACGGCATAAGCCCTAATGGGGGAAGCCAGGAGGGGACAGGGCGCGGGGAGGAGAGAAAAGGGAGGGAAGGAGGAAGCATCCAGGACATCCGTGCCTTTGACTCTAAATTTCAGTCTCCAAGTAGCCATTCCTCCCCCTCTGTGCCTGTTTCCTCATCAGCAGAATGAAATGAAAGGCCCTCCCTCGCAGGATTTTTGTCAGGATGGAAGCATAATGCTTCGCCACCTGCCAGCCACTAAGCACCAGGCACAGGTGGGCCTTTCTAAAACTTTATTTTTAGTTAATCGGATGGAGAATGGAGAAACGCAGGCTCCGGTCTGGTGACCTTGGGAGAGCCCTTCTCTCTGGCCTCTGATCCTCATTCCTCCGGCCGGAGGCTGGCCCGAGGGATAGGCCCCAAGGCTCCCGGCATTCATGTCTCCTCTTCTGTGAACCGGGTTCTGCCTTGGAACCGGAGCCTCCAAGTCCTAAGAAGCAGGTGGCAGAGGGTACGCCCGGTGCGGGATCCCAGAGCGTGCACTGAACATGGGCACGTGTGATGTCACCCGCTCTCCCTGTCTGCCCTGCGGGGCGGTCGAGCAGGCAGGCGGGGGTTTGCCGATGTTGCGGTGTTTAGGATTGCCCGCTAGTTATTACATTTGTGTCTTATTTGACCCTAAGTGCCATGTTGATGAGTAAATGTTCCCAGAGGATACATCTGTCTTGCTTACCCTGGCCTGAGCTCCTTTACGTGTCCATCTTGGCTTGCTCGAGTTGTAATCCACTTTAGGTAGATGGAAAGAAGTGAGTTCTGTGCCATCTGTCCATTCTGACTCCATCAGCCCCATTTTTTAAACCCCTGAGGGCCACCCTCCAGAGGGATAGAGCAAAACATTCTGTGGCATTCTGCCGGGGTTTCACAACGTGTGGTATCGTCGCATGGCATTTGATGGGGCGCTATGCAATGTTCTGGGTCACATTCGTGGGGGTCCCAGCCACCCTGCTGGAGCTCCGGTAAGGCTGGTGGGGGACCTCCCACCTCTTCACAAGATAGGAGAGAGATGCCACTTGGTCTCGGATGGGACCTGGGTAGGAAACCAAGAAGCCTCAATTTCGGGACATGGTCGATGCAGAGAGTTTGAGATCCTAGGGGCCGGGGTCGGTCAAGCCAAGGCCAGTTACCTGAGGGAAGAGCCTGGGTGCCAAGAGCCAGACTGGGTCTACGAGTAGGATCGGTGAGGAGGGAAGGCCTTTCCAAAGAAGGGGTGCTGCCTTTGTGAGACTCCGACAGGCCAGGCCAGAGGCAGAGCACCAGGCCCTCCACTCTAAGTGGACACAGTTGGGCAGAAGTCCCCAGAGGAGATCAGCCACCATGATAGGAAGTGACATTTAGAAAACGCACTTGGAGGGGCTCCCGGGTGGCTCAGTCGGTTAAACATCCAACTCTTGGTCTCGGCTCAGGTTCTGATCTCAGGGTTTGTGAGATCGGGCCCCGAGTTGGGCTCTGTGCTGACAGTGCAGAGCCTGCTTGGGATTCTCTCTCTCTCTCTCTCTCTCTCTCTCAAATAAACTTAAAAAAATGTTAAAAAAGAGGAAAACATACTTGGAGCTGGATAGTTAACTACACAAAAGGAAAAAATGTTTCGGAAACATTAATCTCCTAATACTGCTCTTCATTCTTATTCGTTCATCTGCACCCCCACCCCCATGACTCACGGACCGTCCCTCCCCGCCTCCAACTCCTCCCGCCCCAGGAGCTCGGCTCTGTGCACGGAGGCCTCGAGTGTCGGCCTGGCTGGCACCACCAGGACCAAGGAGCTGAATGGAAATTCAACTTTAACCCAAGTTCCAGCCTCTCGAGCAAACTAAAATAGCACACGGCCTTGCTTTTGGTGGACAGTCATCAATCTGGCCACGTCAGCACCCACTGGAGGTTTTGTGTATCTTTGTTTAAAAAAAAAAAAACCCGGGGCGCCTGCGTGGCTCAGTCAGATGGGTGTCCGACTTCGACTCGGGTCCCCATCTCACGGCTTGTGGGTTGGAGCCCCGCATTGGGCTCTGTGCTGACAGCTCGGAGCCTGGAGCCTGCTTCGGATTCTGTGTCTCCCTCTCTCTCTGTCCCTCCCCTGCTCATGCTCTCTCTCCCTGTCAAAAATAAATAAATGTGAAAAATTATTTTTTTGAAAAACCCAAGAGCAAATCAAATATTAAAGTTGTGTGTGTGCAGTAACCTTTTACTTCCAAAACATGGGGCACCCGGTGGAGGAACAAGGGGTGAATGAAGCCAAAAGAGAACCACTGGCCTTTGTCCATGGTCCAACCCCTACTGAACCCCGGGGTCAGGCGAACAGGGGCCCCACGCCCACCCTGCCCGGGTCCAGACTGTGCTCGAAGGCTGGTAAGACTTCCACTGATATATTGGTTTAATGAACAAATGTGGGGCCCACATTTCACTGTTTTCTGCTCCTGCCGATTAATGTGGGCCCACGGCCCTGTGCAGCCACCCCACTACACGCACACATGCACACACACACATACATGCATGCACGCACGCACACACACACCTGCTCAAGGATGTGGGGGACTGCCCCTGGAGGGGTCTCACCTAGGCTCGTACACAAGAACAGTAGCTGTGGGACAGGCATGTCGTGTGCCCATCTTTTTCCTCTGGCTCCAGCCCTCCCACCACCTTCGAGCCCACCTGCCTGGCATCAGCACATCCCGAAAGGCATCCGCCGCTTCTTCAGGTCGCCCCCGGGTCCCCCGGGCGCCACTGTCCTCTAAACCCCCATGGCGGCATACCCTACATGCAGGTGTTAGGACTCTGACGGGCCAGGAGCATGAAACATTCTCCAGGCTTCTCAGGGGATTCTGGGAGAAGGTGAGAGAAGAGAAAGGTTAGTATTACCTTTTCCCACCTGGAGGGAGGCTTGTGGACCCCAGCCCCATCTGCCCTTTCCGGTATCTGAGTAGGAAAGTCTCAGAATGAAGGAAATGTATACTTTTACTAGGTTACTCATCAGTAGTGTGCCGGCAGGAGGTAATAATGGCCATCCAAGCACTATCCGTCCACTCCCCGAATGGTTATCTACTGACCTACATACATCATGCTAAGTGCTTTCCGGAGATGAATTAGGCACAAGTTTTAGAGCTTAATCAGGTAGAGGAATCAAACAGTGATGTGATTTGGATCAAGCAATGAAATAATACAGGAAAAGAACAAGGTTGGAGACAGGGAAATCACAGAGTTACTCACCGGTATTTATAAACAGGAGATAAGAGGGAGGAGTCTAGATCATTTAGGATGTAACGCCATAAAATTCGCCAGTGACGTCGTAGGCACGCAGGCTTCTTGGCTGGGTGACGGGGGGTGTGGCGGGGACCTTCACAGGCATCAGAAAGCCAGGAGGAGAAGATCTGGGGAGAGGGGATGAGGTTTTGGACTTGCTGAATTGTCGGCATCTGGAGACGTCGGGGTGACGAGAAAGGCTTCTGGGCCCGGCGGGCTGGCAGCTGAGACCCCAGAAATCGCGTCACCGGCTGAGCCAGCCAGCGAGGGCCTCCCAGCCGACGCTCTAGTGGGGAGCTGTCTGGAGAGAGACCGGACCATGGTATGGTGAGGAGGATGTCAAAAGCTACACCAGAGAATGTGGATTTCGAGCAGGTGGAAGGTACGAGCCAGCAAGGGCAGACACGAAAGAGGTTTTGTCACCCATTCGTCAAGGGCCGTGGGGCAACGAGACCAGATGCGGCTGCACAAAAACGCAAAGAATTTGATAATTCATGCCACAGACAAGAAGAGTCTGTTAAGGCCCGGGGCAGGCAGCCCGGAGTTACAGGTCAGACAGGACTCTCAGGTGGGGTGGAGGGGGTGGAGGGGACTGCCCCTCGCCAACCGACGGCAGGTGGGGTCAGACACATACCTACAGCGACGCCCTGCATCAGGAGCAAAGACGTCGCCAAGGAAAAGCCGCGGCGTCTGGGTCCAGATGTCCCAAGCTGGGCTCCTGGGGGGATCCCTATGACCCAGACCCATTCTGAGTACCCACCCTGTGGTACACGTGTGACCCAAAACCCAGCGTTGCTATGGTCCTCCTCTGGGGGCCAGGCCCATCCTATGCTGTGGAGTCCTCCCCCACAACCCAGGCCACCTGGACTGCTCCTTTCATTTGCCTAGTGAGGAATCCAAGGGACAGAGAAGGAAGGGACTTGCCCAGTTCTCACTGCGGGGACCCAGCAGATGCTTTGGAGTTAGAACTGGGGGGTGAAATGAATTATTACTTCTTAAAAAAAAAAAACTTATAATGTTTATTTATCTATTTTGAGAGAGAGAGAGCGAGCCGGGAAGGGGCAGAGAGAGAGAATCCCAAGGAGGCTCCGTGCTGCCAGCTCAAAGCCTGATGCGAGGCTCGATCCCATGAACCATGAGATCATGACTGAGCCGGAAACAAGAGTCAGATGCTTAGCCGACTGAGCCACCCAGGCGCCCCAATGAGTCATTATTTCTAAAGTGCTCACAGAACAAATATCTGGTCAATTAAAACTCAGGTGGGACTCCCAGACCCAAGTTTGCTCTGTTAAGTACGTGGGCTGGTTCCCACGCACTAGCAATGGTGTGTAAGAGGCACCTGGCTGTTTTCCACACATGGCATGGCCCGTTATTTCCTTGTGAATATGATGAAAACCAGTCATGACGCCTACCATCCATCAGGGCAAATGTAAAATCAAGACCTCTCTGCTCACAGGGCCCAGTCTAGTTGTGTCTGTGACCACGTGACGAGACCAAGGAGTGCAGTGGAAATCTCCACTGGCCCAAACTCTCAAAAACACATTAAAAGGATCGTACACCATATGACCAAGTGGGATTTCACCCCAGGGAGAAAGGATGATTCGACATCTATAATCAATCAACGTCACATGAATAGAATGGAGGGTAAAGACCATATGATCCTCTCAATAGACACAGAAACAGCATTTGACAAAATACAACATCCTTTCATGATAAAAGCCCTCAACAAACTGGGTATGGAAAGGATGTACCTCGATATAATAAAAGCCATGTATGACAAGCTCACAGCTGACCTCACACCCAGCAGCAAAAGGTCGAAGCATTTATTCTAAGAGCAGGAAAGGCAGGAGGCCCACTCTTGTCACTTCTATTCAACACGGTACTGGGAGTCCTAGACAGAGCAATCGGGCAGGACAAAGAAATAAAAGACATCTAAATCGGAAAGGAAGAAGTAAAATCGTCTTTATTAGGAGATGATATGCTCTTATATATAGAAAATCCTAAAGTTACCACCACAAAACTGTTGGAACTAGCCAAAGAATTCAGTAAAGTTATAGGATATAAAAATCAATGTACAGAAATTGGTTGAGATTCTATACACGAATGACAAAAGATCTGAAAAAGAAGCAAGGAAAACTATTCCATTCAACACCAGAACACTAAAATACTTTGGAATAAATGTAACCAAGGAAGTGAAAGATCCTTTCTGTTCCATTGCAATACAGTGAAAACTATATGACTGATGAAAGATATTGAAGAAGACACAAATGGGAAGATAGCCCATGTTCATGGATCAGAAGAATTAATATTGTTAAAACGTCCATACCAGGCAAAGGCATCCATAGACTCAATACAATTCCCGTAAAAATTCCAGATGCCCCAAATTTCTCCTTGAAAGAGAACTCATGAAAAGTTACTGGCCCATCACAGACACCCTCCAGATGACCCTGCAGCCATGACTACTGCCCTGCTCAGCCCATGGAGAGCACTGTGGGGACAGCATCCAGAATACACTGCCCACATGGGGAGATGTCCACAGCAGTGGAGTCCCCAAGAGCAGCAATGATGGGAGACAGCAGACCAGGGAGAAGGACACGTGAATGACTGTCTTTGGGCTGGAATGTCCCCTGCAGAGAAGGGACTGTGTCCCCTGCAGGCTCCTCTGAGTCTGCTCCTGGGCCTGGCAGGTGGCAGGTGCCCAGCAAGCATATGTGGTGGGGGCTGGAGGAAGGAGTGGGTGGAGGAATGTTTGCGGGGGGATTGGCGGGGCGGGGAGGCAAGGAGTTTCGTAGAGAAGAGCAGATAGATTCCAGGCAAGAGGACCCAGATCTCTGGCATCGGAGGGTCCGGGGGTGGCTGCTTCTGTGACCCTTAGGGTGGGGAAGCCCCTGCCCAGTTTCGACATGGGGCTTGGTCTGAGTCCCTCAGGCTGAGCCAGGTGGCTCTCCTGTCCTGGGCATCCTGTCCCACAACCCCAACCTCAAGGTGCTACTTTCCTGCTGGTTTTCTGCCTCCCCACCAGGCTGGGGCCACCATGGGTGCAGGGGCACAGGGTGGGCCCATGGGGTGGGGGTGGGGCAGTTCAGTACCATTTGTGAGAGGAATGAATAGGTTTTCCCGGAAGTTAGGGGGGATGGGGGCTTGGGGTGTGGCTGGATGAAGAGGGGGAAGGAGTGGGGCTTCCTCCTTCTCTGTCCCCCCACAGGCCTCCTGAGTCCCGAGTGTCTGGGTCCCAGCGAGGAAGCCAGCAGACAGCGACGTCCTGACTGCCGGGAGCGGTGACTCAGCCGCCATCTGTTATTGAATGGGAAGATGACAAACCGATTGGCGTGCTCCCCCCCACCCTTCTCTTTAATATGGCAAATCGAAAAATGTGCCTTTCTTGATCTATATTTTAATGATTCTGACTTGCTCGCTCTTGCTTCTCTTAATTCAGCGGTAAATAAAGCTGTGATTGGCCCAGGACTCCCTACTGGGGCTTCTTTTGATTCTGCTCAGGGGGGTTGGGGCTTTTTTTTAGGGGGTAGGAGGGTTTGGCCAGGTTAGACCCCTCCTGACTGCCGCTGGGAGGGACCAGTTCAATCCCACCGTGGCTCTTTGAATCACCAAGAAACGGGGCCTGGGAAAGCCCTCTCCCACCCCAGCCCACTTCAAAGAGGACAGGCCACGGTGGCCGGTGACAAGCCGGCCTGGCAGCGTGAATGAAGCCGGAGGCTGCACTGTCCCAGGCTGGCTATTCCCCTGAGCCTGCACAGCCCCCTCCTTCCCCGGGGCGGATCCCTGAGCTCACCTGCTGCGAGGTGCTGAGATTGGGGACTGCAGTCGGGGGTCTCGTGCATAGGTTTTCTAGCTGTGGGGACACCGTGTTCCGATGTTTAAGAGCAAA